>NW_026970037.1:0-300000 GCF_028390025.1 Pseudophryne corroboree
ACACTAGAATGAAAATTTTAAAGCCTCCTGTTAGTGCTTCATCTACACGTTATAGCCCTGAATTTTCCAATGCCTATTTCTTTGCAAAAGAGAGATATCGGCAAGGAAAAGCTGTATTGTACCTTTGCATTTTTCTCCCAAACGAAAGACACTAGAATGAAAATTTTAAAGCCTACTGTTAGTGCTTCATCTACACGTTATAGCCCTGAATTTTCCAATGCCTAGCTCTTTGCAAAAGAGAGATATCGGCAAGGAAAAGCTGTATTGTACCTTTGCATTTTTCTCCCAAACGAAAGACACTAGAATGAAAATTTTAAAGCCTCCTGTTAGTGCTTCATCTACACGTTATAGCCCTGAATTTTCCAATGCCTATCTCTTTGCAAAAGAGAGATATCGGCAAGGAAAAGCTGTATTGTACCTTTGTTTTTTTCTCCCAAACGAAAGACACTAGAATGAAAATTTTAAAGCCTCCTATTAGTGCTTCATCTACACGTTATAGCCCTGAATTTTCCAATGCCTATCTCTTTGCAAAAGAGAGATATCGGCAAGGAAAAGCTGCATTGTACTTTTGCATTTTTCTCCCAAACGAAAGACACTAGAATGAAAATTTTAAAGCCTCCTGTTAGTGCTTCATCTACACGTTATAGCCCTGAATTTTCCAATGCCTAGCTCTTTGCAAAAGAGAGATATTGGCAAGGAAAAGCTGTATTGTACCTTTGCATTTTTCTCCCAAACGAAAGACACTAGAATGAAAATTTAAAAGCCTCCTGTTAGTGCTTCATGTACGCGGTATAGCCCTGAATTTTCCAATGCCTAGCTCTTTGCAAAAGAGAGATATCGGCAAGGAAAAGCTGTATTGTACCTTTGCATTTTTCTCCCAAACGAAAGACACTAGAATGAAAATTTTAAAGCCTCCTGTTAGTGCTTCATCTACACGTTATAGCCCTGAATTTTCCAATGCCTATCTCTTTGCAAAAGAGAGATATCGGCAAGGAAATGCTGTATTGTACCTTTGCATTTTTCTCCCAAACGAAAGACACTAGAATGAAAATTTTAAAGCCTCCTGTTAGTGCTTCATCTACACGTTATAGCCCTGCATTTTCCAATGCCTATCTCTTTGCAAAAGAGAGATATCGGCAAGGAAAAGCTGCATTGTACTTTTGCATTTTTCTCCCAAACGAAAGACACTAGAATGAAAATTTTAAAGCCTCCTGTTAGTGCTTCATCTACACGTTATTGCCCTGAATTTTCCAATGCCTAGCTCTTTGCAAAAGAGAGATATTGGCAAGGAAAAGCTGTATTGTACCTTTGCATTTTTCTCCCAAACGAAAGACACTAGAATGAAAATTTTAAAGCCTCCTGTTAGTGCTTCATCTACACGTTATAGCCCTGAATTTTCCAATGCCTATCTCTTTGCAAAAGAGAGATATCGGCAAGGAAAAACTGTATTGTACCTTTGCATTTTTCTCCCAAACGAAAGACACTAGAATGAAAATTTTAAAGCCTCCTGTTAGTGCTTCATCTACACGTTATAGCCCTGAATTTTCCAATGCCTATCTCTTTGCAAAAGAGAGATATCGGCAAGGAAAAGCTGTATTGTACCTTTGCATTTTTCTCCCAAACGAAAGACACTAGAATGAAAATTTTAAAGCCTCCTGTTAGTGCTTCATCTACACGTTATAGCCCTGAATTTTCCAATGCCTATCTCTTTGCAAAAGAGAGATATCGGCAAGGAAATGCTGTATTGTACCTTTGCATTTTTCTCCCAAACGAAAGACACTAGAATGAAAATTTTAAAGCCTCCTGTTAGTGCTTCATCTACACGTTATAGCCCTGCATTTTCCAATGCCTATCTCTTTGCAAAAGAGAGATATCGGCAAGGAAAAGCTGCATTGTACTTTTGCATTTTTCTCCCAAACGAAAGACACTAGAATGAAAATTTTAAAGCCTCCTGTTAGTGCTTCATCTACACGTTATTGCCCTGAATTTTCCAATGCCTAGCTCTTTGCAAAAGAGAGATATTGGCAAGGAAAAGCTGTATTGTACCTTTGCATTTTTCTCCCAAACGAAAGACACTAGAATGAAAATTTTAAAGCCTCCTGTTAGTGCTTCATCTACACGTTATAGCCCTGAATTTTCCAATGCCTATCTCTTTGCAAAAGAGAGATATCGGCAAGGAAAAACTGTATTGTACCTTTGCATTTTTCTCCCAAACGAAAGACACTAGAATGAAAATTTTAAAGCCTCCTGTTAGTGCTTCATCTACACGCTATAGCCCTGAATTTTCCAATGCCTATCTCTTTGCAAAAGAGAGATATCGGCAAGGAAAAGCTGTATTGTACCTTTGCATTTTTCTCCCAAACGAAGGACACTAGAATGAAAATTTTAAAGCCTCCTATTAGTGCTTCATCTACACGTTATAGCCCTGAATTTTCCAATGCCTATCTCTTTGCAAAAGAGAGATATCGGCAAGGAAAAGCTGTATTGTACCTTTGCATTTTTCTCCCAAACGAAGTACACTAGAATGAAAATGTTAAAGCCTCCTGTTAGTGCTTCATCTACACGTTATAGCCCTGAATTTTCCAATGCCTATCTCTTTGCAAAAGAGAGATATCGGCAAGGAAAAGCTGTATTGTACCTTTGCATTTTTCTCCCAAACGAAAGACACTAGAATGAAAATTTTAAAGCCTCCTGTTAGTGCTTCATCTACACGTTATAGCCCTGAATTTTCCAATGCCTATCTCTTTGCAAAAGAGAGATATCGGCAAGGAAATGCTGTATTGTACCTTTGCATTTTTCTCCCAAACGAAAGACACTAGAATGAAAATTTTAAAGCCTCCTGTTAGTGCTTCATCTACACGTTATAGCCCTGCATTTTCCAATGCCTATCTCTTTGCAAAAGAGAGATATCGGCAAGGAAAAGCTGCATTGTACTTTTGCATTTTTCTCCCAAACGAAAGACACTAGAATGAAAATTTTAAAGCCTCCTGTTAGTGCTTCATCTACACGTTATAGCCCTGAATTTTCCAATGCCTAGCTCTTTGCAAAAGAGAGATATTGGCAAGGAAAAGCTGTATTGTACCTTTGCATTTTTCTCCCAAACGAAAGACACTAGAATGAAAATTTTAAAGCCTACTGTTAGTGCTTCATCTACACGTTATAGCCCTGAATTTTCCAATGCCTAGCTCTTTGCAAAAGAGAGATATCGGCAAGGAAAAGCTGTATTGTACCTTTGCATTTTTCTCCCAAACGAAAGACACTAGAATGAAAATTTTAAAGCCTCCTGTTAGTGCTTCATCTACACGTTATAGCCCTGAATTTTCCAATGCCTATCTCTTTGCAAAAGAGAGATATCGGCAAGGAAAAGCTGTATTGTACCTTTGCTTTTTTCTCCCAAACGAAAGACACTAGAATGAAAATTTTAAAGCCTTCTATTAGTGCTTCATCTACACGTTATAGCCCTGAATTTTCCAATGCCTATCTCTTTGCAAAAGAGAGATATCGGCAAGGAAAAGCTGCATTGTACTTTTGCATTTTTCTCCCAAACGAAAGACACTAGAATGAAAATTTTAAAGCCTCCTGTTAGTGCTTCATCTACACGTTATAGCCCTGAATTTTCCAATGCCTAGCTCTTTGCAAAAGAGAGATATTGGCAAGGAAAAGCTGTATTGTACCTTTGCATTTTTCTCCCAAACGAAAGACACTAGAATGAAAATTTAAAAGCCTCCTGTTAGTGCTTCATCTACACGGTATAGCCCTGAATTTTCCAATGCCTAGCTCTTTGCAAAAGAGAGATATCGGCAAGGAAAAGCTGTATTGTACCTTTGCATTTTTCTCCCAAACGAAAGACACTAGAATGAAAATTTTAAAGCCTCCTGTTAGTGCTTCATCTACACGTTATAGCCCTGAATTTTCCAATGCCTATCTCTTTGCAAAAGAGAGATATCGGCAAGGAAATGCTGTATTGTACCTTTGCATTTTTCTCCCAAACGAAAGACACTAGAATGAAAATTTTAAAGCCTCCTGTTAGTGCTTCATCTACACGTAATAGCCCTGAATTTTCCAATGCCTAGCTCTTTGCAAAAGAGAGATATTGGCAAGGAAAAGCTGTATTGTACCTTTGCATTTTTCTCCCAAACGAAAGACACTAGAATGAAAATTTTAAAGCCTACTGTTAGTGCTTCATCTACACGTTATAGCCCTGAATTTTCCAATGCCTAGCTCTTTGCAAAAGAGAGATATCGGCAAGGAAAAGCTGTATTGTACCTTTGCATTTTTCTCCCAAACGAAAGACACTAGAATGAAAATTTTAAAGCCTCCTGTTAGTGCATCATCTACACGTTATAGCCCTGAATTTTCCAATGCCTATCTCTTTGCAAAAGAGAGATATCGGCAAGGAAAAGCTGTATTGTACCTTTGCTTTTTTCTCCCAAACGAAAGACACTAGAATGAAAATTTTAAAGCCTTCTATTAGTGCTTCATCTACACGTTATAGCCCTGAATTTTCCAATGCCTATCTCTTTGCAAAAGAGAGATATCGGCAAGGAAAAGCTGCATTGTACTTTTGCATTTTTCTCCCAAACGAAAGACACTAGAATGAAAATTTTAAAGCCTCCTGTTAGTGCTTCATCTACACGTTATAGCCCTGAATTTTCCAATGCCTAGCTCTTTGCAAAAGAGAGATATTGGCAAGGAAAAGCTGTATTGTACCTTTGCATTTTTCTCCCAAACGAAAGACACTAGAATGAAAATTTAAAAGCCTCCTGTTAGTGCTTCATCTACACGGTATAGCCCTGAATTTTCCAATGCCTAGCTCTTTGCAAAAGAGAGATATCGGCAAGGAAAAGCTGTATTGTACCTTTGCATTTTTCTCCCAAACGAAAGACACTAGAATGAAAATTTTAAAGCCTCCTGTTAGTGCTTCATCTACACGTTATAGCCCTGAATTTTCCAATGCCTATCTCTTTGCAAAAGAGAGATATCGGCAAGGAAATGCTGTATTGTACCTTTGCATTTTTCTCCCAAACGAAAGACACTAGAATGAAAATTTTAAAGCCTCCTGTTAGTGCTTCATCTACACGTTATAGCCCTGCATTTTCCAATGCCTATCTCTTTGCAAAAGAGAGATATCGGCAAGGAAAAGCTGCATTGTACTTTTGCATTTTTCTCCCAAACGAAAGACACTAGAATGAAAATTTTAAAGCCTCCTGTTAGTGCTTCATCTACACGTTATTGCCCTGAATTTTCCAATGCCTAGCTCTTTGCAAAAGAGAGATATTGGCAAGGAAAAGCTGTATTGTACCTTTGCATTTTTCTCCCAAACGAAAGACACTAGAATGAAAATTTTAAAGCCTCCTGTTAGTGCTTCATCTACACGTTATAGCCCTGAATTTTCCAATGCCTATCTCTTTGCAAAAGAGAGATATCGGCAAGGAAAAACTGTATTGTACCTTTGCATTTTTCTCCCAAACGAAAGACACTAAAATGAAAATTTTAAAGCCTCCTGTTAGTGCTTCATCTACACGTTATAGCCCTGAATTTTCCAATGCCTATCTCTTTGCAAAAGAGAGATATCGGCAAGGAAAAGCTGTATTGTACCTTTGCATTTTTCTCCCAAACGAAGGACACTAGAATGAAAATTTAAAAGCCTCCTGTTAGTGCTTCATCTACACGGTATAGCCCTGAATTTTCCAATGCCTATCTCTTTGCAAAAGAGAGATATCGGCAAGGAAAAGCTGTATTGTACCTTTGCATTTTTCTCCCAAACGAAAGACACTAGAATGAAAATTTTAAAGCCTCCTGTTAGTGCTTCATCTACACGTTATAGCCCTGAATTTTCCAATGCCTAGCTCTTTGCAAAAGAGAGATATTGTGCTTCCTAGCTGTTTTTTATAAAATCACTTAATTAAATCTAACTCTGATTACGTCAGAGAAGGCCAGGTACCCTACACCATAAGAGGGGGTTTGAAATTTTGACTTGTCTACTTAAAGATCACCAAAATCTGATGACAAGGTCAATTACATCCCTGGGTGGGATTGAACCTCCAACCTTTTGGTTAATAGCCCATGTAAGTGCAAGAAATCCTGAAGCACTCACTCATCATGGGAAAGTACCAATGTGTATCTTGATTATTGACTTTTTAAAGTTTTTCTAGGAAACGTTCTAGATGAATGATTATTAGCCTTTGTCAGTATTGACTTTCGCAAGGTGTCTCTGTGGCGCAATCAGTTAGTGTGTAAGGCTATTAACCAAAAGGTTGGTGGTTCAATCCCACCCAGGGACTTAATTGACCTTGTTATCAGATTTTGGTGATCTTTAAGTAGACAAGTCAAAATTTCAAACCCACTGTTATGGTGTAGGGTACCTGGCCTTCTCTGATGTTTAGATTTGATTCAGTGATTTTATAAAAACAGCTAGGAAGCACAATTTAGCAGTGGGTTGCAGAGAAAAAGAAATATGCTGGCAGAAAAATCCAATTGAGTGATTAAACAGCTCTTCATTTTCTGGCTTTATTTTTATACTAACAAATTTGTTCTCTGAAAAGTGTCCACAAAGCCAAGTCTCTGATTAACACCTTTGTAGGGATGGTTTTTCACCTATTACTAAATTAAACTTGCTTCATTGGAAAGGCAGCAAGATGCATCCTCATTTCAATGTCTACTGAAATAATACAGGTTGACACCAGGAAACATTAACGCCACTGCATCCTTGCTGCTTTCGCATGTGGAAGTCTGTTTAATGTGAAAACAAGGTGATATCTAATTAGCACACAGGTAAGGAATTAAGAAAATCTTTATTTAAGGGTGAAGATGTTTCTCACAAAATCGTTGCCCCAATGCATCATTGAAATTCAAGCTGGAAAGATGATTTTAATATATCACTTGTACATTTTGCATTGCTCTTCTGGTGACAATGTAGTTTGTTTTGTCAATTACCATTTTAATAATCGGGTAAAGAAAATTAATTGGATTTTTGAAAGAAAACAATACTGTCAATATACTATTAAAACAAATTAAAATGGTAAAAGTTATTGTACTTTAAGTAAAAATAAAAGAGCAAAAATATCAATCCCAGTTTTTGATTACTTTAATTAACAAAAAAAAATGCACATAGCAGAGGATAGTTTCGATCAATCAACCTCTGGGTTATGGGCCCAGCATGCTTCCATTGCACTACTCTGCTGCTCATGGAAGTGTAAGAGATCCTGAAGACTAAATTGATTAAAGGCCTAAAAGTACTGGACTATAAGGAAAGACTTACTAGGCTGAATATTTATACACTAGAAAAGAGGTGCCTAAGAGGAGATATTATTAATATCTTCAAATATGTAAAGATACATAACAAAGAGTTATCAGAGGAATTATTTATTAAACGAACACGTGGTCACTCGCTGCGACTGGAGGAAAGTTCAGAACGCAATGGAGGAAAGGTTTCTTCACTGTTAGGGCAATCAGGATGTGGAATTCCCTGCCAGGGAAGGTGGTAATGGCGGACTCTGTAATTGGATTTAAAAAAGGAATGGATACATTTCTGAATGAAAAAGCTATCCAAGGTTATAATACTTAAAATATCAACATGGTTAATCCGGGGGTAACATGAGTTATAGTAGCTAACTAGTCATAAAACATTATTCAGCAAGTATGTAGAATCATCACAACTTAAAACAGGTTGAACACGATGGGCAATTTGCCTCTATTCAACCTCAAAAACTATGTTACTATATTACTATGTTATTGTAGTATACAGAACACCACAATGCAATGAGCAGTGATAGTGAGCACTGATGAGGATACTAGAACTGACACTGAGCAGCAAGATGCAGCACTGGACTATTAGTAATGTACTGTAGTATGCTGAGCACCACAATGCAGCACAAGACAATGAGCAGTGATACTGAGCACTGATGAGGATACTACTGAGAACTGACACTGAGCAGGAGAGACACACTACTAGTATTACTGAGCAGCAATAAGTAACCACTGATACTGAGCACTGATATTGAGATTTCCACTGAGAGAACATAGCCACGTCCTCTCCGCTCTCTCTTCAATGCACGAGTAAAAATGGCAGCAACGCGCAGCTCTTCATATGGAATCCGAATCTCGCGAGAATCCGACAGCGGGATGATGACATTTTCCCTTGTTCAGGTTTTCCGAGTCAGGCGGGAACAACCGAGCCTGCCTCGGACCAGTGTAAACAACGTGGAGTTCGTGGGGAATTCGGTTCTCGGAGAACCGAACCCGCTCCTCTCTACCTTATACCCATCAATTTTTTTATTTTCAATCTAAGCCCCTGCAGTTTTCTGTAAGCATCTGCTTCGCTATGATGATCAACAAGTCACAAGGGCAAACACTCAGGGTTTGAGGCGTAGATCTTAGGACCAGCTGCTACAAGCATGGCAGAGGTGTCACTATCACTGGTGACACCCAGAGAGGTGGCGAGGGAGATTGTAATGCAGTGCGCGCAGATAAGCAGCGCAATGGTAAAAAGGAGGCATGGTTTCATAGGTAGGGGCGTGGCCTGGTGGCCTGAATCTACATTTTGTTGCTCCGGGTGTCCCGGGGGTTGGGGGCTGCACCCGGGGACTAGTGTGTGAGCGTTGCTGGCTCCTGCACAGTGACAGGGCATGGCCACCCAGCATGACGCCTCCCTTCTTGACCATGCTGTAATTGCAGTCGCACTGCAGTTCAGCGTGATCATAAAAAATGGTGTAGGCTCCTGCTGGTGCAGACTGTATGTGCGCGCAGGAAGCCGCCACCATTTTTGTGATCACAGCGGCTGAATGTGATGTCATACAGCCGCTGTGACCACGCCCCCTGTGTCTCCTCCGTTGCAGACCCCATTTTGAAGCCTTGCCCCCGCACCGCTCCATCCCTGACTTGGAAATGGAGTGTTGCTGACCCACCTCTCCCCCCCTTCCCCGCCCCGATTGACAGGCAGAGGCGATCACATTCTCTGCGGGGTGCCGCAGAAAATGCAGGCACATGCGTATGCTCTTAGCAATTTTTGCAGTTGGATCGCTTATTGCGATTGCAATCCAACCTGAATCAGGCCCTATTACCTATCACAATGCGCTGCGGGCAGTACAAAATTGGGTTAATATAGGAGAAAAACCCCCAGACCTGTGCTCCTTAACTGTACCTGGTGGCTAGTGGAGGGGCTGCCCAGTAATCAGTGTCCACCGCAGTGCGCACACGGCCCACCCCCTACGGCCTCGCTCCCCTTCATCAGCGGCCTCGTGATCCGGAAGGGTGGTGTGTGTGTGACTGACCTTAGGATGAAACCGGAGCCTCCGCTGCAGTGACCCAGCAACCAGGGCACGGGAGTATACAGCGCCGCTGGGAGTGATGAAGCTGCAGTAAAGATGTCTATTAGACCTAGCCTGCTGCAGCCCTTGTAGATTCTCATAAAACAAGTTCTTCTTTTCTTGTCAAAATTAATAGCTAAGAATAGGCTGCCTGAGGCAGGCCCCTGTTAATTGGCCTGCTACTGAAGGCACCAACTACAAACTGAGCTCCCTGTTCATGGAAGCGGGGTTATAGAGGAGAATGCACTGAGCTTCTTGGGAACAGTCAAAAGCTTTGAGCCGGTTGGTGCCTCAGATCAAGATCCTACTCTACACCCCAATGTGAATCCTTGTGGAGTCCAGTGTACCCCACAGAAGAAATTAATGTGTCACACCCATTGGCAGCAACCTTAGAATAGCTGCTGACGGGCACAATTGAGAAAGGAAGGGGGGGGGACATTTGAATCCAGCACATAGATGCAATTCAAATATGTAATTTGTACCTTCCTATTTTAAAATATAATGGATGAACCTCACCCTGTGAGAACAATCTTCATGATCAAGAGATCTAATATGTAAAATAAGTATGAGTTGGGATAGGGCTGGGGAGGGTGGCAGCTCGGGCAGCCCCTCCCCCGTCAAGTTAAGGAGATTCAACTGAGGAAGCACAAGGGAACTCTCGTCTGGGGACAACAACTGCAGGGAGACCACATCTTTTCAGATGAACATGGGAGGGCGGAAGGCTGCCTAATACTGAAGCACCATCAAATATCAAACCATATCCAACAACTAGTACAAGCATTCCTGGGGGAAGTACCATGCAAAAATTAACCAGGCGCTAATATACCACAACCCAACTAAAATGGTTGTGTTAATACAATGTTTAATATCAATATTTAAACCAATACAATATATGTTCAAGCTGCAAGAAAAAATTGACTTGGGGTAAATCAAGTCAAACAGAGAGAAACCGGCACTTTAAAGTCCCTGGTAACTTGGAAACAACAGACACATAGATTCCTGCGCTAATTAACTCTACAGAATGATATGGCTCAGAGTTTGCTTGACTCAATAAAAACAAAACAAAAAGGATAATTAAATATACTTTATATGATTCTTTTTTATTTTTATCACACATACATACATGTATTTTTAAAAATTAATTTAAGAATAAATTGATTAGACCGGTCTAAATAAAACATAAATCAAAAAAGCAAAAATCAGAACATAATAATAAGCTAATAATAAGCTAAAGGAGGTGGATCATAAGTAAACTCCTGTGCACAGAAAAATCAATAAAAATACTAAAAATAAGTCCTTTGTATAGGATCGTGCAAATAGTTTGACCAGCTATAAATTGCAACAGTGTCTCGTTATGTTTTGTAGTGTTAGACACTCTTCATCAAATTGCCACTCAGCCAAAAAGTGCAACAGGTAAGTGTGACAAACGCTCCACAACGGAACTTTACATATGGTTCGCACCTGAAGCTGACATGCGGAACAGGAAAATAATGTGAGACGGTCTCGGGCTGCGGGAAGGCGCTTCGCTGGCGCCTGGTATGTTATTGTTAATTACCCCGACTTCCAGGCTCTGTGAGTCCGCGTCTTCGGGTGCCGTATGCAGACACCTGCGTCCCGTTAATAGGCACACCTTCACCGTTGATTCTCCTGATAATGCCTCTGGAGCCCGGCTTCCAGGCTCTGTGAGTCTCCGGGTGCCGTATGCAGACACCTGCGTTTTAGTGTTACTCACACGTTCACCATCAATTCTCCAGATAATGTCACTGGAAAAGATATGCTGTAAAAGTGCAATATAGCTGGTGCACAAAGGTCCAAATAGGCTGCTCCTCTGACGCGTTTCGCTCCTCTTATGGGGGCTTCCTCATAGAATAATCAGTGCAAGCATTCCTGGGGGAAGGTCTGCAGCAGACGGATTTGCATACGGTGATGTCATCCAAGCAGTGGGCCAAAGTTGGCTGGAACCCTCATCTGCATATAAAAAGAGAAAAGGGGCATGCAGGGCATGGCGGCCTTTTGCAGTGCTTGGATGACCCCTAGTTCGCATTAAACACCCCCACCCTCCTTTGGTGTGGGGCTCATGTTGGCCATGCCCCATCCCCTGAAGCATTCATGCTGATTTCTTGCAGCAGCTGGGCACTGTAACAGCTCCAGAGCTGCTCTGTAAGGCAAGTAAAAGGGTGTGGGCCCTGCAGCACCACCTGTAGTTCGCATTGTGCGTTGGAAGGCACAAAGTAAGCAGACGGGAGGAGAAGTCAGGATAGTACACAAGGGCATCCTTTTCTCTTAGTCCGTAGAGGATGCTGGGGTCACATTAAGAACCATGGGGTATAGACGGGATCCGCAAGAGACATGGGCACTTTAAGACTTTCAAAGGGTGTGAACTGGCTCCTCCCTCTATGCCCCTCCTCCAGACTCCAGTTATAGGAACTGTGCCCAGGGAGACGGACATTTCGAGGAAAGGATTTATTGTTAAACTAAGGTGAGCATCTTACCAGCTCACACCTTAAGCATGCCGCAGAACGTGGCATTCAACAGAACACAAGCCAACGGCATGAACAATTGCAGCAAAAAGCTGACCAGAACCGTAACACAACATGTGTATAACCACAAGTAATAACTGCAGACACAGTATGGACTGGGACGGGAGCCCAGCATCCTCTACGTACTAAGAGAAAAGGATTTACCGGTAGGTATTAAAATCCTATTTTCTCATACGACCTAGAGGATGCTGGGGTCACATTAAGAACCATGGGGTTATACCAAAGCTCTTGAACGGGTGGGAGAGTGCGTACGACTCTGCAGCACCGAATGACCCAACTTGAGGTTATCATCAGCCAAGGTATCAAACTTGTAAAACTTAGCAAAAGTGTTTACTAAATAGCTGCTCGGCAAAGTTGCAATGCCGAGACTCCCCGACCAGCTGCCCAGGATGAACCCACCTTTCTAGTAGAATGGGTCTTCACCTAATTCAGTAACGGCAATCCTGCCGTGGAATGAGCATGCTGAATCTTACCACAGATCCAGCGCATAATGGTCTGCATGGAAGCAGGACACCCAATCATGTTGGGAGCATACAGGACAAACAGAGCCTCTGTTTTCCTAATCTGAACCGTTCTGGTGACATAAATTTTCAAAGTTCTGACCACAGCCAGAGACTTTGACTCAACGAAGGTGTCAGTGGCCAAAGGCACCATGTGGAAAGATGAACCACCTTCGGCAGAAATTGTTGACGTGTCCTCAATTCTGCTCTATCTTCATGAAAGATCAAATAAAGGCTCTTGTGATACTGCATGGTTTGTACTGTTTTCCATGTGCTCCCAGATCTTTCAAGCAAGTAGCATGGTCAAGAAAGTTCTGTTTGAAAAGAAACAAACATTTACTGTCATTGTTATGCAAATAAACTTACATTAAAGCTAACAAGAAAGCACACTCGTTCTGTCTTTAAACTGATAAAAGAAACCCCAATAATATGGGGCATGCAAAAATTGAGATAAAACTCAGTTTTGCTCCTCTCCACGGAAATCTTTAATAAAAGGCGAAATATTTGTTAGTTCTGAAGAGAAACCAGAGCATGACCAAGATTCCACCTGTCGCCTGAGTGCCATGCCAGCAGTTCTCATTCAGCTCAAAGTGAGCACCCAATTTGAATGAAAGAAAGCAGATTTCTCACCAGGCTTCCCCTTGCTATAAACATGGTTTGTACTCTTTTCCATGTGCTCCCAGATCTTTCAAACAATTAGTGTGGTCAAGAAAGTTCTGTTTGAAAAGAAACAAACATTTACTGTCATTTCTATGCAAATGAGCTTACATTAAAGCACACTCGTTCTATCTTTAAACCAATAAAATAAAACCCCAATAAGATGGGGCATGCAAAAATTGAGATAAAACTCAGTTTTGCTCCTCTCCACGGAAATCTTTAGTAAAAGGCGAAAGATTTGTTCGTTCTGAAGAGAAACCACAGCATGACCAAGATTCTACCTGTCGCCTGAGTGCCATGCCAGCAGTCCTCATTCAGCTCAAAGTGAGCACCCAATTTGAAAGAAAGAAAGCAGATTTCTCACCAGGCTTCCCCTTGCTATAAACATGGTTTGTACTCTTTTCCATGTGCTCCCAGATCTTTCAAGCAATTAGTATAGTCAAGAAAGTTCTGTTTGAAAAGAAACAAACATTTACTGTCATTTCTACGCAAATGAGCTTACATTAAAGCACACTCGTTCTATCTTTAAACTGATAAAAGAAACCCCAATAAGACGGGGCATGCAAAAATTGAGATAAAACTCAGTTTTGCTCCTCTCCATGGAAATCTTTAGTAAAAGGCGAAAGATTTGTTCGTTCTGAAGAGAAACCAGAGCATGACCAAGATTCCACCTGTCGCCTGAGTGCCGTGCCAGCAGTCCTCATTCAGCTCAAAGTGAGCACCCAATTTGAAAGAAAGAAAGCACATTTCTCACCAGGCTTCCCCTTGCTATAAGCATGGTTTGTACTCTTTTCCATGTGCTCCCAGATCTTTCAAGCAATTAGTATGGTCAAGAAAGTTCTGCTTGAAAAGAAACAGACATTTATTGTCATTGTTATGCAAATAAACTTACATTAAAGCTAACAAGAAAGCACACTCGTTCTGTCTTTAATCCGATAAAAGAAACCCCAATAATATGGGGCATGCAAAAATTGAGATAAAACTCAGTTTTGCTCCTCTCCACGGAAATCTTTAGTAAAAGGCGAAAGATTTGTTCGTTCTGAAGAGAAACCAGAGCATGACCAAGATTCCACCTGTCGCCTGAGTGCCGTGCCAGCAGTCCTTATTCAGATCAAAGTGAGCGCCCAATTTGAAAGAAAGCAGATTTCTCACCTGTCTTCTCCTTGCTATAAGCATGGTTTGTACTGTATTCCATGTGCTCCCAGATCTTTCAAGCAAGTAGCATGGTCAAGAAAGTTCTGTTTGAAAAGAAACAAACATTTACTGTCATTTCTATGCAAATGAGCTTACATTAAAGCACACTCATTCTATCTTTAAACCGATAAAAGAAACCCCAAAAAGATGGGGCATGCAAAAATTGAGATAAAACTCGGTTTTGCTCCTCTCCACGGAAATCTTTAGTAAAAGGCGAAAGATTTGTTCGTTCTGAAGAGAAACCAGAGCATGACCAAGATTTTTATCTGAAAATATGTGTTCTCCCTGCAGTTGTTGTCCCCAGATGAGAGTTCCCTTGTGCTGCCTCAGTTGAATCTCCTTTACTTGACAGGGGGATGCTCGAGCAGCGACCCTCCCCAGCTCTAGCCCAACTCCTACTTACCTGCCAGGTGAGATACTATGATCATGAAGGTGCTTCTCCCAGGGCAAGGCTCACCCATTGCACTCTGGGTGTGCTGCTTCTGCGATTTCCCCAAATGTGGGAAACTTGACTGCATAATTTGTGTTTCCCCTGGTCGGCTCTCGTATAATTCAGATCTCTTTGTCTCAGGTCTCTCTCCAGCCTAGTTTGCTGTCTGTTTCTACTTCTCTTTTCTTGAGCCGCTCCCTTCTATGCCCTTGCGCACTATCCTGACTTCTCCCGTCTGCTTACTTCGTGCCTTCCAACGCACAATGCAAACTACAGGTAGTGCTGCAGGACCCACACCCTTTTACTTGCCTTACAGAGCGTCTCTGGAGCAGTTACAGTGCCCAGCTGCTGCAAGAAATCAGCTTGAATGCTTCAGGGGCTGGGGAATAGCCAACATGAGCCCCACACCGAAGGAGGGTGGAGGTGTGTAATGCGAACTAGGGGTCATCCAAGCGCCGCAAAAGGCCGCCATGCCCTGCACGCCCCTTGTCTCTTTTCATATGCAGACGAGGGTTGAAGCCAACTTTGACCCACTGTTTGGATGACATCACCATATGCAAATCCATCTGCTGCAGGCCTTCCCCCAGGAATGCTTGCACTAGTTGTTGCATTTGGTTTGTTGTTTGGGGGTGCTTCAGTATTAGGCAGCCTTCTGCCCTCCCATGTTCATCTGAAAATATGTGTTCTCCCTGCAGTTGTTGTCCCCAGATGAGAGTTCCCTTGTGCTGCCTCAGTTGAATCTCCTTTACTTGACAGAGATGTGCCTGAGCAGCGGCCCTCCCCAGCCCTATCCCAAATCATACTTATTTTGCATAGGCGATACCATGGTCATGAAGATTGTTCTCCCAGGGTGAGGTTCATTCATTGCATTCTGGGTATGCTGACCCCTGTGATTTCCCCAAATGTGGGAAACTCGACTGCATTATTTGTGGTAGTGGGGGACTGTGTTTGTGCTTTCCTCTGGTCAGCTCTGGTAAAAATCAGATTTCTTTATCTCAGATCTTCCTCTAGCCTTGTTCTTCTTTCGAGAGTTCCCTTGTGCTGCCTCAGTTGGATCTCTTTCACTTGACAGGGGGGTGCCCGAGCAGCGACCCTCCCCAGCTCTAGCCCAACTCCTACTTACCTGCCAGGTGAGATACTATGATCATGAAGGTGCTTCTCCCAGGGCATGGCTCACCCATTGCACTCTAGTTGTGCTGCCCCTGTGATTTCCCCAAATGTGGGAAACTTGACTGCATAATTTGTGTTTCCCTTGGTCGGCTCTCGTATAATTCAGATCTCTTTGTCTCAGGTCTCTCTCCAGCCTAGTTTGCTGTCTGTTTCCACTTCTCTTTTCTTGAGCCGCTCCCTTCTATGCCCTTGCGCACTATCCTGACTTCTCCCGTCTGCTTACTTCGTGCCTTCCAACGCACAATGCAAACTACAGGTAGTGCTGCAGGGCCCACACCCTTTTACTTGCCTTACAGAGCAGCTCTGGAGCAGTTACAGTGCCCAGCTGCTGCAAGAAATCAGCTTGAATGCTTCAGGGGCTGGGGCATAGCCAACATGAGCCCCACACCGAAGGAGGGTGGAGGTGTGTAATGCGAACTAGGGGTCATCCAAGCGCCGCAAAAGGCCGCCATGCCCTGCACGCCCCTTTTCTCTTTTCATATGCAGACGAGGGTTGAAGCCAACTTTGACCCACTGCTTGGATGGCATCACCATATGCAAATCCATCTGCTGCAGGCCTTCCCCCAGGAATGCTTGCACTAGTTGTTGCATTTGGTTTGTTGTTTGGGGGTGCTTCAGTATTAGGCAGCCTTCTGCCCTCCCATGTTAATCTGAAAATATGTGTTCTCCCTGCAGTTGTTGTCCCCAGATGAGAGTTCCCTTGTGCTGCCTCAGTTGAATCTCCTTTACTTGACAGAGATGTGCCTGAGCAGCGGCCCTCCCCAGCCCTATCCCAAATCATACTTATTTTGCATAGGAGAGACCATGGTCTTGAAGATTGTTCTCCCAGGGTGAGGTTCATTCATTGCATTCTGGGTATGCTGACCCATGTGATTTCCCCAAATGTGGGAAACTCAACTGCATTATTTGTGGTAGTGGGGGACTGTGTTTGTGCTTTCCTCTGGTCAGCTCTAGTAAAAGTCAGATTTCTTTGTTTCAGTTCTTCCCCTAGCCTTGTTCTTCTTTCGAGAGTTCCCTTGTGCTGCCTCAGTGTGTATGGTTATTAATCAAAAGGTTGGTGGTTCAATCCCACTAAGGGACGTAATTGACCTTGTTATCAGATTTTGGTGATATTTAAGTAGACAAGTCAAAATTTCAAACCCCCTGTTATGGTGTAGGGTACCTGGCCTTCTCTGATGTAATCAGAGTTAGATTTGATTCAGTGATTTTATAAAAACAGCTAGGAAGCACAATTTAGCAGTGGGTTGCAGAGAAAAAGAAATATGCTGGCAAAAAAATCCAATTGAGTGATTAAACAGCTCTTCATTTTCTGGCTTTATTTTTATGCTAACAAATTTGTTCTCTGAAAAGTGTCCACAAAGCCAAGTCTCTGATTAACACCTTTGTAGGGATGGTTTTTCACCTATTACTAAATTAAACTTGCTTCATTGGAAAGGCAGCAAGATGCATCCTCATTTCAATGTCTACTGAAATAATACAGGTTGACACCAGGAAACATTAACGCCACTGCATCCTTGCTGCTTTCGCATGTGGAAGTCTGTTTAATGTGAAAACAAGGTGATATCTAATTAGCACACAGGTAAGGAATTAAGAAAATCTTTATTTAAGGGTGAAGGTGTTTCTCACAAAATCGTTGCCCCAATGCATCATTGAAATTCAAGCTGGAAAGATGATTTTAATATATCACTTGTACATTTTGTATTGCTCTTCTGGTGACAATGTAGTTTGTTTTTGTCAATTACCATTTTAATAATAGGGTAAAGAAAATTAAGTGGATTTTTGAAAGAAAACAATACTGTCAATATACTATTAAAACAAATTAAAATGGTAAAAGTTAGTGTACTTTAAGTAAAAATAAAAGAGCAAAAATATCAATCCCAGTTTTGGATTACTTTAATTAACAAAAAAAATGCATATAGCAGAGGATAGTTTCAATCTGCCTACCTCTGGGTTATGGGCCCAGCATTTTTCCATTGCAGTACTCTGCTGCACATGTAAGTGCAAGAGATCCTGAAGCACTCACTCATCATGGGAAAGTACCAATGTGTTTCTTCGTTGGTTGATGGAAGAAACATCTTACAAAAACTCTCCAGATTATTGACTTTTTAAAGTTTTTCTAGGAAACGTTCTAGATGAATGCTTATTAGCCTTTGTCAGTACGTACGTTTGTAAAGTGTCTCTGTTGCGCAATCTGTTAGTGTGTTTGGTTATTAATCAAAGGGTTGGTGGTTCAATCCCACCCAGGGATGTAATTGACCTTGTTATCAGATTTTGGTGATCTTTAAGTAGACAAGTCAAAATTTCAAACCCCCTTCTTATGGTGTAGGGTACCTGGCCTACTCTGATGTAATCAGAGTTAGATTTGAATCAGTGATTTTATAAAAAAAAACAGCTAGGAAGCACAATTTAGCAGTGGGTTGCAGAGAAAAAGAAATATGCTGGCAGAAAAATCCAATTGAGTGATTAAACAGCTCTTCATTTTCTGGCTTTATTTTTATGCTAACAAATTTGTTCTCTGAAAAGTGTCCACAAAGCTAAGTCTCTGATTAACACCTTTGTAGGGATGGTTTTTCACCTATTACTAAATTAAACTTGCTTCATTGGAATGGCAGCAAGATGCATCCTCATTTCAATGTCTACTGAAATAATACAGGTTGACACCAGGAAACATTAACGCCACTGCATCCTTGCTGCTTTCGCATGTGGAAGTCTGTTTAATGTGAAAACAAGGTGATATCTAATTAGCACACAGGTAAGGAATTAAGAAAATTTTTATTTAAGGGTGAAGATGTTTCTCACAAAATCGTTGCCCCAATGCATCATTGAAATTCAAGCTGGAAAGATGATTTTAATATATCACTTGTACATTTTGTATTGCTCTTCTGGTGACAATGTAGTTTGTTTTTGTCAATTACCATTTTAATAATCGGGTAAAGAAAATTAATTGGATTTTTGAAAGAAAACAATACTGTCAATATACTATAAAAACAAATTAAAATGGTAAAAGTTATTGTACTTTAAGTAAAAATAAAAGAGCAAAAATATCAATCCCAGTTTTGGATTACTTTAATTAACAAAAAAAAAATGCATATAGCAGAGGATAGTTTCAATCTGCCTACCTCTGGGTTATGGACCCAGCATGCTTCCATTACAGTACTCTGCTGCACATGTAAGTGCAAGAGGTCCTGAAGCACTCACTTATCATGGGAAAGTACCAATGTGTTTCTTCATTGGTTGATGGAAGAAACATCTTACAAAAACTCTCCACATTATTGACTTTTTAAAATGTTTCTAGGAAACGTTCTAGATGAATGCTTATTAGCCTTTGTCAGTATGTACTTTTGCAAAGTGTCGCTGTGGCGCAATCAGTTAGTGTGTATGGTTATTAACCAAAAGGTTGGTGGTTCAATCCCACCCAGGGACGTAATTGACCTTGTTATCAGATTTTGGTGATCTTTAAGTAGACAAGTCAAAATTTCAAACCCCCTGTTATGGTGTAGGGTACCTGGCCTTCTCTGATGTAATCAGAGTTAGATTTGATTCAGTGATTTTATAAAAACAGCTAGGAAGCACAATTTAGCAGTGGGTTGCAGAGAAAAAGAAATATGCTGGCAAAAAAATCCAATTGAGTGATTAAACAGCTCTTCATTTTCTGGCTTTATTTTTATGCTAACAAATTTGTTCTCTGAAAAGTGTCCACAAAGCCAAGTCTCTGATTAACACCTTTGTAGGGATGGTTTTTCACCTATTACTAAATTAAACTTGCTTCATTGGAAAGGCAGCAAGATGCATCCTCATTTCAATGTCTACTGAAATAATACAGGTTGACACCAGGAAACATTAACGCCACTGCATCCTTGCTGCTTTCGCATGTGGAAGTCTGTTTAATGTGAAAACAAGGTGATATCTAATTAGCACACAGGTAAGGAATTAAGAAAATCTTTATTTAAGGGTGAAGGTGTTTCTCACAAAATCGTTGCCCCAATGCATCATTGAAATTCAAGCTGGAAAGATGATTTTAATATATCACTTGTACATTTTGTATTGCTCTTCTGGTGACAATGTAGTTTGTTTTTGTCAATTACCATTTTAATAATAGGGTAAAGAAAATTAAGTGGATTTTTGAAAGAAAACAATACTGTCAATATACTATTAAAACAAATTAAAATGGTAAAAGTTATTGTACTTTAAGTAAAAATAAAAGAGCAAAAATATCAATCCCAGTTTTGGATTACTTTAATTAACAAAAAAAAATGCATATAGCAGAGGATAGTTTCAATCTGCCTACCTCTGGGTTATGGGCCCAGCATTTTTCCATTGCAGTACTCTGCTGCACATGTAAGTGCAAGAGATCCTGAAGCACTCACTCATCATGGAAAAGTACCAATGTGTTTCTTCGTTGGTTGATGGAAGAAACATCTTACAAAAACTCTCCAGATTATTGACTTTTTAAAGTTTTTCTAGGAAACGTTCTAGATGAATGCTTATTAGCCTTTGTCAGTATGTACGTTTGTAAAGTGTCTCTGTGGCGCAATCTGTTAGTGTGTTTGGTTATTAATCAAAGGGTTGGTGGTTCAATCCCACCCAGGGATGTAATTGACCTTGTTATCAGATTTTGGTGATCTTTAAGTAGACAAGTCAAAATTTCAAACCCCCTTCTTATGGTGTAGGGTACCTGGCCTACTCTGATGTAATCAGAGTTAGATTTGAATCAGTGATTTTATAAAAAAAACAGCTAGGAAGCACAATTTAGCAGTGGGTTGCAGAGAAAAAGAAATATGCTGGCAGAAAAATCCAATTGAGTGATTAAACAGCTCTTCATTTTCTGGCTTTATTTTTATGCTAACGAATTTGTTCTCTGAAAAGTGTCCACAAAGCCAAGTATCTGATTAACATATTTGTAGGGATGGTTTTTCACCTATTACTAAATTAAACTTGCTTCATTGGAAAGGCAGCAAGATGCATCCTCATTTCAATATCTACTGAAATAATACAGGTTGACACCCGGAAACATTAACGCCACTGCATCCTTGCTGCTTTCTCATGTGGAAGTCTGTTTAATGTGAAAACAAGGTGATATCTAATTAGCACACAGGTAAGGAATTAAGAAAATCTTTATTTAAGGGTGAAGATGTTTCTCACAAAATCGTTGCCCCAATGCATCATTGAAATTCAAGCTGGAAAGATGATTTTAATATATCACTTGTACATTTTGTATTGCTCTTCTGGTGACACTGTAGTTTGTTTTTGTCAATTACCATTTTAATAATCGGGTAAAGAAAATTAATTGGATTTTTGAAAGAAAACAATACTGTCAATATACTATTAAAACAAATTAAAATGGTAAAAGTTATTGTACTTTAAGTAAAAAAAAAAGCTAAAATATCAATCCCTGTTTTGGATTATTTTAATGAACAAAAAAAAAATGCATATAGCAAAGGATAGTTTCAATCTGCCTACCTCTGGGTTATGGGCCCAGCATGCTTCCATTGCAGTACTCTGCTGCACATGTAAGTGCAAGAGATCCTGAAGCACTCACTCATCATGCGAAAGTAACAATGTGTTTCTTCATTGGTTGCTGGAAGAAACATCTTACAAAAACTCTCCAGATTATTGACTTTTTAAAGTTTTTCTAGGAAACGTTCTAGATGAATGCTTATTAGTCTTTGTCAGTATGTACTTTTCGCAAAGTGTCTCTGTGGCGCGATCGGTTAGTGTGTTCAGCTATTAATCAAAAGGTTGGTGGTTCAATCCCATCCAGGGACGTAATTGACCTTGTGATCAGATTTTGGTAATATTTAAGTAGACAAGTCAAAATTGCAAACCCCCTCTTATGGTGTAGGGTACCTGGCCTTCTCTGATGTAATCAGAGTTAGATTTGATTAAGTGATTTTATAAAAAAAACAGCTAGGAAGCACAATTTAGCAGTGGGTTGCAGAGAAAAAGAAAAATGCTGGCAGAAAAATCCAATTGAGTGATTAAACAGCTCTTCATTTTCTGGCTTTATTTTTATGATAACAAATTTGTTCTCTGAAAAGTGTCCACAAAGCCAAGTATCTGATTAACATCTTTGTAGGGATGGTTTTTCACCTATTACTAAATTAAACTTGCTTCATTGGAAAGGCAGCAAGATGCATCCTCATTTCAATATCTACGGAAATAATACAGGTTGACACCAGGAAACATTAACGCCACTGCATCTTTGCTGTTTTCTCATGTGGAAGTCTGTTTAATGTGAAAACAAGGTGATATCTAATTAGCACACAGGTAAGGAATTAAGAACATCTTTATTTAAGGGTGAAGATGTTTCTCACAAAATCGTTGCCCCAATGCATCATTGAAATTCAAGCTGGAAAGATGATTTTAATATATCACTTGTACATTTTGTATTGCTCTTCTGGTGACAATGTAGTTTGTTTTTGTCAATTACCATTTTAATAATCGGGTAAAGAAAATTAATAGGATTTTTGAAAGAAAACAATACTATTAAAACAAATTAAAATGGTAAAAGTTATTGTACTTTAAGTAAAAATAAAAGAGCAAAAATATCAATCCCAGTTTTGGATTACTTTAATTAACAAAAAAAATGCATATAGCAGAGGATAGTTTCAATCTGCCTACCTCTGGGTTATGGACCCAGCATGCTTCCATTACAGTACTCTGCTGCACATGTAAGTGCAAGAGATCCTGAAGCACTCACTCATCATGGGAAAGTACCAATGTGTTTCTTCATTGGTTGATGGAAGAAACATCTTACAAAAACTCTCCACATTATTGACTTTTTAAAATGTTTCTAGGAATCGTTCTAGATGAATGCTTATTAGCCTTTGTCAGTATGTTCTTTTGCAAAGTGTTGTTTTGGCGCAATCAGTTAGTGTGTAAGGCTATTAACCAAAAGGTTGGTGGTTCAATCCCACCCAGGTACTTAATTGACCTTGTTATCAGATTTTGGTGATCTTTAAGTAGACAAGTCAAAATTTCAAACCCCCTGTTATGGTGTAGGGTACCTGGCCTTCTCTAATGTAATCAGAGTTAGATTTGATTCAGTGATTTTATAAAAACAGCTAGGAAGAACAATTTAGCAGTGGGTTGCAGAGAAAAAGAAATATGCTGGCAGAAAAATCCAATTGAGTGATTAAACAGCTCTTCATTTTCTGGCTTTATTTTTATACTAACAAATTTGTTCTCTGAAAAGTGTCCACAAAGACAAGTCTCTGATTAACACCTTTGTAGGGATGGTTTTTCACCTATTACTAAATTAAACTTGCTTCATTGGAAAGGCAGCAAGATGCATCTTCATTTCAATGTCTACTGAAATAATACAGGTTGACACCAGGAAACATTAACGCCACTGCATCCTTGCTGCTTTCGCATGTGGAAGTCTGTTTAATGTGAAAACAAGGTGATATCTAATTAGCACACAGGTAAGGAATTAAGAAAATCTTTATTTAAGGGTGAAGATGTTTCTCACAAAATCGTTGCCCCAATGCATCATTGAAATTCAAGCTGGAAAGATGATTTTAATATATCACTTGTACATTTTGTATTGCTCTTCTGGTGACAATGTAGTTTGTTTTTGTCAATTACCATTTTAATAATCGGGTAAAGAAAATTAAGTGGATTTTTGAAAGAAAACAATACTGTCAATATACTATTAAAACAAATTAAAATGGTAAAAGTTATTGTACTTTAAGTAAAAATAAAAGAGCAAAAATATCAATCCCAGTTTTGGATTACTTTAATTAACAAAAAAAAATGCATATAGCAGAGGATAGTTTCAATTTGCCTACCTCTGGGTTATGGACCCAGCATGCTTCCATTACAGTACTCTGCTGCACATGTAAGTGCAAGAGGTCCTGAAGCACTCACTTATCATGGGAAAGTACCAATGTGTTTCTTCATTGGTTGATGGAAGAAACATCTTACAAAAACTCTCCACATTATTGACTTTTTAAAATGTTTCTAGGAATCGTTCTAGATGAATGCTTATTAGCCTTTGTCAGTATGTACTTTTGCTAAGTGTAGCTGTGGCGCAATCAGTTAGTGTGTAAGGCTATTAACCAAAAGGTTGGTTGTTCAATCCCACCCAGGGATTTAATTGACCTTGTTATCAGATTTTGGTGATCTTTAAGTAGACAAGTCAAAATTTCAAACCCCCTGTTATGGTGTAGGGTACCTGGCCTTCTCTGATGTAATCAGAGTTAGATTTGATTCAGTGATTTTATAAAAACAGCTAGGAAGCACAATTTGGCAGTGGGTTGCAGAGAAAAAGAAATATGCTGGCACAAAAATCCAATTGAGTGTTTAAACAGCTCTTCATTTTCTGGCTTTATTTTTATGCTAACTAATTTGTTCTCTGAAAAGTGTCCACAAAGCCAAGTATCTGATTAACATATTTGTAGGGATGGTTTTTCACCTATTACTAAATTAAACTTGCTTCATTGGAAAGGCAGCAAGATGTATCCTCATTTCAATATCTACTGAAATAATACAGGTTGACACCAGGAAACATTAACGCCACTGCATCCTTGCTGCTTTCTCATGTGGAAGTCTGTTTAATGTGAAAACAAGGTGATATCTAATTAGCACACAGGTAAGGAATTAAGAAAATCTTTATTTAAGGGTGAAGATGTTTCTCACAAAATCGTTGCCCCAATGCATCATTGAAATTCAAGCTGGAAAGATGATTTTAATATATCACTTGTACATTTTGTATTGCTCTTATGGTGACAATGTAGTTTGTTTTTGTCAATTACCATTTTAATAATAGGGTAAAGAAAATTAAGTGGATTTTTGAAAGAAAACAATACTGTCAATATACTATTAAAACAAATTAAAATGGTAAAAGTTATTGTACTTTAAGTAAAAATAAAAGCGAAAATATCAATCCCAGTTTTGGATTACTTTAATGAACAAAAAAAAAAATTCATATAGCAAAGGATAGTTTCAATCTGCCTACCTCTGGGTTATGGGCCCAGCATGCTTCCATTGCAGTACTCTGCTGCACATGTAAGTGCAAGAGATCCTGAAGCACTCACTCATCATGCGAAAGTACTAATGTGTTTCTTCATTGGTTGCTGGAAGAAACATCTTACAAAAACTCTCCAGATTATTGACTTTTTAAAGTTTTTCTAGGAAACGTTCTAGATGAATGCTTATTAGTCTTTGTCAGTATGTGCTTTTTGCAAAGTGTCGCTGTGGCGCAATCAGTTAGTGTGTATGGTTATTAACCAAAAGGTTGGTGGTTCAATCCCACCCAGGCACGTAATTGACCTTGTTATCAGATTTTGGTGATCTTTAAGTAGACAAGTCAAAATTTCAAACCCCCTGTTATGGTGTAGGGTACCTGGCCTTCTCTGATGTAATCAGAGTTAGATTTGATTCAGTGATTTTATAAAAACAGCTAGGAAGCACAATTTAGCAGTGGGTTGCAGAGAAAAAGAAATATGCTGGCAAAAAAATCCAATTGAGTGATTAAACAGCTCTTCATTTTCTGGCTTTATTTTTATGCTAACAAATTTGTTCTCTGAAAAGTGTCCACAAAGCCAAGTCTCTGATTAACACCTTTGTAGGGATGGTTTTTCACCTATTACTAAATTAAACTTGCTTCATTGGAAAGGCAGCAAGATGCATCCTCATTTCAATGTCTACTGAAATAATACAGGTTGACACCAGGAAACATTAACGCCACTGCATCCTTGCTGCTTTCGCATGTGGAAGTCTGTTTAATGTGAAAACAAGGTGATATCTAATTAGCACACAGGTAAGGAATTAAGAAAATCTTTATTTAAGGGTGAAGGTGTTTCTCACAAAATCGTTGCCCCAATGCATCATTGAAATTCAAGCTGGAAAGATGATTTTAATATATCACTTGTACATTTTGTATTGCTCTTCTGGTGACAATGTAGTTTGTTTTTGTCAATTACCATTTTAATAATAGGGTAAAGAAAATTAAGTGGATTTTTGAAAGAAAACAATACTGTCAATATACTATTAAAACAAATTAAAATGGTAAAAGTTATTGTACTTTAAGTAAAAATAAAAGAGCAAAAATATCAATCCCAGTTTTGGATTACTTTAATTAACAAAAAAAAATGCATATAGCAGAGGATAGTTTCAATCTGCCTACCTCTGGGTTATGGGCCCAGCATTTTTCCATTGCAGTACTCTGCTGCACATGTAAGTGCAAGAGATCCTGAAGCACTCACTCATCATGGGAAAGTACCAATGTGTTTCTTCGTTGGTTGATGGAAGAAACATCTTACAAAAACTCTCCAGATTATTGACTTTTTAAAGTTTTTCTAGGAAACGTTCTAGATGAATGCTTATTAGTCTTTGTCAGTATGTGCTTTTTGCAAAGTGTCTCTGTGGCGCAATCGGTTAGTGTGTTCAGCTATTTATCAAAAGGTTGGTGGTTCAATCCCACCCAGGGACGTAATTGACCTTGTGATCACATTTTGGTGATATTTAAGTAGACAAGTCAAAATTGCAAACCCCCTCTTATGGTATAGGGTACCTGGCCTTCTCTGATGTAATCAGAGTTAGATTTGATTAAGTGATTTTATAAAAAAACAGCTAGGAAGCACAATTTAGCAGTGGGTTGCAGAGAAAAAGAAAAATGCTGGCAGAAAAATCCAATTGAGTGATTAAACAGCTCTTCATTTTCTGGCTTTATTTTTATGATTACAAATTTGTTCTCTGAAAAGTGTCCACAAAGCCAAGTATCTGATTAACATCTTTGTAGGGATGGTTTTTCACCTATTACTAAATTAAACTTGCTTCATTGGAAAGGCAGCAAGATGCATCCTCATTTCAATATCTACGGAAATAATACAGGTTGACACCAGGAAACATTAACGCCACTGCATCTTTGCTGTTTTCTCATGTGGAAGTCTGTTTAATGTGAAAACAAGGTGATATCTAATTAGCACACAGGTAAGGAATTAAGAAAATCTTTATTTAAGGGTGAAGATGTTTCTCACAAAATCGTTGCCCCAATGCATCATTGAAATTCAAGCTGGAAAGATGATTTTAATATATCACTTGTACATTTTGTATTGCTCTTCTGGTGACAATGTAGTTTGTTTTTGTCTATTACCATTTTAATAATCGGGTAAAGAAAATTAATTGGATTTTTGAAAGAAAACAATACTGTCAATATACTATTAAAACAAATTAAAATGGTAAAAGTTATTGTACTTTAAGTAAAAATAAAAGAGCAAAAATATCAATCCCAGTTTTGGATTACTTTAATTAACAAAAAAAAATGCATATAGCAGAGGATAGTTTCAATATGCCTACCTCTGGGTTATGGACCCAGCATGCTTCCATTACAGTACTCTGCTGCACATGTAAGTGCAAAAGATCCTGAAGCACTCACTCATCATGGGAAAGTACCAATGTGTTTCTTCATTGGTTGATGGAAGAAACATCTTACAAAAACTCTCCACATTATTGACTTTTTAAAATGTTTCTAGGAATCGTTCTAGATGAATGCTTATTAGCCTTTGTCAGTATGTACTTTTGCAAAGTGTCGCTGTGGCGCAATCAGTTAGTGTGTAAGGCTATTAACCAAAAGGTTGGTGGTTCAATCCCACCCAGGGACTTAATTGACCTTGTTATCAGATTTTGGTGATCTTTAAGTAGACAAGTCAAAATTTCAAACCCCCTGTTATGGTGTAGGGTACCTGGCCTTCTCTGATGTAATCAGAGTTAGATTTGATTCAGTGATTTTATAAAAACAGCTAGGAAGCACAATTTAGCAGTGGGTTGCAGAGAAAAAGAAATATGCTGGCAGAAAAATCCAATTGAGTGATTAAACAGCTCTTCATTTTCTGGCTTTATTTTTATGCTAACAAATTTGTGCTCTGAAAAGTGTCCACAAAGCCAAGTATCTGATTAACACCTTTGTAGGGATGGTTTTTCACCTATTATTAAATTAAACTTGCTTCATTGGAAAGGCAGCAAGTGATGTCATCCAAGCATTGGGTCAAAGTTGGCTTCAAACCTCGTCTGCTTATGAAAAGAGAAAAGGGGTATGCAGGGCATGGCGGCCTTTTGCGGTGCTTGGATGACCCCTAGTTCGCATTAAATAATGCAGTCGAGTTTCCCACATTTGGGGAAATCACAGAGGTCAGCATACCCAGAATGCAATGAATGAACCGCACCCTGGGAGAACAGTCTTCATGACCATGGTATCTCCTATGCAAAATAAGTATGATTTGGGATAGGGCTGGGGAGGGCCGCTGCTCAGGCACATCTCTGTCAAGTAAAGGAGATTCAACTGAGGCAGCACAAGGGAACTCTCATCTGGGGACAACAACTGCAGGGAGAACACATATTTTCAGATGAACATGGGAGGGCAGAAGGCTGCCTAATACTGAAGCACCCCCAAACAACAAACCAAATGCAACAACTAGTGCAAGCATTCCTGGGGGAAGGCCTGCAGCAGATGGATTTGCATATGGCGATGTCATCCAAGCAGTGGGTCAAAGTTGGCTTCAACCCTCGTCTGCATATGAAAAGAGAAAAGGGGTGTGCAGGGCATGGCGGCCTTTTGCGGCACTTGGATGACCCCTAGTTCGCATTAAACACCTCCACCCTCCGTCGGTGTGGGGCTCATGTTGGCTATGCCCCAGCCCCTGAAGGATTCAAGCTGATTTCTTGCAGCAGCTGGGCACTGTAACAGCTCCAGAGCTGCTCTGTAAGGCAAGTAAAAGGGTGTGGGCCCTGCAGCAATACCTGTAGTTCGCATTGTGCGAGACCCCTAGTTCGCATTAAACACCCCCACCCTCCTTCGGTGTGGGGCTCATGTTGGCCATGCCCCAGCCCCTGAAGCATTCACGCTGATTTCTTGCAGCAGCTGGGCACTGTAACAGCTCAAGAGCTGCTCTGTAAGGCAAGTAAAAGGGTGTGGGCCCTGCAGCACTACCTGTAGTTTGCATTGTGCATTGGAAGGCACAAAGTAAGCAGACGGGAGGAGAAGTCAGGATAGTGCACAAGGGTATAGACGGGAGGGGCTCAAGAAAAAAGAAGTGGAAACAGACAGCAAACTAGGCTTCCAATGCACAATGCAAACTACAGGTAGTGCTGCAGGGCCCACACCCTTTTACTTGCCTTACAGAGCAGCTCTGGAGCTGTTTAATCACTCAATTGGATTTTTCTGCCAGCATAATTTTTCTCTTACGTCCTAGAGGATGCTGGGGATTCCGTAAGGACCATGGGGGATAGACGGGCTCCGCAGGAGACATGGGCACTTTAAGAAAGACTTTAGATCTGGGTGTGCACTGGCTCCTCCCTCTATGCCCCTCCTCCAGACCTCAGTTTACTACTGTGCCCAGAGGAGACTGGGTGCTTTTCAGGGAGCTCTCCTGAGTTTCCTGACAGAAAGTATATTTGTTAGATTTTTTTATTTTCAGGGAGCCTGCTGGCAACAGACTCCCTGCATCGAGGGGCGGAGGGGAGAGATGCACACCTACTTCTGTGAGTTGATAGGCTCTGCTTCTTAGGCTACTGTACAGCATTAGCTCCAGAGGGATCGGTACGCAGGTCTCACCCTCGCCGTCCGTCCCAGAGCCGCGCCGCCGTCCCCCTCGCAGAGCCGGAAGATAGAAGCCGGGTGAGTATGAGAAGAAAAGAAGACTTCAGAGGCGGCGGAAGACTTCATGATCTTCACTGAGGTAACGCACAGCAGTAAAGCTGTGCTCCATTGCTCCAATACACCTCACACACGGCAGTCAGTGTAAGGGTGAAGGGCGCAGGGGGGACGCCCTGGGCAGCAATATAGACCTCTCTTTGGCAAAATAAATATATATGCAGCTAGGCACTGTATATATATATATATAAGAGCCCCCGCCATTTTTTTACTATATTTGAGCGGGACAGAAGCCCGTCGCTGAGGGGGTGGGGCTTCTCCCTCAGCACTCACCAGCGCCATTTTCTCCACAGCACCGCTGAGGGGAAGCTCCACGGACTCTCCCCTGCTTATACCACGGTAGAAAGAGGGTCTTAAAGAAGAGGGGGGCACATAATTAGGCGCATATATATATGGAAATACAGCGCTACTGGGTAAACATAAAATTATTGTGTTTTTTTTCCTGGGTCATATAGCGCTGGGGGGTGTGCTGGCATACTCTCTCTCTCTGTCTCTCCAAAGGGCCTTGTTGGGGAACTGTCCTCAGATAAGAGGATTCCCTGAGTGTATGGTGTGTCGGTACACGTGTGTCGACATGTCTGAGGTAGAAGGCTCTCCTAGAGAGGAGCAGGAGCAAATTAATGTGGTGTCTCCATCGACAACGCCGACACCTGACTGGATGGATATGTGGAATGTTTTAAGTGCTAATGTAAACTTATTACACAAGAGATTAGACAAAGCTGAAGCTAGGGAACAGTCAGGGAGTCAACCCATGCCTGTCCCTATGTCGCAGGGACCTTCGGGGTCTCAAAAGCGCCCACTATCCCAAATAGTTGACACAGATACCGACACAGATTCTGACTCCAGTGTCGACTACGATGATGCAAAGTTACAGCCAAAATTGGCTAAATGTATTCGATATATGATTATTGCAATAAAAGATGTTTTGCACATCACAGAGTCCCCTGTCCCTGACACGAGGGTACACATGTATAAGGGAAAGAAACCTGAGATAACCTTTCCCTCCTCACATGAGTTGAACGAATTATGTGAAAAAGCTTGGGAATCTCCAGACAAAAAGCTGCAGATTCCCAAAAGGATTCTTATGGCGTATCCTTTCCCGCCAATGGACAGGATACGGTGGGAATCCTCCCCTAGGGTGGATAAAGCATTGACACGCTTATCCAAAAAGGTAGCGCTGCCATCCCAGGATACGGCTACCATCAGGGACCCTGCTGACCGCAAGCAGGAGGTTACCCTAAAGTCCATTTACACACATTCTGGTACCTTACTCAGACCGGCAATTGCGTCGGCCGGGGTTGTAGCGCGGTGGCAGCATGGACAGATACCTTATCAGCAGAGATTGAGACCCTAGATAAGGATGCTATGTTATTGACCATAGGGCATATAAAAGATGCTGTCCTATATATGAGAGATGCTCAAAGTGACATTAGTCTACTGGGTTCTAGAATAAACGCTATGTCGATTTCTGCTAGACGAGTCCTATGGACCCGGCAATGGACAGGTGATGCCGACTCAAAAAGGCATATGGAGGTTTTACCTTACAGGGGTGAGGAATTGTTTGGGGAAGGTCTCTCGGACCTAGTCTCCACAGCTACAGCTGGTAAATCAAATTTTTTGCCTTATATTCCCTCACAGCCTAAGAAAGCACCACATTATCAAATACAGTCCTTTCGATCACAGAGAAACAAGAAAGTACGAGGTGCGTCCTTTCTTGCCAGAGGTAAGGGCAGAGGGAAGAAGCTGCACAACACAGCTAGTTCCCAGGAACAGAAGTCCTCCCCGGCCTCTACAAAATCCACCGCATGACGCTGGGGCTCCGCTAAAGGAGTCCGCCCAGTTGGGGGCACGTCTTCGAGTTTTCAGCCACATCTGGGTTCATTCGCAGGTGGATCCCTAGGCAATAGAAATTGTTTCTCAGGGTTACAAGCTGAAATTCGAAGAGGTGCCTCCTCGCCGGTTTTTCAAATCGGCCCTACCATCTTCTCCCCAGGAAAGGGAGATAGTGTTAAATGCAATTCACAAATTGTATCTTCAACATATGCAGATGAGGGTTCCAGCCAACTTTGGCCCACTGCTTGGATGACATCACCGTATGCAAATCCGTCTTCTGCAGACCTTCTCCCAGGAATGCTTGTACTAGTTGTTGCATTTGGTTTGTTGTTTGGGCGTGCTTCAGTATTAGGCAGCCTTCTGCCCTCCCATGTTCATCTGAAAATATGTGTTCTCCCGGCAGTTGTTGTCCCCAGATGAGAGTTCCCTTGTGCTGCCTCAGTTGAATCTCCTTTACTTGACAGAGATGTGCCTGAGCAGCGGCCCTCCCCAGCCCTATCTCAAATCATACTTATTTTGCATAGGAGATACCATGGTCATAAAGATTGTTCTCCCAGGGTGAGGTTCATTCATTGCATTCTGGGTATGCTGACCCCTGTGATTTCCCCAAATGTGGGAAACTCAACTGCATTATTTGTGGTAGTGGGGGACTGTGTTTGTGTTTTCCTCTGGTCAGCTCTGGTAAAAGTCAGATTTCTTTGTCTCAGATCTTCCTCTAGCCTTGTTCTTCTTTCGAGAGTTCCATTGTGCTGCCTCAGTTTGACCTCCTTCACTTGACAGGGGGGTACCCGAGCAGCGACCCTCCCCAGCTCTAGCCCAACTCCTACATACCTGCCAGGTGAGATACTATGATCATGAAGGTGCTTCTCCCAGGGCAAGGCTCACCCATTGCACTCTGGGTGTGCTGCTCCTGCGATTTCCCCAAATGTGGGAAACTTGACAGCATAATTTGTGTTTCCCCTGGTCGGCTCTCGTATAATTCAGATCTCTTTGTCTCAGGTCTCTCTCCAGCCTAGTTTGCTGTCTGTTTCCACTTCTGTTTTCTTGAGCCGCTCCCTTCTATGCCCTTGCGCACTATCCTGACTTCTCCCGTCTGCTTACTTTGTGCCTTCCAACGCACAATGCGAACTACAGGTAGTGCTGCAGGGCCCACACCCTTTTACTTGCCGTACAGAGCAGCTCTGGAGCTGTTACAGTGCCCAGCTGCTGCAAGAAATCAGCTTGAATGCTTCAGGGGCTGGGGCATAGCCAACATGAGCCCCACACCGAAGGAGGGTGGAGGTATTTAATGCGAACTAGGGGTCATCCAAGCACCGCAAAAGGCCGCCATGCCCTGCATAACCCTTTTCTCTTTTCATATGCAGATGAGGGTTCCAGCCAACTTTGGCCCACTGCTTGGATGACATCACCGTATGCAAATCCGTCTTCTGCAGACCTTCTCCCAGGAATGCTTTTACTAGTTGTTACATTTGGTTTGTTGTTTGGGGGTGCTTCAGTATTAGGCAGCCTTCTGCCCTCCCATGTTCATCTGAAAATATGTGTTCTCCCTGCAGTTGTTGTCCCCAGATGAGAGTTCCCTTGTGCTGCCTCAGTTGAATCTCCTTTACTTGACAGAGATGTGCCTGAGCAGCGGCCCTCCCCAGCCCTATCCCAAATCATACTTATTTTGCATAGAAGTTTCCATGGTCATGAAGATTGTTCTCCCAGGGTGAGGTTCATTCATTGCATTCTGGGTATGCTGACCCCTGTGATTTCCCCAAATGTGGGAAACTCGACTGCATTAATTGTGGTAGTGGGGGACTGTGTTTGTGCTTTCCTCTGGTCAGCTCTGGTAAAAGACAGATTTCTTTGTCTCAGATCTTCCTCTAGCCTTGTTCTTTTTTCGAGAGTTTCCTTGTGCTGCCTCAGTTGGATCTCCTTCACTTGACAGGGGGGTGCCCGAGCAGCGACCCTCCCCATCTCTAGCCCAACTCCTACTTACCTGCCAGGTGAGATACTATGATCAGGAAGGTGCTTCTCCCAGGGCAAGGCTCACCCATTGCACTCTGGGTGTGCTGCTCCTACGATTTCCCCAAATGTGGGACACTTGACTGCATAATTTGTGTTTCCTCTAGTCGGCTACTCGTATAATTCAGATCTCTTTGTCTCAGGTCTCTCTCCAGCCTAGTTTGCTGTCTGTTTCCACTTCTCTTTTCTTGAGCCGCTGCCTTCTATGCCCTTGTGCACTCTCCTGACTTCTCCTGTCTGCTTACTTTGTGCCTTCCAACGCACAATGCAAACTACAGGTAGTGCTGCAGGGCCCACACCCTTTTACTTGCCTTTCAGAGCAGCTCTGGAGCTGTTACAGTGCCCAGCTGCTGCAAGAAATCAGCTTGAATGCTTCAGGGGCTGGGGCATAGCCAACATGAGCCCCACACCGACGGAGGGTGGAGGTGTTTAATGCGAACTAAGGGTCATCCAAGCGCCGCAAAAGGCCGCCATGCCCTGCATACCCCTTTTCTCTTTTCATATGCAGATGAGGGTTCCAGCCAACTTTGGCCCACTGCTTGGATGACATCACCGTATGCAAATCCGTCTTCTGCAGACCTTCCCCCAGGAATGCTTGTACTAGTTGTTGCATTTGGTTTGTTGTTTGGGGTGCTTCAGTATTAGGCAGCCTTCAGCTCTCCCATGTTCATCTGAAAATATGTGTTCTCCCTGCAGTTGTTGTCCCCAGATGAAAGTTCCCTTGTGCTGCCTCAGTTGAATCTCCTTTACTTGAAAGAGATGTGCCTGAGCAGCGGCCCTCCCCAGCCCTATCCCAAATCATACTTATTTTGCATAGGAGATACCATGGTCATGAAGATTGTTCTCCCAGGGTGAGGTTCATTCATTGCATTCTGGGTATGCTGACCCCTGTGATTTCCCCAAATGTGGGAAACTCGACTGCATTATTTGTGGTAGTGGGGGACTGTGTTTGTGCTTTCCTCTGGTCAGCTCTGGTAAAAGTCAGATTTCTTTGTCTCAGATCTTCCTCTAGCCTTGTTCTTTTTTTGAGAGTTTCCTTGTGCTGCCTCAGTTGGATCTCCTTCACTTGACAGGGGGGTGCCCGAGCAGCGACCCTCCCCAGCTCAAGCCCAACTCCTACTTACCTGCCAAGTGAGATACTATGATCAGGAAGGTGCTTCTACCAGGGCAAGGCTCACCCATTGCACTCTGGGTGTGCTGCTCCTACGATTTCCCCAAATGTGGGACACTTGACTGCATAATTTGTGTTTCCTCTGGTCGGCTACTCGTATAATTCAGATCTCTTTGTCTCAGGTCTCTCTCCAGCCTAGTTTGCTGTCTGTTTCCACTTCTCTTTTCTTGAGCCCCTGCCTTCTATGCCCTTGTGCACTCTCCTGACTTCTCCTGTCTGCTTACTTTGTGCCTTCCAACGCACAATGCAAACTACAGGTAGTGCTGCAGGGCCAACACCCTTTTACTTGCCTTACAGAGCAGCTCTGGAGCTGTTACAGTGCCCAGCTGCTGCAAGAAATCAGCTTGAATGCTTCAGGGGCTGGGGCATAGCCAACATGAGCAGCAAGATGCAGCACTGGACTATTAGTAATGTACTGTTGTATGCTGAGCACCACAATGCAGCACAAGACAATGAGCAGTGATACTGAGCACTGATGAGGATACTACTGAGAACTGACACTGAGCAGGAGAGACACACTACTAGTATTACTGAGCAGCAATAAGTAACCACTGATACTGGGCACTGATATTGAGATTTCCACTGAGAGAACATAGCCACGTCCTCTCCGCTCTCTCTTCAATGCACGAGTAAAAATGGCGGCAACGCGCAGCTCTTTATATGGAATCCGAATCTCGCGAGAATCTGACAGCGGGATGATGACATTTTCCCTTGTTCAGGTTTTCATAGTCAGGCGGGAACAACCGAGCCTGCCACGGACCAGTGTAAACCACGTGGAGTTCGTCGGGAATTCGGTTCTTGGAGAACCGAACCCGCTCCTCTATATATACTATATTACTATGTTACTGTAGTATACAGAACACCACAATGCAATGAGCAGTGATAGTGAGCACTGATGAGGATACTAGAACTGACACTGAGCAGCAAGATGCAGCACTGGACTATTAGTAATGTACTGTAGTATGCTGAGCACCACAATGCAGCACAAGACAATGAGCAGTGATACTGAGCACTGATGAGGATACTACTGAGAACTGACACTGAGCAGGAGAGACACACTACTAGTATTACTGAGCAGCAATAAGTAACCACTGATACTGAGCACTGATATTGAGATTTCCACTGAGAGAACATAGCCACGTCCTCTCCGCTCTCTCTTCAATGCACGAGTAAAAATGGCAGCAACGCGCAGCTCTTTATATGGAATCCGAATCTCGCAAGAATCCGACAGCGGGATGATGACATTTTCCCTTGTTCAGGTTTTCCGAGTCAGGCGGGAACAACCGAGCCTGCCTCGGACCAGTGTAAACCACGTGGAGTTCGTGGGGAATTCGGTTCTCGGAGAACCGAACCCGCTCCTCTCTACCTTATACCCATCAATTTTTTTTATTTTCAATCTAAGCCCCTGCAGTTTTCTGTAAGCATCTGCTTCGCTATGATGATCAACAAGTCACAAGGGCAAACACTCAGGGCTTGAGGCGTAGATCTTAGGACCAGCTGCTACAAGCATGGCAGAGGTGTCACTATCACTGGTGACACCCAGAAAGGTAGCGAGGGAGATTGTAATGCAGTGCGCGCAGATAAACAGCGCAATGGTAAAAAGGAGGCATGGTTTCATAGGTAGGGGCGTGGCCTGGTGGCCTGAATCTACATTTTGTTGCTCCGGGTGTCCCGGGGGTTGGGGGCTGCACCCGGGGACTAGTGTGTGAGCTGTGCTGGCTCCTGCACAGTGACAGGGCATGGCCACCCAGCATGACGCCTCCCTTCTTGACCATGCTGTAATTGCAGTCGCACTGCAGTTCAGCGTGATCATAAAAAATGGTGTAGGCTCCTGCTGGTGCAGGCTGTAGATAAAAGCTGCTGTGACCACGCCCCCTGTGTCTCCTCCGTTGCAGACCCCATTTTGAAGCCTTGCCCCCGGACTAAGAGAAAAGTATGCCCTTGCGCACTATCCTGACTTCTCCTCCCGTCTGCTTAATTTGTGCCTTCCAACGCACAATGCGAACAACAGGTGGTGCTGCAGGGCCCACACCCTTTTACTTGCCTTACAGAACAGCTCTGGAGCTGTTACAGTGCCCAGCTGCTGCAAGAAATCAGCTTGAATGCTTCAGGGGATGGGGCATGGCCAACATGAGCCCCACACCAAAGGAGGGTGGGGGTGTTTAATGCGAACTAGGGGTCATCCAAGCACTGCAAAAGGCCGCCATGCCCTGCATGCCCCTTTTCTCTTTTCATATGCAGATGAGGGTTCCAGTCAACTTTGGCCCACTGCTTGGATAACATCACCGTATGCAAATCCGTCTGCTGCAGACCTTCCCCAAGGAGTGCTTGTACTAGTTGTTGCATATGGTTTGATATTTGATGGTGCTTCAGTATTAGGCAGCCTTCCGCCCTCCCATGTTCATCTGAAAAGATGTGGTCTCCCTGCAGTTGTTGTCCCCAGATGAGAGTTCCCTTGTGCTGCCTCAGTTGAATCTCCTTTACTTGACAGAGATGTGCCTGAGCAGCGGCCCTCACCAGCCCTATCCCAAATCATACTTATTTTGCATAGGAGATACCATGGTCATGAAGATTGTTCTCCCAGGGTGAGGTTCATTCATTGCATTCTGGGTATGCTGACCCCTGTGATTTTCCCAAATGTGGGAAACTCGACTGCATTATTTGTGGTAGTGGGGGACTGTGTTTGTGCTTTCCTCTGGTCAGCTCTGGTAAAAGTCAGATTTCTTTGTCTCAGATCTTCCTCTAGCCTTGTTCTTCTATCGAGAGTTCCCTTGTGCTGCCTCAGTTGGATCTCTTTCACTTGACAGGGGGGTGCCCGAACAGCGACCCTCCCCAGCTCTAGCCCAACTCCTACTTACCTGCCAGGTGAGATACTATGATCATGAAGGTGCTTCTCCCAGGGCAAGGCTCACCCATTGCACTCTGGGTGTGCTGCCCCTGCGATTTCCCCAAATGTGGGAAACTTGACTGCATAATTTGTGTTTCCCCTGGTCGGCTCTCGTATAATTCAGATCTCTTTGTCTCAGGTCTCTCTCCAGCCTAGTTTGCTGTCTGTTTCCACTTCTCTTTTCTTCAACCGCTCCCTTCTATACCCTTGTGCACTATCCTGACTTCTCCTCCCGTCTGCTTACTTTGTGCCTTCCAATGCACAATGCAAACTACAGGTAGTGCTGCAGGGCCCACACCCTTTTACTTGCCTTACAGAGCAGCTCTGGAGCTGTTACAGTGCCCAGCTGCTGCAAGAAATCAGCTTGAATGCTTCAGGGGATGGGGCATGGCCAACATGAGCCCCACACCAAAGGAGGGTGGAGGTGTTTAATGCGAACTAGGGGTCATCCAAGCACCACAAAAGGCCGCCATGCCCTGCACGCCCCTTTTCTCTTTTCATATGCAGATGAGGGTTGAAGCCAACTTTGACCCACTGCTTGGATGACATCACCGTATGCAAATCCGTCTTCTGCAGAACTTCCCCCAGGAATGCTTGCACTAGTTGTTGCATTTGGTTTGTTGTTTGGGGGTGCTTCAGTATTAGGCAGCCTTCTGCCCTCCCATGTTCATCTGAAAATATGTGTTCTCCCTGCAGTTGTTGTCCCCAGATGAGAGTTCCCTTGTGCTGCCTCAGTTGAATCTCCTTTACTTGACAGAGATGTGCATGAGCAGCGGCCCTCCCCAGCCCTATTCCAAATCATACTTATTTTGCATAGGAGATACCATGGTCATGAAGATTGTTCTCCCAGGGTGAGGTTCATTCATTGCATTTTGGGTATGCTGACCCCTGTGATTTCCCCAAATGTGGGAAACTTGACTGCATTATTTGTGGTAGTGGGGGACTGTGTTTGTGCTTTCCTCTGGTCAGCTCTGGTAAAAGTCAGATTTCTTTGTCTCAGATTTTCCTCTAGCCTTGTTCTTCTTTCGAGAGTTCCATTGTGCTGCCTCAGTTGGATCTCCTTCACTTGACAGGGGGGTACCCGAGCAGCGACCCTCCCCAGCTCTAGCCCAACTCCTACTTACCTGCCAGGTGAGATACTATGATCATGAAGGTGCTTCTCCCAGGGCAAGGCTCACCCATTGCACTCTGGGTGTGCTGCCCCTGCGATTTCCCCAAATGTGGGAAACTTGACTGCATAATTTGTGTTTCCCCTGGTCGGCTCTCGTATAATTCAGATCTATTTGTCTCAGGTCTCTCTCCAGCCTAGTTTGCTGTCTGTTTCCACTTCTCTTTTCTTCAGCCGTTCCCTTCTATACCCTTGTGCACTATCCTGACTTCTCCTCCCGTCTGCTTACTTTGTGCCTTCCAATGCACAATGCAAACTACAGGTAGTGCTGCAGGGCCCACACCCTTTTACTTGCCTTACAGAGCAGCTCTGGAGCTGTTACAGTGCCCAGCTGCTGCAAGAAATCAGCTTGAATGCTTCAGGGGATGGGGCATGGCCAACATGAGCCCCACACCAAAGGAGGGGGGAGGTGTTTAATGCGAACTAGGGGTCATCCAAGCACTGCAAAAGGCCGCCATGCCCTGCATGCCCCTTTTCTCTTTTCATATGCAGATGAGGGTTCCAGTCAACTTTGGCCCACTGCTTGGATAACATCACCGTATGCAAATCCGTCTGCTGCAGACCTTCCCCCAGGAGTGCTTGTACTAGTTGTTGCATATGGTTTGATATTTGATGGTGCTTCAGTATTAGGCAGCCTTCCGCCCTCCCATGTTCATCTGAAAAGATGTGGTCTCCCTGCAGTTGTTGTCCCCAGATGAGAGTTCACTTGTGCTGCCTCAGTTGAATCTCCTTTACTTGACAGAGATGTGCCTGAGCAGCTGCCCTCACCAGCCCTATCCCAAATCATACTTATTTTGCATAGGAGATACCATGGTCATGAAGATTGTTCTCCCAGGGTGAGGTTCATTCATTGCATTCTGGGTATGCTGACCCCTGTGATTTTCCCAAATGTGGGAAACTCGACTGCATTATTTGTGGTAGTGGGGGACTGTGTTTGTGCTTTCCTCTGGTCAGCTCTGGTAAAAGTCAGATTTCTTTGTCTCAGATCTTCCTCTAGCCTTGTTCTTCTTTCGAGAGTTCCCTTGTGCTGCCTCAGTTGGATCTCTTTCACTTGACAGGGGGGTGCCCGAACAGCGACCCTCCCCAGCTCTAGCCCAACTCCTACTTACCTGCCAGGTGAGATACTATGATCATGAAGGTGCTTCTCCCAGGGCAAGGCTCACCCATTGCACTCTGGGTGTGCTGCCCCTGCGATTTCCCCAAATGTGGGAAACTTGACTGCATAATTTGTGTTTCCCCTGGTCGGCTCTCGTATAATTCAGATCTCTTTGTCTCAGGTCTCTCTCCAGCCTAGTTTGCTGTCTGTTTCCACTTCTCTTTTCTTCAACCGCTCCCTTCTATACCCTTGTGCACTATCCTGACTTCTCCTCCCGTCTGCTTACTTTGTGCCTTCCAATGCACAATGCAAACTACAGGTAGTGCTGCAGGGCCCACACCCTTTTACTTGCCTTACAGAGCAGCTCTGGAGCTGTTACAGTGCCCAGCTGCTGCAAGAAATCAGCTTGAATGCTTCAGGGGATGGGGCATGGCCAACATGAGCCCCACACCAAAGGAGGGTGGAGGTGTTTAATGCGAACTAGGGGTCATCCAAGCACCGCAAAAGGCCGCCATGCCCTGCACGCCCCTTTTCTCTTTTCAAATGCAGATGAGTGTTGAAGCCAACTTTGACCCACTGCTTGGATGACATCACCGTATGCAAATCCGTCTTCTGCAGAACTTCCCCCAGGAATGCTTGCACTAGTTGTTGCATTTGGTTTGTTGTTTGGGGGTGCTTCAGTATTAGGCAGCCTTCTGCCCTCCCATGTTCATCTGAAAATATGTGTTCTCCCTGCAGTTGTTGTCCCCAGATGAGAGTTCCCTTGTGCTGCCTCAGTTGAATCTCCTTTACTTGACAGAGATGTGCATGAGCAGCGGCCCTCCCCAGCCCTATTCCAAATCATACTTATTTTGCATAGGAGATACCATGGTCATGAAGATTGTTCTCCCAGGGTGAGGTTCATTCATTGCATTTTGGGTATGCTGACCCCTGTGATTTCCCCAAATGTGGGAAACTTGACTGCATTATTTGTGGTAGTGGGGGACTGTGTTTGTGCTTTCCTCTGGTCAGCTCTGGTAAAAGTCAGATTTCTTTGTCTCAGATTTTCCTCTAGCCTTGTTCTTCTTTCGAGAGTTCCATTGTGCTGCCTCAGTTGGATCTCCTTCACTTGACAGGGGGGTACCCGAGCAGCGACCCTCCCCAGCTCTAGCCCAACTCCTACTTACCTGCCAGGTGAGATACTATGATCATGAAGGTGCTTCTCCCAGGGCAAGGCTCACCCATTGCACTCTGGGTGTGCTGCCCCTGCGATTTCCCCAAATGTGGGAAACTTGACTGCATAATTTGTGTTTCCCCTGGTCGGCTCTCGTATAATTCAGATCTATTTGTCTCAGGTCTCTCTCCAGCCTAGTTTGCTGTCTGTTTCCACTTCTCTTTTCTTCAGCCGCTCCCTTCTATACCCTTGTGCACTATCCTGACTTCTCCTCCCGTCTGCTTACTTTGTGCCTTCCAATGCACAATGCAAACTACAGGTAGTGCTGCAGGGCCCACACCCTTTTACTTGCCTTACAGAGCAGCTCTGGAGCTGTTGCAGTGCCCAGCTGCTGCAAGAAATCAGCTTGAATGCTTCAGGGGATGGGGCATGGCCAACATGAGCCCCACACCAAAGGAGGGGGGAGGTGTTTAATGCGAACTAGGGGTCATCCAAGCACTGCAAAAGGCCGCCATGCCCTGCATGCCCCTTTTCTCTTTTCATATGCAGATGAGGGTTCCAGTCAACTTTGGCCCACTGCTTGGATAACATCACCGTATGCAAATCCGTCTGCTGCAGACCTTCCCCCAGGAGTGCTTGTACTAGTTGTTGCATATGGTTTGATATTTGATGGTGCTTCAGTATTAGGCAGCCTTCCGCCCTCCCATGTTCATCTGAAAAGATGTGGTCTCCCTGCAGTTGTTGTCCCCAGATGAGAGTTCACTTGTGCTGCCTCAGTTGAATCTCCTTTACTTGACAGAGATGTGCCTGAGCAGCTGCCCTCACCAGCCCTATCCCAAATCATACTTATTTTGCATAGGAGATACCATGGTCATGAAGATTGTTCTCCCAGGGTGAGGTTCATTCATTGCATTCTGGGTATGCTGACCCCTGTGATTTTCCCAAATGTGGGAAACTCGACTGCATTATTTGTGGTAGTGGGGGACTGTGTTTGTGCTTTCCTCTGGTCAGCTCTGGTAAAAGTCAGATTTCTTTGTCTCAGATCTTCCTCTAGCCTTGTTCTTCTTTCGAGAGTTCCCTGGTGCTGCCTCAGTTGGATCTCCTTCACTTCACAGGGGGGAACCCGAGCAGCGACCCTCCCCAGCTCTAGCCCAACTCCTACTTACCTGCCAGGTGAGATACTATGATCATGAAGGTGCTTCTCCCAGGGCAAGGCTCAACCATTGCACTCTGGGTGTGCTGCTCCTGCGATTTCCCCAAATGTGGGAAACTTGACTGCATAATTTGTGTTTCCCCTCGTCGGCTCTCGTATAATTCAGATCTCTTTGTCTCAGGTCTCTCTCCAGCCTAGTTTGCTGTCTGTTTCCACTTCTCTTTTCTTCAGCCGCTCCCTTCTATACCCTTGTGCACTATCCTGACTTCTCCTCCCGTCTGCTTACTTTGTGCCTTCCAATGCACAATGCAAACTACAGGTAGTGCTGCAGGGCCCACACCCTTTTACTTGCCTTACAGAGCAGCTCTGGAGCTGTTACAGTGCCCAGCTGCTGCAAGAAATCAGCTTGAATGCTTCAGGGGCTGGGGCATAGCCAACATGAGCCCCACACCAAAGGAGGGTGGAGGTGTTTAATGCAAACTAGGGGTCAGCCAAGCGCCGCAAAAGGCCACCATGCCCTGCACGCCCCTTTTCTCTTTTCATATGCAGACGAGGGTTGAAGCCAACTTTGACCCACTGCTTGGATGACATCACCATATGCAAATCCATCTGCGGCAGGCCTTCCCCCAGGAATGCTTGCACTAGTTGTTGCATTTGGTTTGTTGTTTGGGGGTGCTTCAGTATTAGGCAGCCTTCTGCCCTCCCATGTTCATCTTCAGGGGATGGGGCATGGCCAACATGAGCCCCACACCAAAGGAGGGTGGAGGTGTTTAATGCGAACTAGGGGTCATCCAAGCACCGCAAAAGGCCGCCATGTTCTGCACGCCCCTTTTCTCTTTTCATATGCAGATGAGGGTTGAAGCCAACTTTGACCCACTGCTTGGATGACATCACCGTATGCAAATCCGTCTTCTGCAGAACTTCACTTGACAGGGGGGTGCCCGAGCAGCGACCCTCCCCATCTCTAGCCCAACTCCTACTTACCTGCCAGGTGAGATACTATGATCAGGAAGGTGCTTCTCCCAGGGCAAGGCTCACCCATTGCACTCTGGGTGTGCTGCTCCTACGATTTCCCCAAATGTGGGACACTTGACTGCATAATTTGTGTTTCCTCTAGTCGGCTACTCGTATAATTCAGATCTCTTTGTCTCAGGTCTCTCTCCAGCCTAGTTTGCTGTCTGTTTCCACTTCTCTTTTCTTGAGCCGCTGCCTTCTATGCCCTTGTGCACTCTCCTGACTTCTCCTGTCTGCTTACTTTGTGCCTTCCAACGCACAATGCAAACTACAGGTAGTGCTGCAGGGCCCACACCCTTTTACTTGCCTTTCAGAGCAGCTCTGGAGCTGTTACAGTGCCCAGCTGCTGCAAGAAATCAGCTTGAATGCTTCAGGGGCTGGGGCATAGCCAACATGAGCCCCACACCGACGGAGGGTGGAGGTGTTTAATGCGAACTAAGGGTCATCCAAGCGCCGCAAAAGGCCGCCATGCCCTGCATACCCCTTTTCTCTTTTCATATGCAGATGAGGGTTCCAGCCAACTTTGGCCCACTGCTTGGATGACATCACCGTATGCAAATCCGTCTTCTGCAGACCTTCCCCCAGGAATGCTTGTACTAGTTGTTGCATTTGGTTTGTTGTTTGGGGTGCTTCAGTATTAGGCAGCCTTCAGCTCTCCCATGTTCATCTGAAAATATGTGTTCTCCCTGCAGTTGTTGTCCCCAGATGAGAGTACCCTTGTGCTGCCTCAGTTGAATCTCCTTTACTTGAAAGAGATGTGCCTGAGCAGCGGCCCTCCCCAGCCCTATCCCAAATCATACTTATTTTGCATAGGAGATACCATGGTCATGAAGATTGTTCTCCCAGGGTGAGGTTCATTCATTGCATTCTGGGTATGCTGACCCCTGTGATTTCCCCAAATGTGGGAAACTCGACTGCATTATTTGTGGTAGTGGGGGACTGTGTTTGTGCTTTCCTCTGGTCAGCTCTGGTAAAAGTCAGATTTCTTTGTCTCAGATCTTCCTCTAGCCTTGTTCTTTTTTTGAGAGTTTCCTTGTGCTGCCTCAGTTGGATCTCCTTCACTTGACAGGGGGGTGCCCGAGCAGCGACCCTCCCCAGCTCAAGCCCAACTCCTACTTACCTGCCAAGTGAGATACTATGATCAGGAAGGTGCTTCTACCAGGGCAAGGCTCACCCATTGCACTCTGGGTGTGCTGCTCCTACGATTTCCCCAAATGTGGGACACTTGACTGCATAATTTGTGTTTCCTCTGGTCGGCTACTCGTATAATTCAGATCTCTTTGTCTCAGGTCTCTCTCCAGCCTAGTTTGCTGTCTGTTTCCACTTCTCTTTTCTTGAGCCCCTGCCTTCTATGCCCTTGTGCACTCTCCTGACTTCTCCTGTCTGCTTACTTTGTGCCTTCCAACGCACAATGCAAACTACAGGTAGTGCTGCAGGGCCAACACCCTTTTACTTGCCTTACAGAGCAGCTCTGGAGCTGTTACAGTGCCCAGCTGCTGCAAGAAATCAGCTTGAATGCTTCAGGGGCTGGGGCATAGCCAACATGAGCAGCAAGATGCAGCACTGGACTATTAGTAATGTACTGTTGTATGCTGAGCACCACAATGCAGCACAAGACAATGAGCAGTGATACTGAGCACTGATGAGGATACTACTGAGAACTGACACTGAGCAGGAGAGACACACTACTAGTATTACTGAGCAGCAATAAGTAACCACTGATACTGGGCACTGATATTGAGATTTCCACTGAGAGAACATAGCCACGTCCTCTCCGCTCTCTCTTCAATGCACGAGTAAAAATGGCGGCAACGCGCAGCTCTTTATATGGAATCCGAATCTCGCGAGAATCCGACAGCGGGATGATGACATTTTCCCTTGTTCAGGTTTTCCGAGTCAGGCGGGAACAACCGAGCCTGCCACGGACCAGTGTAAACCACGTGGAGTTCGTCGGGAATTCGGTTCTCGGAGAACCGAACCCGCTCCTCTATATATACTATATTACTATGTTACTGTAGTATACAGAACACCACAATGCAATGAGCAGTGATAGTGAGCACTGATGAGGATACTAGAACTGACACTGAGCAGCAAGATGCAGCACTGGACTATTAGTAATGTACTGTAGTATGCTGAGCACCACAATGCAGCACAAGACAATGAGCAGTGATACTGAGCACTGATGAGGATACTACTGAGAACTGACACTGAGCAGGAGAGACACACTACTAGTATTACTGAGCAGCAATAAGTAACCACTGATACTGAGCACTGATATTGAGATTTCCACTGAGAGAACATAGCCACGTCCTCTCCGCTCTCTCTTCAATGCACGAGTAAAAATGGCAGCAACGCGCAGCTCTTTATATGGAATCCGAATCTCGCAAGAATCCGACAGCGGGATGATGACATTTTCCCTTGTTCAGGTTTTCCGAGTCAGGCGGGAACAACCGAGCCTGCCTCGGACCAGTGTAAACCACGTGGAGTTCGTGGGGAATTCGGTTCTCGGAGAACCGAACCCGCTCCTCTCTACCTTATACCCATCAATTTTTTTATTTTCAATCTAAGCCCCTGCAGTTTTCTGTAAGCATCTGCTTCGCTATGATGATCAACAAGTCACAAGGGCAAACACTCAGGGCTTGAGGCGTAGATCTTAGGACCAGCTGCTACAAGCATGGCAGAGGTGTCACTATCACTGGTGACACCCAGAAAGGTGGCGAGGGAGATTGTAATGCAGTGCGCGCAGATAAACAGCGCAATGGTAAAAAGGAGGCATGGTTTCATAGGTAGGGGCGTGGCCTGGTGGCCTGAATCTACATTTTGTTGCTCCGGGTGTCCCGGGGGTTGGGGGCTGCACCCGGGGACTAGTGTGTGAGCTGTGCTGGCTCCTGCACAGTGACAGGGCATGGCCACCCAGCATGACGCCTCCCTTCTTGACCATGCTGTAATTGCAGTCGCACTGCAGTTCAGCGTGATCATAAAAAATGGTGTAGGCTCCTGCTGGTGCAGGCTGTAGAGAAAAGCTGCTGTGACCACGCCCCCTGTGTCTCCTCCGTTGCAGACCCCATTTTGAAGCCTTGCCCCCGGACTAAGAGAAAAGTATGCCCTTGCGCACTATCCTGACTTCTCCTCCCGTCTGCTTAATTTGTGCCTTCCAACGCACAATGCGAACAACAGGTGGTGCTGCAGGGCCCACACCCTTTTACTTGCCTTACAGAACAGCTCTGGAGCTGTTACAGTGCCCAGCTGCTGCAAGAAATCAGCTTGAATGCTTCAGGGGATGGGGCATGGCCAACATGAGCCCCACACCAAAGGAGGGTGGGGGTGTTTAATGCGAACTAGGGGTCATCCAAGCACTGCAAAAGGCCGCCATGCCCTGCATGCCCCTTTTCTCTTTTCATATGCAGATGAGGGTTCCAGTCAACTTTGGCCCACTGCTTGGATAACATCACCGTATGCAAATCCGTCTGCTGCAGACCTTCCCCAAGGAGTGCTTGTACTAGTTGTTGCATATGGTTTGATATTTGATGGTGCTTCAGTATTAGGCAGCCTTCCGCCCTCCCATGTTCATCTGAAAAGATGTGGTCTCCCTGCAGTTGTTGTCCCCAGATGAGAGTTCCCTTGTGCTGCCTCAGTTGAATCTCCTTTACTTGACAGAGATGTGCCTGAGCAGCGGCCCTCACCAGCCCTATCCCAAATCATACTTATTTTGCATAGGAGATACCATGGTCATGAAGATTGTTCTCCCAGGGTGAGGTTCATTCATTGCATTCTGGGTATGCTGACCCCTGTGATTTTCCCAAATGTGGGAAACTCGACTGCATTATTTGTGGTAGTGGGGGACTGTGTTTGTGCTTTCCTCTGGTCAGCTCTGGTAAAAGTCAGATTTCTTTGTCTCAGATCTTCCTCTAGCCTTGTTCTTCTTTCGAGAGTTCCCTTGTGCTGCCTCAGTTGGATCTCTTTCACTTGACAGGGGGGTGCCCGAACAGCGACCCTCCCCAGCTCTAGCCCAACTCCTACTTACCTGCCAGGTGAGATACTATGATCATGAAGGTGCTTCTCCCAGGGCAAGGCTCACCCATTGCACTCTGGGTGTGCTGCCCCTGCGATTTCCCCAAATGTGGGAAACTTGACTGCATAATTTGTGTTTCCCCTGGTCGGCTCTCGTATAATTCAGATCTCTTTGTCTCAGGTCTCTCTCCAGCCTAGTTTGCTGTCTGTTTCCACTTCTCTTTTCTTCAACCGCTCCCATCTATACCCTTGTGCACTATCCTGACTTCTCCTCCCGTCTGCTTACTTTGTGCCTTCCAATGCACAATGCAAACTACAGGTAGTGCTGCAGGGCCCACACCCTTTTACTTGCCTTACAGAGCAGCTCTGGAGCTGTTACAGTGCCCAGCTGCTGCAAGAAATCAGCTTGAATGCTTCAGGGGATGGGGCATGGCCAACATGAGCCCCACACCAAAGGAGGGTGGAGGTGTTTAATGCGAACTAGGGGTCATCCAAGCACCGCAAAAGGCCGCCATGCCCTGCACGCCCCTTTTCTCTTTTCATATGCAGATGAGGGTTGAAGCCAACTTTGACCCACTGCTTGGATGACATCACCGTATGCAAATCCGTCTTCTGCAGAACTTCCCCCAGGAATGCTTGCACTAGTTGTTGCATTTGGTTTGTTGTTTGGGGGTGCTTCAGTATTAGGCAGCCTTCTGCCCTCCCATGTTCATCTGAAAATATGTGTTCTCCCTGCAGTTGTTGTCCCCAGATGAGAGTTCCCTTGTGCTGCCTCAGTTGAATCTCCTTTACTTGACAGAGATGTGCATGAGCAGCGGCCCTCCCCAGCCCTATTCCAAATCATACTTATTTTGCATAGGAGATACCATGGTCATGAAGATTGTTCTCCCAGGGTGAGGTTCATTCATTGCATTTTGGGTATGCTGACCCCTGTGATTTCCCCAAATGTGGGAAACTTGACTGCATTATTTGTGGTAGTGGGAGACTGTGTTTGTGCTTTCCTCTGGTCAGCTCTGGTAAAAGTCAGATTTCTTTGTCTCAGATTTTCCTCTAGCCTTGTTCTTCTTTCGAGAGTTCCATTGTGCTGCCTCAGTTGGATCTCCTTCACTTGACAGGGGGGTACCCGAGCAGCGACCCTCCCCAGCTCTAGCCCAACTCCTACTTACCTGCCAGGTGAGATACTATGATCATGAAGGTGCTTCTCCCAGGGCAAGGCTCACCCATTGCACTCTGGGTGTGCTGCCCCTGCGATTTCCCCAAATGTGGGGAACTTGACTGCATAATTTGTGTTTCCCCTGGTCGGCTCTCGTATAATTCAGATCTATTTGTCTCAGGTCTCTCTCCAGCCTAGTTTGCTGTCTGTTTCCACTTCTCTTTTCTTCAGCCGCTCCCTTCTATACCCTTGTGCACTATCCTGACTTCTCCTCCCGTCTGCTTACTTTGTGCCTTCCAATGCACAATGCAAACTACAGGTAGTGCTGCAGGGCCCACACCCTTTTACTTGCTTTACAGAGCAGCTCTGGAGCTGTTACAGTGCCCAGCTGCTGCAAGAAATCAGCTTGAATGCTTCAGGGGATGGGGCATGGCCAACATGAGCCCCACACCAAAGGAGGGGGGAGGTGTTTAATGCGAACTAGGGGTCATCCAAGCACTGCGAAAGGCCGCCATGCCCTGCATGCCCCTTTTCTCTTTTCATATGCAGATGAGGGTTCCAGTCAACTTTGGCCCACTGCTTGGATAACATCACCGTATGCAAATCCGTCTGCTGCAGACCTTCCCCCAGGAGTGCTTGTACTAGCTGTTGCATATGGTTTGATATTTGATGGTGCTTCAGTATTAGGCAGCCTTCCGCCCTCCCATGTTCATCTGAAAAGATGTGGTCTCCCTGCAGTTGTTGTCCCCAGATGAGAGTTCACTTGTGCTGCCTCAGTTGAATCTCCTTTACTTGACAGAGATGTGCCTGAGCAGCTGCCCTCACCAGCCCTATCCCAAATCATACTTATTTTGCATAGGAGATACCATGGTCATGAAGATTGTTCTCCCAGGGTGAGGTTCATTCATTGCATTCTGGGTATGCTGACCCCTGTGATTTTCCCAAATGTGGGAAACTCGACTGCATTATTTGTGGTAGTGGGGGACTGTGTTTGTGCTTTCCTCTGGTCAGCTCTGGTAAAAGTCAGATTTCTTTGTCTCAGATCTTCCTCTAGCCTTGTTCTTCTTTCGAGAGTTCCCTGGTGCTGCCTCAGTTGGATCTCCTTCACTTCACAGGGGGGAACCCGAGCAGCGACCCTCCCCAGCTCTAGCCCAACTCCTACTTACCTGCCAGGTGAGATACTATGATCATGAAGGTGCTTCTCCCAGGGCAAGGCTCAACCATTGCACTCTGGGTGTGCTGCTCCTGCGATTTCCCCAAATGTGGGAAACTTGACTGCATAATTTGTGTTTCCCCTCGTCGGCTCTCGTATAATTCAGATCTCTTTGTCTCAGGTCTCTCTCCAGCCTAGTTTGCTGTCTGTTTCCACTTCTCTTTTCTTCAGCCGCTCCCTTCTATACCCTTGTGCACTATCCTGACTTCTCCTCCCGTCTGCTTACTTTGTGCCTTCCAATGCACAATGCAAACTACAGGTAGTGCTGCAGGGCCCACACCCTTTTACTTGCCTTACAGAGCAGCTCTGGAGCTGTTACAGTGCCCAGCTGCTGCAAGAAATCAGCTTGAATGCTTCAGGGGCTGGGGCATAGCCAACATGAGCCCCACACCAAAGGAGGGTGGAGGTGTTTAATGCAAACTAGGGGTCAGCCAAGCGCCGCAAAAGGCCACCATGCCCTGCACGCCCCTTTTCTCTTTTCATATGCAGACGAGGGTTGAAGCCAACTTTGACCCACTGCTTGGATGACATCACCATATGCAAATCCATCTGCGGCAGGCCTTCCCCCAGGAATGCTTGCACTAGTTGTTGCATTTGGTTTGTTGTTTGGGGGTGCTTCAGTATTAGGCAGCCTTCTGCCCTCCCATGTTCATCTGAAAATATATGTTCTCCCTGCAGTTGTTGTCCCAAGATGAGAGTTCCCTTGTGCTGCCTCAGTTGAATCTCCTTTACTTGACAGAGATGTGCATGAGCAGCGGCCCTCCCCAGCCCTATTCCAAATCATACTTATTTTGCATAGGAGATACCATGGTCATGAAGATTTTTCTCCCAGGGTGAGGTTCATTCATTGCATTTTGGGTATGCTGACCCCTGTGATTTCCCCAAATGTGGGAAACTTGACTGCATTATTTGTGGTAGTGGGAGACTGTGTTTGTGCTTTCCTCTGGTCAGCTCTGGTAAAAGTCAGATTTCTTTGTCTCAGATTTTCCTTTAGCCTTGTTCTTTTTTCGAGAGTTCCCTTGTGCTGCCTCAGTTGGATCTCCTTCACTTTACAGGGGGGTACCCGAGCAGCGACCCTCCCCAGCTCTAGCCCAACTCCTACTTACCTGCCAGGTGAGATACTATGATCATGAAGGTGCTTCTCCCAGGGCAAGGCTCACCCATTGTACTCTGGGTGTGCTGCTCCTGCGATTTCCCCAAATGTGGGAAACTTGACTGCATAATTTGTGTTTCCCCTGGTCGGCTCTCGTATAATTCAGATCTCTTTGTCTCAGGTCTCTCTCCAGCCTAGTTTGCTGTCTGTTTCCACTTCTCTTTTCTTCAGCCGCTCCCTTTTATACCCTTGTGCACTATCCTGACTTCTCCTCCCGTCTGCTTACTTTGTGCCTTCCAATGCACAATGCAAACTACAGGTAGTGCTGCAGGGCCCACACCCTTTTACTTGCCTTACAGAGCAGCTCTGGAGCTGTTACAGTGCCCAGCTGCTGCAAGAAATCAGCTTGAATGCTTCAGGGGATGGGGCATGGCCAACATGAGCCCCACACCAAAGGAGGGTGGAGGTGTTTAATGCGAACTAGGGGTCATCCAAGCACCGCAAAAGGCCGCCATGCCCTGCACGCCCCTTTTCTCTTTTCATATGCAGATGAGGGTTGAAGCCAACTTTGACCCACTGCTTGGATGACATCACCGTATGCAAATCCGTCTTCTGCAGAACTTCCCCCAGGAATGCTTGCACTAGTTGTTGCATTTGGTTTGTTGTTTGGGGGTGCTTCAGTATTAGGCAGCCTTCTGCCCTCCCATGTTCATCTGAAAATATGTGTTCTCCCTGCAGTTGTTGTCCCCAGATGAGAGTTCCATTGTGCTGCCTCAGTTGAATCTCCTTTACTTGACAGAGATGTGCCTGAGCAGCGGCCCTCCCCAGCTCTATCCCAAATCATACTTATTTTGCATAGGAGATACCATGGTCATGAAGATTATTCTCCCAGGGTGAGGTTCATTCATTGCATTATGGGTATGCTGACCCCTGTGATTTCCCCAAATGTGGGAAACTCGACTGCTTTATTTGTGGTAGTGGGGGACTGTGTTTGTGTTTTCCTCTGGTCAGCTCTGGTAAAAGTCAGATTTCTTTGTTCAGATCTTCCTCTAGCCTTGTTCTTCTTTCGAGAGTTCCCTTGTGCTGCCTCAGTTGGATCTCCTTCACTTGACAGGGGGGTGCCCAAGCAGAGACCCTCCCCAGCTCTAGCCCAACTCCTACTTACCTGCCAGGTGAGATACTATGATCATGAAGGTGCTTCTCCCAGGGCAAGGCTCACCCATTGCACTCTGGGTGTGCTGCCCCTGCGATTTCCCCAAATGTGGGAAACTTGACTGCATAATTTGTGTTTCCCCTGGTCGGCTCTCGTGTAATTCAGATCTCTTTGTCTCAGGTCTCTCTCCAACCTAGTTTGCTGTCTGTTTCCACTTCTCTTTTCTTCAGCCGCTCCCTTCTATACCCTTGTGCACTATCCTGACTTCTCCTCCCGTCTGCTTACTTTGTGCCTTCCAATGCACAATGCAAACTACAGGTAGTGCTGCAGGGCCCACACCCTTTTACTTGCCTTACAGAGCAGCTCTGGAGATGTTACAGTGCCCAGCTGCTGCAAGAAATCAGCTTGAATGCTTCAGGGGATGGGGCATGGCCAACATGAGCCCCACACCAAAGGAGGGTGGAGGTGTTTAATGCGAACTAGGGGTCATCCAAGCACCGCAAAAGGCCGCCATGCCCTGCACGCTCCTTTTCTCTTTTCATATGCAGATGAGGGTTGAAGCCAACTTTGACCCACTGCTTGGATGACATCACCGTATGCAAATCCGTCTTCTGCAGAACTTCCCCCAGGAATGCTTGCACTAGTTGTTGCATTTGGTTTGTTGTTTGGGGGTGCTTCAGTATTAGGCAGCCTTCTGCCCTCCCATGTTCATCTGAAAATATGTGTTCTCCCTGCAGTTGTTGTCCCCAGATGAGAGTTCCCTTGTGCTGCCTCAGTTGAATCTCCTTTACTTGACAGAGATGTGCATGAGCAGCGGCCCTCCCCAGCCCTATTCCAAATCATACTTATTTTGCATAGGAGATACCATGGTCATGAAGATTGTTCTCCCAGGGTGAGGTTCATTCATTGCATTTTGGGTATGCTGACCCCTGTGATTTCCCCAAATGTGGGAAACTTGACTGCATTATTTGTGGTAGTGGGGGACTGTGTTTGTGCTTTCCTCTGGTCAGCTCTGGTAAAAGTCAGATTTCTTTGTCTCAGATTTTTCTCTAGCCTTGTTCTTCTTTCGAGAGTTCCCTTGTGCTGCCTCAGTTGGATCTCCTTCAGTTTACAGGGGGGTACCCGAGCAGCGATCCTCCCCAGCTCTAGCCCAACTCCTACTTACCTGCCAGGTGAGATACTATGATCATGAAGGTGCTTCTCCCAGGGCAAGGCTCACCCATTGCACTCTAGGTGTGCTGCTCCTGCGATTTCCCCAAATGTGGGAAACTTGACTGCATAATTTGTGTTTCCCCTGGTCGGCTCTCGTATAATTCAGATCTCTTTGTCTCAGGTCTCTCTCCAGCCTAGTTTGCTGTCTGTTTCCACTTCTCTTTTCTTGAGCCGCTCCCTTCTATGCCCTTGCGCACTATCCTGACTTCTCCTCCTGTCTGCTTACTTTGTGCCTTCCAACGCACAATGCGAACTACAGGTAGTGCTGCAGGGCCCACACCCTTTTACTTGCCTTACAGAGCAGCTCTGGAGCTGTTACAGTGCCCAGCTGCTGCAAGAAATCAGCTTGAATGCTTCAGGGGCTGGGGCATAGCCAACATGAGCCCCACACCAAAGGAGGGTGGAGGTGTTTAATGCAAACTAGGGGTCAGCCAAGTGCCGCAAAAGGCCACCATGCCCTGCACGCCCCTTTTCTCTTTTCATATGCAGACGAGGGTTGAAGCCAACTTTGACCCACTGCTTGGATGACATCACCATATGCAAATCCATCTGCGGCAGGCCTTCCCCCAGGAATGCTTGCACTAGTTGTTGCATTTGGTTTGTTGTTTGGGGGTGCTTCAGTATTAGGCAGCTTTCTGCCCTCCCATGTTCATCTGAAAATACATGTTCTCCCTGCAGTTGTTGTCCCCAGATGAGAGTTCCCTTGTGCTGCCTCAGTTGAATCTCCTTTACTTGACAGAGATGTGCATGAGCAGCGGCCCTCCCCAGCCCTATTCCAAATCATACTTATTTTGCATAGGAGATACCATGGTCATGAAGATTTTTCTCCCAGGGTGAGGTTCATTCATTGCATTTTGGGTATGCTGACCCCTGTGATTTCCCCAAATGTGGGAAACTCAACTGCATTATTTGTGGTAGTGGGGGACTGTGTTTGTGCTTTCCTCTGGTCAGCTCTAGTAAAAGTCAGATTTCTTTGTCTCACATTTTCCTCTAGCCTTGTTCTTCTTTCGAGAGTTCCCTTGTGCTGCCTTTGTTGGATCTCCTTCACTTTACAGGGGGGTACCCGAGCAGCGACCCTCCCCAGCTCTAGCCCAACTCCTACTTACCTGCCAGGTGAGATACTATGATCATTAAGGTGCTTCTCCCAGGGCAAGGCTCACCCATTGTACTCTGGGTGTGCTGCTCCTGCGATTTCCCCAAATGTGGGAAACTTGACTGCATAATTTGTGTTTCCCCTCGTCGGCTCTCGTATAATTCAGATCTCTTTGTCTCAGGTCTCTCTCCAGCCTAGTTTGCTGTCTGTTTCCACTTCTCTTTTCTTCAGCCGCTCCCTTCTATACCCTTGTGCACTATCCTGACTTCTCCACCCGTCTGCTTACTTTGTGCCTTCCAATGCACAATGCAAACTACAGGTAGTGCTGCAGGGCCCACACCCTTTTACTTGCCTTACAGAGCAGCTCTGGAGCTGTTACAGTGCCCAGCTGCTGCAAGAAATCAGCTTGAATGCTTCAGGGGCTGGGGCATAGCCAACATCAGCCCCACACCGAAGGAGGGTGGAGGTGTTTAATGCAAACTAGGGGTCAGTCAAGCGCCGCAAAAGGCCACCATGCCCTGCACGCCCCTTTTCTGTTTTCATATGCAGATGAGGGTTGAAGCCAACTTTGACCCACTGCTTGGATGACATCACCATATGCAAATCCATCTGCGGCAGGCCTTCCCCCAGGAATGCTTGCACTAGTTGTTGCATTTGGTTTGTTGTTTGGGGGTGCTTCAGTATTAGGCAGCCTTCTGCTGCACCCTGCTTTGGTGTGGGGCTCATGTTGGCCATGCCCCATCCCCTGAAGCTTTCAAGCAGATTTCTTGCAGCAGCTGGGCACTGTAACAGCTCAAGAGCTGCTCTGTAAGGCAAGTAAAAGGGTGTGGGCCCTGCAGCACTACCTGTAGTTTGCATTGTGCATTGGAAGGCACAAAGTAAGCAGACGGGAGGAGAAGTCAGGATAGTGCACAAGGGTATAGAAGGGAGCGGCTGAAGAAAAGAGAAGTGGAAACAGACAGCAAACTAGGCTGGAGAGAGATCTGAGACAAAGAGATCTGAATTATACGATAGCCGACCAGGGGAAACACAAATTATGCAGTCAAGTTTCCCACATTTGGGGAAATCGCAGGGGCAGCACACCCAGAGTGCAATGGGTGAGCCTTGCCCTGGGAGAAGCACCTTCATGATCATAGTATCTCACCTGGCAGGTAAGTATGAGTTGGGCTAGAGCTGGGGAGGGTCGCTGCTCGGGCACCCCCCTGTTAAGTGAAGGAGATCCAACTGAGGCAGCACAAGGGAACTCTCAAAAGAAGAACAAGGCTAGAGGAAGATCTGAAACAAAGAAATCTGACTTTTACCAGAGCTGACCAGAAGAAAACACAAACACAGTCCCCCACTACCACAAATAAAGCAGTCGAGGTGAGGTTCATTCATTGCATTTTGGGTATGCTGACCCCTGTGATTTCCCCAAATGTGGGAAACTCGACTGCTTTATTTGTGGTAGTGGGGGACTGTGTTTGTGTTTTCTTCTGGTCAGCTCTGGTAAAAGTCAGATTTCTTTGTTTCAGATCTTCCTCTAGCCTTGTTCTTCTTTTGAGAGTTCCCTTGTGCTGCCTCAGTTGGATCTCCTTCACTTAACAGGGGGGTGCCCGAGCAGCGACCCTCCCCAGCTCTAGCCCAACTCCTACTTACCTGCCAGGTGAGATACTATGATCATGAAGGTGCTTCTCCCAGGGCAAGGCTCACCCATTGCACTCTGGGTGTGCAGCCCCTGCGATTTCCCCAAATGTGGGAAACTTGACTGCATAATTTGTGTTTCCCCTGGTCGGCTCTCGTATAATTCAGATCTCTTTGTCTCAGATCTCTCTCCAGCCTAGTTTGCTGTCTGTTTCCACTTCTCTTTTCTTCAGCCGCTCCCTTCTATACCCTTGTGCACTATCCTGACTTCTCCTCCCGTCTGCTTACTTTGTGCCTTCCAATGCACAATGCAAACTACAGGTAGTGCTGCAGGGCCCACACCCTTTTACTTGCCTTACAGAGCAGCTCTGGAGCTGTTACAGTGCCCAGCTGCTGCAAGAAATCTGCTTGAATGCTTCAGGGGATGGGACATGGCCAACATGAGCCCCACACCAAAGGAGGGTGGAGCAGAAGGCTGACTAATACTGAAGCACCCCCAAACAACAAACCAAATGCAACAACTAGTGCAAGCATTCCTGGGGGAAGGCCTGCCGCAGATGGATTTGCATATGGTGATGTCATCCAAGCAGTGGGTCAAAGTTGGCTTCAACCCTCGTCTGCATATGAAAACAGAAAAGGGGCGTGCAGGGCATGGTGGCCTTTTGCGGCGCTTGACCGACCCCTAGTTTGCATTAAACACCTCCACCCTCCTTCGGTGTGGGGCTCATGTTGGCTATGCCCCAGCCCCTGAAGCATTCAAGCTGATTTCTTGCAGCAGCTGGGCACTGTAACAGCTCCAGAGCTGCTCTGTAAGGCAAGTAAAAGGGTGTGGGCCCTGCAGCACTACCTGTAGTTTGCATTGTGCATTGGAAGGCACAAAGTAAGCAGACGGGAGGAGAAGTCAGGATAGTGCACAAGGGTATAGAAGGGAGCGGCTGAAGAAAAGAGAAGTGGAAACAGACAGCAAACTAGGCTGGAGAGAGACAAAGAGATCTGAATTATACGAGAGCCGACCAGGGGAAACACAAATTATGCAGTCAAGTTTCCCACATTTGGGGAAATTGCAGGAGCAGCACACCCAGAGTGCAATGGGTAAGCCTTGCCCTGGGAGAAGCACCTTCATGATCATAGTATCTCACCTGGCAGGTAAGTAGGAGTTGGGCTAGAGCTGGGGAGGGTCGCTGCTCGGGTACCCCCCTGTCAAGTGAAGGAGATCCAACTGAGGCAGCACAAGGGAACTCTCGAAAGAAGAACAAGGCAAGAGGAAAATCTGAGACAAAGAAATCTGACTTTTACCAGAGCTGACCAGAGGAAAGCACAAACACAGTCCCCCACTACCACAAATAATGCAGTTGAGTTTCCCACATTTGGGGAAATCACAGGGGTCAGCATACCCAAAATGCAATGAATGAACCTCACCCTGGGAGAACAATCTTCATGACCATGGTATCTCCTATGCAAAATAAGTATGATTTGGAATAGGGCTGGGGAGGGCCGCTGCTCTGGCACATCTCTGTCAAGTAAAGGAGATTCAACTGAGGCAGCACAAGGGAACTCTCATCTGGGGACAACAACTGCAGGGAGAACACATATTTTCAGATGAACATGGGAGGGCAGAAGGCTGCCTAATACTGAAGCACCCCCAAACAACAAACCAAATGCAACAACTAGTGCAAGCATTCCTGGGGGAAGTTCTGCAGAAGACGGATTTGCATACGGTGATGTCATACAAGCAGTGGGTCAAAGTTGGCTTCAACCCTCATCTGCATATGAAAAGAGAAAAGGGGCGTGCAGGGCATGGCGGCCTTTTGCGGTGCTTGGATGACCCCTAGTTCGCATTAAACACCTCCACCCTCCTTTGGTGTGGGGCTCATGTTGGCCATGCCCCATCCCCTGAAGCATTCAAGCAGATTTCTTGCAGCAGCTGGGCACTGTAACAGCTCCAGAGCTGCTCTGTAAGGCAAGTAAAAGGGTGTGGGCCCTGCAGCACTACCTGTAGTTTGCATTGTGCATTGGAAGGCACAAAGTAAGCAGACGGGAGGAGAAGTCAGGATAGTGCACAAGGGTATAGAAGGGAGCGGCTGAAGAAAAGAGAAGTGGAAACAGACAGCAAACTAGGCTGGAGAGAGACCTGAGACAAAGAGATCTGAATTATACGAGAGCCGACCAGGGGAAACACAAATTATGCAGTCAAGTTTCCCACATTTGGGGAAATCGCAGGGGCAGCACACCCAGAGTGCAATGGGTGAGCCTTGCCCTGGGAGAAGCACCTTCATGATCATAGTATCTCACCTGGCAGGTAAGTAGGAGTTGGGCTAGAGCTGGGGAGGGTCTCTGCTCGGGCACCCCCCTGTCAAGTGAAGGAGATCCAACTGAGGCAGCACAAGGGAACTCTCAAAAGAAGAACAAGGCTCTGAAACAAAGAAATCTGACTTTTACCAGAGCTGACCAGAGGAAAACACAAACACAGTCCCCCACTACCACAAATAAAGCAGTCGAGTTTCCCACATTTGGGGAAATCACAGGGGTCAGCATACCCAGAATGCAATGAATGAACCTCACCCTGGGAGAATAATCTTCATGACCATGGTATCTCCTATGCAAAATAAGTATGATTTGGGATAGAGCTGGGGAGGGCCGCTGCTCAGGCACATCTCTGTCAAGTTAAGGAGATTCAACTGAGGCAGCACAAGGGAACTCTCATCTAGGGACAACAACTGCAGGGAGAACACATATTTTCAGATGAACATGGGAGGGCAGACGGCTGCCTAATACTGAAGCACCCCCAAACAACAAACCAAATGCAACAACTAGTGCAAGCATTCCTGGGGGAAGGCCTGCCGCAGATGGATTTGCATATGGTGATGTCATCCAAGCAGTGGGTCAAAGTTGGCTTCAACCCTCGTCTGCATATGAAAACAGAAAAGGGGCGTGCAGGGCATGGTGGCCTTTTGCTGCGCTTGTCTGACCCCTAGTTTGCATTAAACACCTCCACCCTTCTTCGGTGTGGGGCTCATGTTGGCTATGCCCCAGCCCCTGAAGCATTCAAGCTGATTTCTTGCAGCAGCTTGGCACTGCAACAGCTCCAGAGCTGCTCTGTAAGGCAAGTAAAAGGGTGTGGGCCCTGCAGCACTACCTGTAGTTTGCATTGTGCATTGGAAGGCACAAAGTAAGCAGACGGGAGGAGAAGTCAGGATAGTGCACAAGGGTATAGAAGGGAGCGGCTGAAGAAAAGAGAAGTGGAAACAGACAGCAAACTAGGCTGGAGAGAGACCTGAGACAAAGAGATCTGAATTATACGAGAGCCGACCAGGGGAAACACAAATTATGCAGTCAAGTTTCCCACATTTGGGGAAATCGCAGGAGCAGCACACCCAGAGTACAATGGGTGAGCCTTGCCCTGGGAGAAGCACCTTCATGATCATAGTATCTCACCTGGCAGGTAAGTAGGAGTTGGGCTAGAGCTGGGGAGGGTCGCTGCTCGGGTACCCCCCTGTAAAGTGAAGGAGATCCAACTGAGGCAGCACAAGGGAACTCTCGAAAGAAGAACAAGGCTAAAGGAAAATCTGAGACAAAGAAATCTGACTTTTACCAGAGCTGACCAGAGGAAAGCACAAACACAGTCTCCCACTACCACAAATAATGCAGTCAAGTTTCCCACATTTGGGGAAATCACAGGGGTCAGCATACCCAAAATGCAATGAATGAACCTCACCCTGGGAGAAAAATCTTCATGACCATGGTATCTCCTATGCAAAATAAGTATGATTTGGAATAGGGCTGGGGAGGGCCGCTGCTCATGCACATCTCTGTCAAGTAAAGGAGATTCAACTGAGGCAGCACAAGGGAACTCTCATCTTGGGACAACAACTGCAGGGAGAACATATATTTTCAGATGAACATGGGAGGGCAGAAGGCTGCCTAATACTGAAGCACCCCCAAACAACAAACCAAATGCAACAACTAGTGCAAGCATTCCTGGGGGAAGGCCTGCCGCAGATGGATTTGCATATGGTGATGTCATCCAAGCAGTGGGTCAAAGTTGGCTTCAACCCTCGTCTGCATATGAAAAGAGAAAAGGGGCGTGCAGGGCATGGTGGCCTTTTGCGGCGCTTGGCTGACCCCTAGTTTGCATTAAACACCTCCACCCTCCTTTGGTGTGGGGCTCATGTTGGCTATGCCCCAGCCCCTGAAGCATTCAAGCTGATTTCTTGCAGCAGCTGGGCACTGTAACAGCTCCAGAGCTGCTCTGTAAGGCAAGTAAAAGGGTCTGGGCCCTGCAGCACTACCTGTAGATCGCATTGTGCGTTGGAAGGCACAAAGTAAGCAGACAGGAGGAGAAGTCAGGATAGTGCGCAAGGGCATAGAAGGGAGCGGCTCAAGAAAAGAGAAGTGGAAACAGACAGCAAACTAGGCTGGAGAGAGACCTGAGACAAAGAGATCTGAATTATACGAGAGCCGACCAGGGGAAACACAAATTATGCAGTCAAGTTTCCCACATTTGGGGAAATCGCAGGGGCAGCACACCCAGAGTGCAATGGGTGAGCCTTGCCCTGGGAGAAGCACCTTCATGATCATAGTATCTCACCTGGCAGGTAAGTAGGAGTTGGGCTAGAGCTGGGGAGGGTCGCTGTTCGGGCACCCCCCTGTCAAGTGAAAGAGATCCAACTGAGGCAGCACAAGGGAACTCTCGAAAGAAGAACAAGGCTAGAGGAAGATCTGAGACAAAGAAATCTGACTTTTTCCAGAGCTGACCAGAGGAAAGCACAAACACAGTCCCCCACTACCACAAATAATGCAGTCGAGTTTCCCACATTTGGGGAAATCACAGGGGTCAGCATACCCAGAATGCAATGAATGAACCTCACCTTGGGAGAACAATCTTCATGACCATGGTATCGCCTATGCAAAATAAGTATGATTTGGGATAGGGCTGGGGAGGGCCGCTGCTCAGGCACATCTCTGTCAAGTAAAGGAGATTCAACTGAGGCAGCACAAGGGAACTCTCATCTGGGGACAACAACTGCAGGGAGAACACATATTTTCAGATGAACATGTGAGGGCAGAAGGCTGCCTAATACTGAAGCACCCCCAAACAACAAACCAAATGCAACAACTAGTGCAAGCATTCCTGGGGGAAGGCCTGCAGCAGATGGATTTGCATATGGTGATGTCATCCAAGCAGTGGGTCAAAGTTGGCTTCAACCCTCGTCTGCATATGAAAAGAGAAAAGGGGCGTGCAGGGCATGGCGGCCTTTTGCAGCGCTTGGATGACCCCTAGTTCGCATTACACACCTCCACCCTCCTTCGGTGTGGGGCTCATGTTGGCTATGCCCCAGCCCCTGAAGCATTCAAGCTGATTTCTTGCAGCAGCTGGGCACTGTAACTGCTCCAGAGCTACTCTGTAAGGCAAGTAAAAGGGTGTGGGCCCTGCAGCACTACCTGTAGTTCGCATTGTGCGTTGGAAGGCACGAAGTAAGCAGACGGGAGAAGTCAGGATAGTGCGCAAGGGCATAGAAGGGAGCGGCTCAAGAAAAGAGAAGTGGAAACAGACAGCAAACTAGGCTGGAGAGAGACCTGAGACAAAGAGATCTGAATTATACGAGAGCCGACGAGGGGAAACACAAATTATGCAGTCACGTTTCCCACATTTGGGGAAATCGCAGGAGCAGCACACCCAGAGTGCAATGGTTGAGCCTTGCCCTGGGAGAAGCACCTTCATGATCATAGTATCTCACCTGGCAGGTAAGTAGGAGTTGGGCTAGAGCTGGGGAGGGTCGCTGCTCGGGTTCCCCCCTGTGAAGTGAAGGAGATCCAACTGAGGCAGCACCAGGGAACTCTCGAAAGAAGAACAAGGCTAGAGGAAGATCTGAGACAAAGAAATCTGACTTTTACCAGAGCTGACCAGAGGAAAGCACAAACACAGTCTCCCACTACCACAAATAATGCAGTCAAGTTTCCCACATTTGGGGAAATCACAGGGGTCAGCATACCCAAAATGCAATGAATGAACCTCACCCTGGGAGAAAAATCTTCATGACCATGGTATCTCCTATGCAAAATAAGTATGATTTGGAATAGGGCTGGGGAGGGCCGCTGCTCATGCACATCTCTGTCAAGTAAAGGAGATTTAACTGAGGCAGCACAAGGGAACTCTCATCTGGGGACAACAACTGCAGGGAGAACACATATTTTCAGATGAACATGGGAGGGCAGAAGGCTGCCTAATACTGAAGCACCCCCAAACAACAAACCAAATGCAACAACTAGTGCAAGCATTCCTGGGGGAAGTTCTGCAGAAGACGGATTTGCATACGGTGATGTCATCCAAGCAGTGGGTCAAAGTTGGCTTCAACCCTCATCTGCATATGAAAAGAGAAAAGGGGCGTGCAGGGCATGGCGGCCTTTTGCGGTGCTTGGATGACCCCTAGTTCGCATTAAACACCTCCACCCTCCTTTGGTGTGGGGCTCATGTTGGCCATGCCCCATCCCCTGGAGCATTCAAGCTGATTTCTTGCAGCAGCTGGGCACTGTAACAGCTCCAGAGCTGCTCTGTAAGGCAAGTAAAAGGGTGTGGGCCCTGCAGCACTACCTGTAGTTTGCATTGTGCATTGGAAGGCACAAAGTAAGCAGACGGGAGGAGAAGTCAGGATAGTGCACAAGGGTATAGAAGGGAGCGGCTGAAGAAAAGAGAAGTGGAAACAGACAGCAAACTAGGCTGGAGAGAGACCTGAGACAAAGAGATCTGAATTATACGAGAGCCGACCAAGGGAAACACAAATTATGCAGTCAAGTTTCCCACATTTGGGGAAATCGCAGGGGCAGCACACCCAGAGTGCAATGGGTGAGCCTTGCCCTGGGAGAAGCACCTTCATGATCATAGTATCTCACCTGGCAGGTAAGTAGGAGTTGGGCTAGAGCTGGGGAGGGTCGCTGTTCGGGCACCCCCCTGTCAAGTGAAAGAGATCCAACTGAGGCAGCACAAGGGAACTCTCGAAAGAAGAACAAGGCTAGAGGAAGATCTGAGACAAAGAAATCTGACTTTTTCCAGAGCTGGCCAGAGGAAAGCACAAACACAGTCCCCCACTACCACAAATAATGCAGTCGAGTTTCCCACATTTGGGGAAATCACAGGGGTCAGCATACCCAGAATGCAATGAATGAACCTCACCCTGGGAGAACAATCTTCATGACCATGGTATCGCCTATGCAAAATAAGTATGATTTGGGATAGGGCTGGGGAGGGCCGCTGCTCAGGCACATCTCTGTCAAGTAAAGGAGATTCAACTGAGGCAGCACAAGGGAACTCTCATCTGGGGACAACAACTGCAGGGAGAACACATATTTTCAGATGAACATGTGAGGGCAGAAGGCTGCCTAATACTGAAGCACCCCCAAACAACAAACCAAATGCAACAACTAGTGCAAGCATTCCTGGGGGAAGGCCTGCAGCAGATGGATTTGCATATGGTGATGTCATCCAAGCAGTGGGTCAAAGTTGGCTTCAACCCTCGTCTGCATATGAAAAGAGAAAAGGGGCGTGCAGGGCATGGCGGCCTTTTGCAGCGCTTGGATGACCCCTAGTTTGCATTACACACCTCCTCCCTCCTTCTGTGTGGTGCTCATGTTGGCTATGCCCCAGCCCCTGAAGCATTAAAGCTGATTTCTTGCAGCAGCTGGGCACTGTAACTGCTCCAGAGCTACTCTGTAAGGCAAGTAAAAGGGTGTGGGCCCTGCAGCACTACCTGTAGTTCGCATTGTGCGTTGGAAGGCACGAAGTAAGCAGACGGGAGAAGTCAGGATAGTGCGCAAGGGCATAGAAGGGAGCGGCTCAAGAAAAGAGAAGTGGAAACAGACAGCAAACTAGGCTGGAGAGAGACCTGAGACAAAGAGATCTGAATTATACGAGAGCCGACGAGGGGAAACACAAATTATGCAGTCAAGTTTCCCACATTTGGGGAAATCGCAGGAGCAGCACACCCAGAGTGCAATGGTTGAGCCTTGCCCTGGGAGAAGCACCTTCATGATCATAGTATCTCACCTGGCAGGTAAGTAGGAGTTGGGCTAGAGCTGGGGAGGGTCGCTGCTCGGGTTCCCCCCTGTGAAGTGAAGGAGATCCAACTGAAGCAGCACCAGGGAACTCTCGAAAGAAGAACAAGGCTAGAGGAAGATCTGAGACAAAGAAATCTGACTTTTACCAGAGCTGACCAGAGGAAAGCACAAACACAGTCCCCCACTACCACAAATAATGCAGTCGAGTTTCCCACATTTGGGAAAATCACAGGGGTCAGCATACCCAGAATGCAATGAATGAACCTAACCCTGGGAGAACAATCTTCATGACCATGGTATCTCCTATGCAAAATAAGTATGATTTGGGATAGGGCTGGTGAGGGCCGCTGCTCAGGCACATCTCTGTCAAGTAAAGGAGATTCAACTGAGGCAGCACAAGGGAACTCTCATCTGGGGACAACAACTGCAGGGAGACCACATCTTTTCAGATGAACATGGGAGGGCGGAAGGCTGCCTAATACTGAAGCACCATCAAATATCAAACCATGGCCCTCATTCCGAGTTGATCGCTCGCAAGGCGATTTTAGCAGAGTTACACACGCTAAGCCGCCGCCTACTGGGAGTGAATCTTAGCTTCTTAAAATTGCGACCGATGTATTCGCAATATTGCGATTACAAACTACTTAGCAGTTTCAGAGTAGCTTCAGACTTACTCTGCATCTGCGATCAGTTCAGTGCTTGTCGTTCCTGGTTTGACGTCACAAACACTCCCAGAGTTCGCCCAGACACTCCCCCGTTTCTCCGGCCACTCCTGCGTTTTTTCCGGAAACTGTAGCGTTTTTTCCCACACGCCCATAAAACGGCCTGTTTCCGCCCAGTAACACCCATTTCCTGTCAATCACATTACGATCGCCGGAGCGAAGAAAAAGCCGTGAGTAAAAATACTTTCTTCATTGTAAAATTACTTGGCGCAGTCGCAGTGCGAATATTGCGCATGCGTACTAAGCAGAATTTCACTGCGATGCGATGAAATTTACAGAGCGAACGACTCGGAATGAGGGCCCATATGCAACAACTAGTACAAGCACTCCTGGGGGAAGGTCTGCAGCAGACGGATTTGCATACGGTGATGTAAATCCAAGCAGTGGGCCAAAGTTGACTGGAACCCTCATCTGCATATGAAAAGAGAAAAGGGGCATGCAGGGCATGGCGGCCTTTTGCAGTGCTTGGATGACCCCTAGTTCGCATTAAACACCCCCACCCTCCTTTGGTGTGGGGCTCATGTTGGCCATGCCCCATCCCCTGATGCATTCAAGCTGATTTCTTGCAGCAGCTGGGCACTGTAACAGCTCCAGAGCTGTTCTGTAAGGCAAGTAAAAGTGTGTGGGCCCTGCAGCACCACCTGTTGTTCGCATTGTGCGTTGGAAGGCACAAATTAAGCAGACGGGAGGAGAAGTCAGGATAGTGCGCAAGGGCATTCTTTTCTCTTAGTCCGGGGGCAAGGCTTCAAAATGGGGTCTGCAACGGAGGAGACACAGGGGGCGTGGTCACAGCAGCTTTTCTCTACAGTCTGCACCAGCAGGAGCCTACACCATTTTTTATGATCACGCTGAACTGCAGTGCGACTGCAATTACAGCATGGTCAAGAAGGGAGGCGTCATGCTGGGTGGCCATGCCCTGTCACTGTGCAGGAGCCAGCACCGCTCACACACTAGTCCCCGGGTGCAGCCCCCAACCCCCGGGACACCCGGAGCAACAAAATGTAGATTCAGGCCACCAGGCCACGCCCCTACCTATGAAACCATGCCTCCTTTTTACCATTGCGCTGTTTATCTGCGCGCACTGCATTACAATCTCCCTCGCCACCTCTCTGGGTGTCACCAGTGATAGTGACACCTCTGCCATGCTTGTAGCAGCTGGTCCTAAGATCTACGCCTCAAGCCCTGAGTGTTTGCCCTTGTGACTTGTTGATCATCATAGCGAAGCAGATGCTTACAGAAAACTGCAGGGGCTTAGATTGAAAATAAAAACAATTGATGGGTATAAGGTAGAGAGGAGTGGGTTCGGTTCTCCGAGAACCGAATTCCCCACGAACTCCACGTGGTTTACATTGGTCCGAGGCAGGCTCGGTTGTTCCTGCCTGACTCGGAAAACCTGAACAAGGGAAAATGTCATCATCCCGCTGTCAGATTCTCGTGAGATTCGGATTCCATATAAAGAGCTGCGCGTTGCTGCCATTTTTACTCGTGCATTGAAGAGAGAGCGGAGAGGACGTGGCTATGTTCTCTCAGTGGAAATCTCAATATCAGTGCTCAGTATCAGTGGTTACTTATTGCTGCTCAGTAATACTAGTAGTGTGTCTCTCCTGCTCAGTGTCAGTTCTCAGTAGTATCCTCATCAGTGCTCAGTATCACTGCTCATTGTCTTGTGCTGCATTGTGGTGCTCAGCATACTACAGTACATTACTAATAGTCCAGTGCTGCATCTTGCTGCTCAGTGTCAGTTCTAGTATCCTCATCAGTGCTCACTATCACTGCTCATTGCATTGTGGTGTTCTGTATACTACAGTAACATAGTAATATAGTATATATAGAGGAGCGGGTTCGGTTCTCCGAGAACCGAATTCCCGACGAACTCCACGTGGTTTACACTGGTCCGAGGCAGGCTCGGTTGTTCCTGCCTGACTCGGAAAACCTGAACAAGGGAAAATGTCATCATCCCGCTGTCGGATTCTCGCGAGATTCGGATTCCATATAAAGAGCTGCGCGTTGCCGCCATTTTTACTCGTGCATTGAAGAGAGAGCGGAGAGGACGTGGCTATGTTCTCTCAGTGGAAATCTCAATATCAGTGCTCAGTATCAGTGGTTACTTATTGCTGCTCAGTAATACTAGTAGTGTGTCTCTCCTGCTCAGTGTCAGTTCTCAGTAGTATCCTCATCAGTGCTCAGTATCACTGCTCATTGTCTTGTGCTGCATTGTGGTGCTCAGCATACTACAGTACATTACTAATAGTCCAGTGCTGCATCTTGCTGCTCAGTGTCAGTTCTAGTATCCTCATCAGTGCTCACTATCACTGCTCATTACATTGTGGTGTTCTGTATACTACAGTAACATAGTAATATAGTAACATATGGTAACATAGTTTTTGAGGTTGAATAGAGGCAAATTGCCCATCGTGTTCAACCTGTTTTAAGTTGTGATGATTCTACATACTTGCTGAATAATGTTTTATGACTAGTTAGCTACTATAACTCATGTTACCCCCGGATTAACCATGTTGATATTTTAAGTATTATAACCTTGGATAGCTTTTTCATTCAGAAATGTATCCATTCCTTTTTTAAATCCAATTACAGAGTCCGCCATTACCACCTTCCCTGGCAGGGAATTCCACATCCTGATTGCCCTAACAGTGAAGATCATAGTATCTCACCTGGCAGGTAAGTAGGAGTTGGGCTAGAGCTGTGGAGGATTGCTGCTCGGGCACCCCCTGTCAAGTGAAGGAGATCCAACTGAGGCAGCACAAGGGAACTCTCGAAAGAAGAACAAGGCTAGAGGAAGATCTGAGACAAAGAAATCTGACTTTTACCAGAGCTGACCAGAGGAAAGCACAAACACAGTCCCCCACTACCACAAATAATGCAGTCGAGTTTCCCACATTTGGGGAAATCACAGGGGTCAGCATACCCAGAGTGCAATGAATGAACCTCACCCTGGGAGAACAATCTTCATGACCATGGTATCTCCTATGCAAAATAAGTATGATTTGGGATAGGGCTGGGGAGGGCCGCTGCTCAGGCACATCTCTGTCAAGTAAAGGAGATTCAACTGAGGCAGCACAAGGGAACTCTCATCTGGGGACAACAACTGCAGGGAGAACACATATTTTCAGATGAACATGGGAGGGCAGAAGGCTGCCTAATACTGAAGCACCCCCAAACAACAAACCAAATGCAACTACTAGTGCAAGCATTCCTGGGGGAAGGCCTGCAGCAGACGGATTTGCATATGGTGATGTCATCCAAGCAGTGGGTCAAAGTTGGCTTCAACCCTCGTCTGCATATGAAAATAAAAAAGGGGTGTGCAGGGCATGGCTGCCTTTTGCGGCGCTTGGATGACCCCTAGTTCGCATTAAACACCTCCACCCTCCTTCGGTGTGGGGCTCATGTTGGCTATGCCCCAGCCCCTGAAGCATTCAAGCTGATTTCTTGCAGCAGCTGGGCACTGTAACAGCTCCAGAGCTGCTCTGTAAAGCAAGTAAAAGGGTGTGGGCCCTGCAGCACTACCTGTAGTTTGCATTGTGCGTTGGAAGGCACAAAGTAAGCAGACGGGGAAGTCAGGATAGTGCACAAGGGCATAGAAGGGAGCGGCTGAAGAAAAGAGAAGTGGAAACAGACAGCAAACTAGGCTGGAGAGAGACCTGAGACAAAGAGATCTGAATTATACGAGAGCCGACCAGGGGAAACACAAATTATGCAGTCAAGTTTCCCACATTTGGGGAAATCGCAGGGGCAGCACACCCAGAGTGCAATGGGTGAGCCTTGCCCTGGGAGAAGCACCTTCATGATCATAGTATCTCACCTGGCAGGTAAGTAGGAGTTGGGCTAGAGCTGGGGAGGGTCTCTGCTCGGGCACCCCCCTGTCAAGTGAAGGAGATCCAACTGAGGCAGCACAAGGGAACTCTCAAAAGAAGAACAAGGCTCTGAAACAAAGAAATCTGACTTTTACCAGAGCTGACCAGAGGAAAACACAAACACAGTCCCCCACTACCACAAATAAAGCAGTCGAGTTTCCCACATTTGGGGAAATCACAGGGGTCAGCATACCCAGAATGCAATGAATGAACCTCACCCTGGGAGAATAATCTTCATGACCATGGTATCTCCTATGCAAAATAAGTATGATTTGGGATAGAGCTGGGGAGGGCCGCTGCTCAGGCACATCTCTGTCAAGTTAAGGAGATTCAACTGAGGCAGCACAAGGGAACTCTCATCTAGGGACAACAACTGCAGGGAGAACACATATTTTCAGATGAACATGGGAGGGCAGAAGGCTGCCTAATACTGAAGCACCCCCAAACAACAAACCAAATGCAACAACTAGTGCAAGCATTCCTGGGGGAAGGCCTGCCGCAGATGGATTTGCATATGGTGATGTCATCCAAGCAGTGGGTCAAAGTTGGCTTCAACCCTCGTCTGCATATGAAAACAGAAAAGGGGCGTGCAGGGCATGGTGGCCTTTTGCTGCGCTTGTCTGACCCCTAGTTTGCATTAAACACCTCCACCCTCCTTCGGTGTGGGGCTCATGTTGGCTATGCCCCAGCCCCTGAAGCATTCAAGCTGATTTCTTGCAGCAGCTTGGCACTGCAACAGCTCCAGAGCTGCTCTGTAAGGCAAGTAAAAGGGTGTGGGCCCTGCAGCACTACCTGTAGTTTGCATTGTGCATTGGAAGGCACAAAGTAAGCAGACGGGAGGAGAAGTCAGGATAGTGCACAAGGGTATAGAAGGGAGCGGCTGAAGAAAAGAGAAGTGGAAACAGACAGCAAACTTGGCTGGAGAGAGACCTGAGACAAAGAGATCTGAATTATACGAGAGCCGACCAGGGGAAACACAAATTATGCAGTCAAGTTTCCCACATTTGGGGAAATCGCAGGAGCAGCACACCCAGAGTACAATGGGTGAGCCTTGCCCTGGGAGAAGCACCTTCATGATCATAGTATCTCACCTGGCAGGTAAGTAGGAGTTGGGCTAGAGCTGGGGAGGGTCGCTGCTCGGGCACCCCCCTGTAAAGTGAAGGAGATCCAACTGAGGCAGCACAAGGGAACTCTCGAAAGAAGAACAAGGCTAAAGGAAAATCTGAGACAAAGAAATCTGACTTTTACCAGAGCTGACCAGAGGAAAGCACAAACACAGTCTCCCACTACCACAAATAATGCAGTCAAGTTTCCCACATTTGGGGAAATCACAGGGGTCAGCATACCCAAAATGCAATGAATGAACCTCACCCTGGGAGAAAAATCTTCATGACCATGGCATCTCCTATGCAAAATAAGTATGATTTGGAATAGGGCTGGGGAGGGCCGCTGCTCATGCACATCTCTGTCAAGTAAAGGAGATTCAACTGAGGCAGCACAAGGGAACTCTCATCTTGGGACAACAACTGCAGGGAGAACATATATTTTCAGATGAACATGGGAGGGCAGAAGGCTGCCTAATACTGAAGCACCCCCAAACAACAAACCAAATGCAACAACTAGTGCAAGCATTCCTGGGGGAAGGCCTGCCGCAGATGGATTTGCATATGGTGATGTCATCCAAGCAGTGGGTCAAAGTTGGCTTCAACCCTCGTCTGCATATGAAAAGAGAAAAGGGGCGTGCAGGGCATGGTGGCCTTTTGCGGCGCTTGGCTGACCCCTAGTTTGCATTAAACACCTCCACCCTCCTTTGGTGTGGGGCTCATGTTGGCTATGCCCCAGCCCCTGAAGCATTCAAGCTGATTTCTTGCAGCAGCTGGGCACTGTAACAGCTCCAGAGCTGCTCTGTAAGGCAAGTAAAAGGGTCTGGGCCCTGCAGCACTACCTGTAGATCGCATTGTGCGTTGGAAGGCACAAAGTAAGCAGACAGGAGGAGAAGTCAGGATAGTGCGCAAGGGCATAGAAGGGAGCGGCTCAAGAAAAGAGAAGTGGAAACAGACAGCAAACTAGGCTGGAGAGAGACCTGAGACAAAGAGATCTGAATTATACGAGAGCCGACCAGGGGAAACACAAATTATGCAGTCAAGTTTCCCACATTTGGGGAAATCGCAGGGGCAGCACACCCAGAGTGCAATGGGTGAGCCTTGCCCTGGGAGAAGCACCTTCATAATCATAGTATCTCACCTGGCAGGTAAGTAGGAGTTGGGCTAGAGCTGGGGAGGGTCGCTGTTCGGGCACCCCCCTGTGAAGTGAAGGAGATCCAACTGAGGTAGCACAAGGGAACTCTCGAAAGAAGAACAAGGCTAGAGGAAGATCTGAGACAAAGAAATCTGACTTTTTCCAGAGCTGACCAGAGGAAAGCACAAACACAGTCCCCCACTACCACAAATAATGCTGTCGAGTTTCCCACATTTGGGGAAATCACAGGGGTCAGCATACCCAGAATGCAATGAATGAACCTCACCTTGGGAGAACAATCTTCATGACCATGGTATCGCCTATGCAAAATAAGTATGATTTGGGATAGGGCTGGGGAGGGCCGCTGCTCATGCACATCTCTGTCAAGTAAAGGAGATTCAACTGAGGCAGCACAAGGGAACTCTCATCTTGGGACAACAACTGCAGGGAGAACATATATTTTCAGATGAACATGGGAGGGCAGAAGGCTGCCTAATACTGAAGCACCCCCAAACAACAAACCAAATGCAACAACTAGTGCAAGCATTCCTGGGGGAAGGCCTGCCGCAGATGGATTTGCATATGGTGATGTCATCCAAGCAGTGGGTCAAAGTTGGCTTCAACCCTCGTCTGCATATGAAAAGAGAAAAGGGGCGTGCAGGGCATGGTGGCCTTTTGCGGCGCTTGGCTGACCCCTAGTTTGCATTAAACACCTCCACCCTCCTTTGGTGTGGGGCTCATGTTGGCTATGCCCCAGCCCCTGAAGCATTCAAGCTGATTTCTTGCAGCAGCTGGGCACTGTAACAGCTCCAGAGCTGCTCTGTAAGGCAAGTAAAAGGGTGTGGGCCCTGCAGCACTACCTGTAGTTCGCATTGTGCGTTGGAAGGCACAAAGTAAGCAGACAGGAGGAGAAGTCAGGATAGTGCGCAAGGGCATAGAAGGGAGCGGCTCAAGAAAAGAGAAGTGGAAACAGACAGCAAACTAGGCTGGAGAGAGACCTGAGACAAAGAGATCTGAATTATACGAGAGCCGACCAGGGGAAACACAAATTATACAGTCAAGTTTCCCACATTTGGGGAAATCGCAGGAGCAGCACACCCAGAGTGCAATGGGTTAGCCTTGCCCTGGGAGAAGCACCTTCATGATCATAGTATCTCACCTGGCAGGTAAGTAGGAGTTGGGCTAGAGCTGGGGAGGGTCGCTGCTCGGGTACCCCCCTGTAAAGTGAAGGAGATCCAACTAAGGCAGCACAAGGGAACTCTCGAAAGAACAAGGCTAGAGGAAAATCTGAGACAAAGAAATCTGACTTTTACCAGAGCTGACCAGAGGAAAGCACAAACACAGTCCCCCACTACCACAAATAATGCAGCTGAGTTTCCCACATTTGGGGAAATCACAGGGGTCAGCATACCCAAAATGCAATGAATGAACCTCACCCTGGGAGAAAAATCTTCATGACCATGGTATCTCCTATGCAAAATAAGTATGATTTGGAATAGGGCTGGGGAGGGCCGCTGCTCATGCACATCTCTGTCAAGTAAAGGAGATTTAACTGAGGCAGCACAAGGGAACTCTCATCTGGGGACAACAACTGCAGGGAGAACACATATTTTCAGATGAACATGGGAGGGCAGAAGGCTGCCTAATACTGAAGCACCCCCAAACAACAAACCAAATGCAACAACTAGTGCAAGCATTCCTGGGGGAAGTTCTGCAGAAGACGGATTTGCATACGGTGATGTCATCCAAGCAGTGGGTCAAAGTTGGCTTCAACCCTCATCTGCATATGAAAAGAGAAAAGGGGCGTGCAGGGCATGGCGGCCTTTTGCGGTGCTTGGATGACCCCTAGTTCGCATTAAACACCTCCACCCTCCTTTGGTGTGGGGCTCATGTTGGCCATGCCCCATCCCCTGGAGCATTCAAGCTGATTTCTTGCAGCAGCTGGGCACTGTAACAGCTCCAGAGCTGCTCTGTAAGGCAAGTAAAAGGGTGTGGGCCCTGCAGCACTACCTGTAGTTTGCATTGTGCATTGGAAGGCACAAAGTAAGCAGACGGGAGGAGAAGTCAGGATAGTGCACAAGGGTATAGAAGGGAGCGGCTGAAGAAAAGAGAAGTGGAAACAGACAGCAAACTAGGCTGGAGAGAGACCTGAGACAAAGAGATCTGAATTATACGAGAGCCGACCAAGGGAAACACAAATTATGCAGTCAAGTTTCCCACATTTGGGGAAATCGCAGGGGCAGCACACCCAGAGTGCAATGGGTGAGCCTTGCCCTGGGAGAAGCACCTTCATGATCATAGTATCTCACCTGGCAGGTAAGTAGGAGTTGGGCTAGAGCTGGGGAGGGTCGCTGTTCGGGCACCCCCCTGTCAAGTGAAAGAGATCCAACTGAGGCAGCACAAGGGAACTCTCGAAAGAAGAACAAGGCTAGAGGAAGATCTGAGACAAAGAAATCTGACTTTTTCCAGAGCTGGCCAGAGGAAAGCACAAACACAGTCCCCCACTACCACAAATAATGCAGTCGAGTTTCCCACATTTGGGGATATCACAGGGGTCAGCATACCCAGAATGCAATGAATGAACCTCACCCTGGGAGAACAATCTTCATGACCATGGTATCGCCTATGCAAAATAAGTATGATTTGGGATAGGGCTGGGGAGGGCCGCTGCTCAGGCACATCTCTGTCAAGTAAAGGAGATTCAACTGAGGCAGCACAAGGGAACTCTCATCTGGGGACAACAACTGCAGGGAGAACACATATTTTCAGATGAACATGTGAGGGCAGAAGGCTGCCTAATACTGAAGCACCCCCAAACAACAAACCAAATGCAACAACTAGTGCAAGCATTCCTGGGGGAAGGCCTGCAGCAGATGGATTTGCATATGGTGATGTCATCCAAGCAGTGGGTCAAAGTTGGCTTCAACCCTCGTCTGCATATGAAAAGAGAAAAGGGGCGTGCAGGGCATGGCGGCCTTTTGCAGCGCTTGGATGACCCCTAGTTTGCATTACACACCTCCTCCCTCCTTCGGTGTGGGGCTCATGTTGGCTATGCCCCAGCCCCTGAAGCATTCAAGCTGATTTCTTGCAGCAGCTTGGCACTGCAACAGCTCCAGAGCTGCTCTGTAAGGCAAGTAAAAGGGTGTGGGCCCTGCAGCACTACCTGTAGTTTGCATTGTGCATTGGAAGGCACAAAGTAAGCAGACGGGAGGAGAAGTCAGGATAGTGCACAAGGGTATAGAAGGGAGCGGCTGAAGAAAAGAGAAGTGGAAACAGACAGCAAACTAGGCTGGAGAGAGACCTGAGACAAAGAGATCTGAATTATACGAGAGCCGACCAGGGGAAACACAAATTATGCAGTCAAGTTTCCCACATTTGGGGAAATCGCAGGAGCAGCACACCCAGAGTACAATGGGTGAGCCTTGCCCTGGGAGAAGCACCTTCATGATCATAGTATCTCACCTGGCAGGTAAGTAGGAGTTGGGCTAGAGCTGGGGAGGGTCGCTGCTCGGGCACCCCCCTGTAAAGTGAAGGAGATCCAACTGAGGCAGCACAAGGGAACTCTCGAAAGAAGAACAAGGCTAAAGGAAAATCTGAGACAAAGAAATCTGACTTTTACCAGAGCTGACCAGAGGAAAGCACAAACACAGTCTCCCACTACCACAAATAATGCAGTCAAGTTTCCCACATTTGGGGAAATCACAGGGGTCAGCATACCCAAAATGCAATGAATGAACCTCACCCTGGGAGAAAAATCTTCATGACCATGGTATCTCCTATGCAAAATAAGTATGATTTGGAATAGGGCTGGGGAGGGCCGCTGCTCATGCACATCTCTGTCAAGTAAAGGAGATTCAACTGAGGCAGCACAAGGGAACTCTCATCTTGGGACAACAACTGCAGGGAGAACATATATTTTCAGATGAACATGGGAGGGCAGAAGGCTGCCTAATACTGAAGCACCCCCAAACAACAAACCAAATGCAACAACTAGTGCAAGCATTCCTGGGGGAAGGCCTGCCGCAGATGGATTTGCATATGGTGATGTCATCCAAGCAGTGGGTCAAAGTTGGCTTCAACCCTCGTCTGCATATGAAAAGAGAAAAGGGGCGTGCAGGGCATGGTGGCCTTTTGCGGCGCTTGGCTGACCCCTAGTTTGCATTAAACACCTCCACCCTCCTTTGGTGTGGGGCTCATGTTGGCTATGCCCCAGCCCCTGAAGCATTCAAGCTGATTTCTTGCAGCAGCTGGGCACTGTAACAGCTCCAGAGCTGCTCTGTAAGGCAAGTAAAAGGGTCTGGGCCCTGCAGCACTACCTGTAGATCGCATTGTGCGTTGGAAGGCACAAAGTAAGCAGACAGGAGGAGAAGTCAGGATAGTGCGCAAGGGCATAGAAGGGAGCGGCTCAAGAAAAGAGAAGTGGAAACAGACAGCAAACTAGGCTGGAGAGAGACCTGAGACAAAGAGATCTGAATTATACGAGAGCCGACCAGGGGAAACACAAATTATGCAGTCAAGTTTCCCACATTTGGGGAAATCGCAGGGGCAGCACACCCAGAGTGCAATGGGTGAGCCTTGCCCTGGGAGAAGCACCTTCATAATCATAGTATCTCACCTGGCAGGTAAGTAGGAGTTGGGCTAGAGCTGGGGAGGGTCGCTGTTCGGGCACCCCCCTGTGAAGTGAAGGAGATCCAACTGAGGTAGCACAAGGGAACTCTCGAAAGAAGAACAAGGCTAGAGGAAGATCTGAGACAAAGAAATCTGACTTTTTCCAGAGCTGACCAGAGGAAAGCACAAACACAGTCCCCCACTACCACAAATAATGCTGTCGAGTTTCCCACATTTGGGGAAATCACAGGGGTCAGCATACCCAGAATGCAATGAATGAACCTCACCTTGGGAGAACAATCTTCATGACCATGGTATCGCCTATGCAAAATAAGTATGATTTGGGATAGGGCTGGGGAGGGCCGCTGCTCAGGCACATCTCTGTCAAGTAAAGGAGATTCAACTGAGGCAGCACAAGGGAACTCTCATCTGGGGACAACAACTGCAGGGAGAACACATATTTTCAGATGAACATGTGAGGGCAGAAGGCTGCCTAATACTGAAGCACCCCCAAACAACAAACCAAATGCAACAACTAGTGCAAGCATTCCTGGGGGAAGGCCTGCAGCAGATGGATTTGCATATGGTGATGTCATCCAAGCAGTGGGTCAAAGTTGGCTTCAACCCTCGTCTGCATATGAAAAGAGAAAAGGGGCGTGCAGGGCATGGCGGCCTTTTGCAGCGCTTGGATGACCCCTAGTTCGCATTACACACCTCCACCCTCCTTCGGTGTGGGGCTCATGTTGGCTATGCCCCAGCCCCTGAAGCATTCAAGCTGATTTCTTGCAGCAGCTGGGCACTGTAACTGCTCCAGAGCTACTCTGTAAGGCAAGTAAAAGGGTGTGGACCCTGCAGCACTACCTGTAGTTCGCATTGTGCGTTGGAAGGCACGAAGTAAGCAGACGGGAGAAGTCAGGATAGTGCGCAAGGGCATAGAAGGGAGCGGCTCAAGAAAAGAGAAGTGGAAACAGACAGCAAACTAGGCTGGAGAGAGACCTGAGACAAAGAGATCTGAATTATACGAGAGCCGACGAGGGGAAACACAAATTATGCAGTCAAGTTTCCCACATTTGGGGAAATCGCAGGAGCAGCACACCCAGAGTGCAATGGTTGAGCCTTGCCCTGGGAGAAGCACCTTCATGATCATAGTATCTCACCTGGCAGGTAAGTAGGAGTTGGGCTAGAGCTGGGGAGGGTCGCTGCTCGGGTTCCCCCCTGTGAAGTGAAGGAGATCCAACTGAGGCAGCACCAGGGAACTCTTGAAAGAAGAACAAGGCTAGAGGAAGATCTGAGACAAAGAAATCTGACTTTTACCAGAGCTGACCAGAGGAAAGCACAAACACAGTCTCCCACTACCACAAATAATGCAGTCAAGTTTCCCACATTTGGGGAAATCACAGGGGTCAGCATACCCAAAATGCAATGAATGAACCTCACCCTGGGAGAAAAATCTTCATGACCATGGTATCTCCTATGCAAAATAAGTATGATTTGGAATAGGGCTGGGGAGGGCCGCTGCTCATGCACATCTCTGTCAAGTAAAGGAGATTCAACTGAGGCAGCACAAGGGAACTCTCATCTTGGGACAACAACTGCAGGGAGAACATATATTTTCAGATGAACATGGGAGGGCAGAAGACTGCCTAATACTGAAGCACCCCCAAACAACAAACCAAATGCAACAACTAGTGCAAGCATTCCTGGGGGAAGGCCTGCCGCAGATGGATTTGCATATGGTGATGTCATCCAAGCAGTGGGTCAAAGTTGGCTTCAACCCTCGTCTGCATATGAAAAGAGAAAAGGGGCGTGCAGGGCATGGTGGCCTTTTGCGGCGCTTGGCTGACCCCTAGTTTGCATTAAACACCTCCACCCTCCTTTGGTGTGGGGCTCATGTTGGCTATGCCCCAGCCCCTGAAGCATTCAAGCTGATTTCTTGCAGCAGCTGGGCACTGTAACAGCTCCAGAGCTGCTCTGTAAGGCAAGTAAAAGGGTGTGGGCCCTGCAGCACTACCTGTAGTTCGCATTGTGCGTTGGAAGGCACAAAGTAAGCAGACAGGAGGAGAAGTCAGGATAGTGCGCAAGGGCATAGAAGGGAGCGGCTCAAGAAAAGAGAAGTGGAAACAGACAGCAAACTAGGCTGGAGAGAGACCTGAGACAAAGAGATCTGAATTATACGAGAGCCGACCAGGGGAAACACAAATTATACAGTCAAGTTTCCCACATTTGGGGAAATCGCAGGAGCAGCACACCCAGAGTGGAAAGGGTTAGCCTTGCCCTGGGAGAAGCACCTTCATGATCATAGTATCTCACCTGGCAGGTAAGTAGGAGTTGGGCTAGAGCTGGGGAGGGTCGCTGCTCGGGTACCCCCCTGTAAAGTGAAGGAGATCCAACTAAGGCAGCACAAGGGAACTCTCGAAAGAAGAACAAGGCTAGAGGAAAATCTGAGACAAAGAAATCTGACTTTTACCAGAGCTGACCAGAGGAAAGCACAAACACAGTCCCCCACTACCACAAATAATGCAGCTGAGTTTCCCACATTTGGGGAAATCACAGGGGTCAGCATACCCAAAATGCAATGAATGAACCTCACCCTGGGAGAAAAATCTTCATGACCATGGTATCTCCTATGCAAAATAAGTATGATTTGGAATAGGGCTGGGGAGGGCCGCTGCTCATGCACATCTCTGTCAAGTAAAGGAGATTTAACTGAGGCAGCACAAGGGAACTCTCATCTGGGGACAACAACTGCAGGGAGAACACATATTTTCAGATGAACATGGGAGGGCAGAAGGCTGCCTAATACTGAAGCACCCCCAAACAACAAACCAAATGCAACAACTAGTGCAAGCATTCCTGGGGGAAGTTCTGCAGAAGACGGATTTGCATACGGTGATGTCATCCAAGCAGTGGGTCAAAGTTGGCTTCAACCCTCATCTGCATATGAAAAGAGAAAAGGGGCGTGCAGGGCATGGCGGCCTTTTGCGGTGCTTGGATGACCCCTAGTTCGCATTAAACACCTCCACCCTCCTTTGGTGTGGGGCTCATGTTGGCCATGCCCCATCCCCTGAAGCATTCAAGCTGATTTCTTGCAGCAGCTGGGCACTGTAACAGCTCCAGAGCTGCTCTGTAAGGCAAGTAAAAGGGTGTGGGCCCTGCAGCACTACCTGTAGTTTGCATTGTGCATTGGAAGGCACAAAGTAAGCAGACGGGAGGAGAAGTCAGGATAGTGCACAAGGGTATAGAAGGGAGCGGCTGAAGAAAAGAGAAGTGGAAACAGACAGCAAACTAGGCTGGAGAGAGACCTGAGACAAAGAGATCTGAATTATACGAGAGCCGACTAAGGGAAACACAAATTATGCAGTCAAGTTTCCCACATTTGGGGAAATCGCAGGGGCAGCACACCCAGAGTGCAATGGGTGAGCCTTGCCCTGGGAGAAGCATCTTCATGATCATAGTATCTCACCTGGCAGGTAAGTAGGAGTTGGGCTAGAGCTGGGGAGGGTCGCTGTTCGGGCACCCCCCTGTCAAGTGAAAGAGATCCAACTGAGGCAGCACAAGGGAACTCTCGAAAGAAGAACAAGGCTAGAGGAAGATCTGAGACAAAGAAATCTGACTTTTTCCAGAGCTGGCCAGAGGAAAGCACAAACACAGTCCCCCACTACCACAAATAATGCAGTCGAGTTTCCCACATTTGGGGAAATCACAGGGGTCAGCATACCCAGAATGCAATGAATGAACCTCACCCTGGGAGAACAATCTTCATGACCATGGTATCGCCTATGCAAAATAAGTATGATTTGGGATAGGGCTGGGGAGGGCCGCTGCTCAGGCACATCTCTGTCAAGTAAAGGAGATTCAACTGAGGCAGCACAAGGGAACTCTCATCTGGGGACAACAACTGCAGGGAGAACACATATTTTCAGATGAACATGTGAGGGCAGAAGGCTGCCTAATACTGAAGCACCCCCAAACAACAAACCAAATGCAACAACTAGTGCAAGCATTCCTGGGGGAAGGCCTGCAGCAGATGGATTTGCATATGGTGATGTCATCCAAGCAGTGGGTCAAAGTTGGCTTCAACCCTCGTCTGCATATGAAAAGAGAAAAGGGGCGTGCAGGGCATGGCGGCCTTTTGCAGCGCTTGGATGACCCCTAGTTTGCATTACACACCTCCTCCCTCCTTCGGTGTGGGGCTCATGTTGGCTATGCCCCAGCCCCTGAAGCATTCAAGCTGATTTCTTGCAGCAGCTGGGCACTGTAACTGCTCCAGAGCTACTCTGTAAGGCAAGTAAAAGGGTGTGGGCCCTGCAGCACTACCTGTAGTTCGCATTGTGCGTTGGAAGGCACAAAGTAAGCAGACGGGAGAAGTCAGGATAGTGCGCAAGGGCATAGAAGGGAGCGGCTCAAGAAAAGAGAAGTGGAAACAGACAGCAAACTAGGCTGGAGAGAGACCTGAGACAAAGAGATCTGAATTATACGAGAGCCGACGAGGGGAAACACAAATTATGCAGTCAAGTTTCCCACATTTGGGGAAATCGCAGGAGCAGCACACCCAGAGTGCAATGGTTGAGCCTTGCCCTGGGAGAAGCACCTTCATGATCATAGTATCTCACCTGGCAGGTAAGTAGGAGTTGGGCTAGAGCTGGGGAGGGTCGCTGCTCGGGTTCCCCCCTGTGAAGTGAAGGAGATCCAACTGAAGCAGCACCAGGGAACTCTCGAAAGAAGAACAAGGCTAGAGGAAGATCTGAGACAAAGAAATCTGACTTTTACCAGAGCTGACCAGAGGAAAGCACAAACACAGTCCCCCACTACCACAAATAATGCAGTCGAGTTTCCCACATTTGGGAAAATCACAGGGGTCAGCATACCCAGAATGCAATGAATGAACCTCACCCTGGGAGAACAATCTTCATGACCATGGTATCTCCTATGCAAAATAAGTATGATTTGGGATAGGGCTGGTGAGGGCCGCTGCTCAGGCACATCTCTGTCAAGTAAAGGAGATTCAACTGAGGCAGCACAAGGGAACTCTCATCTGGGGACAACAACTGCAGGGAGACCACATCTTTTCAGATGAACATGGGAGGGCGGAAGGCAGCCTAATACTGAAGCACCATCAAATATCAAACCATGGCCCTCATTCCGAGTTGATCGCTCGCAAGGCGATTTTAGCAGAGTTACACACGCTAAGCCGCCGCCTACTGGGAGTGAATCTTAGCTTCTTAAAATTGCGACCGATGTATTCGCAATATTGCGATTACAAACTACTTAGCAGTTTCAGAGTAGCTTCAGACTTACTCGGCATCTGCGATCAGTTCAGTGCTTGTCGTTCCTGGTTTGACGTCACAAACACTCCCAGAGTTCGCCCAGACACTCCCCCGTTTCTCCGGCCACTCCTGCGTTTTTTCCGGAAACTGTAGCGTTTTTTCCCACACGCCCATAAAACGGCCTGTTTCCGCCCAGTAACACCCATTTCCTGTCAATCACATTACGATCGCCGGAGCGAAGAAAAAGCCGTGAGTAAAAATACTTTCTTCATTGTAAAATTACTTGGCGCAGTCGCAGTGCGAATATTGCGCATGCGTACTAAGCAGAATTTCACTGCGATGCGATGAAATTTACAGAGCGAACGACTCGGAATGAGGGCCCATATGCAACAACTAGTACAAGCACTCCTGGGGGAAGGTCTGCAGCAGACGGATTTGCATACGGTGATGTAAATCCAAGCAGTGGGCCAAAGTTGACTGGAACCCTCATCTGCATATGAAAAGAGAAAAGGGGCATGCAGGGCATGGCGGCCTTTTGCAGTGCTTGGATGACCCCTAGTTCGCATTAAACACCTCCACCCTCCTTTGGTGTGGGGCTCATGTTGGCCATGCCCCATCCCCTGATGCATTCAAGCTGATTTCTTGCAGCAGCTGGGCACTGTAACAGCTCCAGAGCTGTTCTGTAAGGCAAGTAAAAGGGTGTGGGCCCTGCAGCACCACCTGTTGTTCGCATTGTGCGTTGGAAGGCACAAATTAAGCAGACGGGAGGAGAAGTCAGGATAGTGCGCAAGGGCATTCTTTTCTCTTAGTCCGGGGGCAAGGCTTCAAAATGGGGTCTGCAACGGAGGAGACACAGGGGGCGTGGTCACAGCAGCTTTTCTCTACAGTCTGCACCAGCAGGAGCCTACACCATTTTTTATGATCACGCTGAACTGCAGTGCGACTGCAATTACAGCATGGTCAAGAAGGGAGGCGTCATGCTGGGTGGCCATGCCCTGTCACTGTGCAGGAGCCAGCACCGCTCACACACTAGTCCCCGGGTGCAGCCCCCAACCCCCGGGACACCCGGAGCAACAAAATGTAGATTCAGGCCACCAGGCCACGCCCCTACCTATGAAACCATGCCTCCTTTTTACCATTGCGCTGTTTATCTGCGCGCACTGCATTACAATCTCCCTCGCCACCTCTCTGGGTGTCACCAGTGATAGTGACACCTCTGCCATGCTTGTAGCAGCTGGTCCTAAGATCTACGCCTCAAGCCCTGAGTGTTTGCCCTTGTGACTTGTTGATCATCATAGCGAAGCAGATGCTTACAGAAAACTGCAGGGGCTTAGATTGAAAATAAAAACAATTGATGGGTATAAGGTAGAGAGGAGCGGGTTCGGTTCTCCGAGAACCGAATTCCCCACGAACTCCACGTGGTTTACATTGGTCCGAGGCAGGCTCGGTTGTTCCTGCCTGACTCGGAAAACCTGAACAAGGGAAAATGTCATCATCCCGCTGTCAGATTCTCGTGAGATTCGGATTCCATATAAAGAGCTGCGCGTTGCTGCCATTTTTACTCGTGCATTGAAGAGAGAGCGGAGAGGACGTGGCTATGTTCTCTCAGTGGAAATCTCAATATCAGTGCTCAGTATCAGTGGTTACTTATTGCTGCTCAGTAATACTAGTAGTGTGTCTCTCCTGCTCAGTGTCAGTTCTCAGTAGTATCCTCATCAGTGCTCAGTATCACTGCTCATTGTCTTGTGCTGCATTGTGGTGCTCAGCATACTACAGTACATTACTAATAGTCCAGTGCTGCATCTTGCTGCTCAGTGTCAGTTCTAGTATCCTCATCAGTGCTCACTATCACTGCTCATTGCATTGTGGTGTTCTGTATACTACAGTAACATAGTAATATAGTATATATAGAGGAGCGGGTTCGGTTCTCCGAGAACCGAATTCCCGACGAACTCCACGTGGTTTACACTGGTCCGAGGCAGGCTCGGTTGTTCCCGCCTGACTCGGAAAACCTGAACAAGGGAAAATGTCATCATCCCGCTGTCGGATTCTCGCGAGATTCGGATTCCATATAAAGAGCTGCGCGTTGCCGCCATTTTTACTCGTGCATTGAAGAGAGAGCGGAGAGGACGTGGCTATGTTCTCTCAGTGGAAATCTCAATATCAGTGCTCAGTATCAGTGGTTACTTATTGCTGCTCAGTAATACTAGTAGTGTGTCTCTCCTGCTCAGTGTCAGTTCTCAGTAGTATCCTCATCAGTGCTCAGTATCACTGCTCATTGTCTTGTGCTGCATTGTGGTGCTCAGCATACTACAGTACATTACTAATAGTCCAGTGCTGCATCTTGCTGCTCAGTGTCAGTTCTAGTATCCTCATCAGTGCTCACTATCACTGCTCATTACATTGTGGTGTTCTGTATACTACAGTAACATAGTAATATAGTAACATATGGTAACATAGTTTTTGAGGTTGAATAGAGGCAAATTGCCCATCGTGTTCAACCTGTTTTAAGTTGTGATGATTCTACATACTTGCTGAATAATGTTTTATGACTAGTTAGCTACTATAACTCATGTTACCCCCGGATTAACCATGTTGATATTTTAAGTATTATAACCTTGGATAGCTTTTTCATTCAGAAATGTATCCATTCCTTTTTTAAATCCAATTACAGAGTCCGCCATTACCACCTTCCCTGGCAGGGAATTCCACATCCTGATTGCCCTAACAGTGAAGATCATAGTATCTCACCTGGCAGGTAAGTAGGAGTTGGGCTAGAGCTGTGGAGGATTGCTGCTCGGGCACCCCTGTCAAGTGAAGGAGATCCAACTGAGGCAGCACAAGGGAACTTTCGAAAGAAGAACAAGGCTAGAGGAAGATCTGAGACAAAGAAATCTGACTTTTACCAGAGCTGACCAGAGGAAAGCACAAACACAGTCCCCCACTACCACAAATAATGCAGTCGAGTTTCCCACATTTGGGGAAATCACAGGGGTCAGCATACCCAGAGTGCAATGAATGAACCTCACCCTGGGAGAACAATCTTCATGACCATGGTATCTCCTATGCAAAATAAGTATGATTTGGGATAGGGCTGGGGAGGGCCGCTGCTCAGGCACATCTCTGTCAAGTAAAGGAGATTCAACTGAGGCAGCACAAGGGAACTCTCATCTGGGGACAACAACTGCAGGGAGAACACATATTTTCAGATGAACATGGGAGGGCAGAAGGCTGCCTAATACTGAAGCACCCCCAAACAACAAACCAAATGCAACTACTAGTGCAAGCATTCCTGGGGGAAGGCCTGCAGCAGACGGATTTGCATATGGTGATGTCATCCAAGCAGTGGGTCAAAGTTGGATTCAACCCTCGTCTGCATATGAAAATAAAAAAGGGGTGTGCAGGGCATGGCTGCCTTTTGCGGCGCTTGGATGACCCCTAGTTCGCATTAAACACCTCCACCCTCCTTCGGTGTGGGGCTCATGTTGGCTATGCCCCAGCCCCTGAAGCATTCAAGCTGATTTCTTGCAGCAGCTGGGCACTGTAACAGCTCCAGAGCTGCTCTGTAAAGCAAGTAAAAGGGTGTGGGCCCTGCAGCACTACCTGTAGTTTGCATTGTGCATTGGAAGGCACAAAGTAAGCAGACGGGAGAAGTAAGGATAGTGCGCAAGGCCATAGAATGGAGCGGCTTAAGAAAAGAGAAGTGGAAACAGACAGCAAACTAGGCTGGAGAGAGACCTGAGACAAAGAGATCTGAATTATACGAGAGCCGACCAGGGGAAACACAAATTATGCAGTCAAGTTTCCCACATTTGGGGAAATCGCAGGGGCAGCAAATCCAGAGTGCAATGGGTGAGCCTTGCCCTGGGAGAAGCACCTTCATGATTATAGTATCTCACCTGGCAGGTAAGTAGAAGTTGGGCTAGAGCTGGGGAGGGTCGCTGCTCGGGCACCCCCCTGTCAAGTGAAGGAGATCCAACTGAGGCAGCACAAGGGAACTCTCGAAAGAAGAACAAGGCTAGAGGAAGAACTGAAACAAAGAAATCTGACTTTTACCAGAGCTGACCAGAGGAAAGCACAAACACAGTCCCCCACTACCACAAATAATGCAGTTGAGTTTCCCACATTTGGGGAAATCACAGGGGTCAGCATACCCAGAGTGCAATGAATGAACCTCACCCTGGGAGAACAATCTTCATGACCATGGTATCTCCTATGCAAAATAAGTATGATTTGGGATAGGGCTGGGGAGGGCCGCTGCTCAGGCACATCTCTGTCAAGTAAAGGAGATTCAACTGAGGCAGCACAAGGGAACTCTCATCTGGGGACAACAACTGCAGGGAGAACACATATTTTCAGATGAACATGGGAGGGCAGAAGGCTGCCTAATACTGAAGCACCCCCAAACAACAAACCAAATGCAACTACTAGTGCAAGCATTCCTGGGGGAAGGCCTGCAGCAGACGGATTTGCATATGGTGATGTCATCCAAGCAGTGGGTCAAAGTTGGATTCAACCCTCGTCTGCATATGAAAATAAAAAAGGGGTGTGCAGGGCATGGCTGCCTTTTGCGGCGCTTGGATGACCCCTAGTTCGCATTAAACACCTCCACCCTCCTTCGGTGTGGGGCTCATGTTGGCTATGCCCCAGCCCCTGAAGCATTCAAGCTGATTTCTTGCAGCAGCTGGGCACTGTAACAGCTCCAGAGCTGCTCTGTAAAGCAAGTAAAAGGGTGTGGGCCCTGCAGCACTACCTGTAGTTTGCATTGTGCATTGGAAGGCACAAAGTAAGCAGACGGGAGAAGTAAGGATAGTGCGCAAGGCCATAGAATGGAGCGGCTTAAGAAAAGAGAAGTGGAAACAGACAGCAAACTAGGCTGGAGAGAGACCTGAGACAAAGAGATCTGAATTATACGAGAGCCGACCAGGGGAAACACAAATTATGCAGTCAAGTTTCCCACATTTGGGGAAATCGCAGGGGCAGCAAATCCAGAGTGCAATGGGTGAGCCTTGCCCTGGGAGAAGCACCTTCATGATTATAGTATCTCACCTGGCAGGTAAGTAGAAGTTGGGCTAGAGCTGGGGAGGGTCGCTGCTCGGGCACCCCCCTGTCAAGTGAAGGAGATCCAACTGAGGCAGCACAAGGGAACTCTCGAAAGAAGAACAAGGCTAGAGGAAGAACTGAAACAAAGAAATCTGACTTTTACCAGAGCTGACCAGAGGAAAGCACAAACACAGTCCCCCACTACCACAAATAATGCAGTTGAGTTTCCCACATTTGGGGAAATCACAGGGGTCAGCATACCCAGAATGCAATGAATGAACCTCACCCTGGGAGAACAATCTTCAAGACCATGGTCTCTCCTATGCAAAATAAGTATGATTTGGGATAGGGCTGGGGAGGGCCGCTGCTCAGGCACATCTCTGTCAAGTAAAGGAGATTCAACTGAGGCAGCACAAGGGAACTCTCATCTGGGGACAACAACTGCAGGGAGAACACATATTTTCAGATGAACATGGGAGGGCAGAAGGCTGCCTAATACTGAAGCACCCCCAAACAACAAACCAAATGCTACAACTAGTGCAAGCATTCCTGGGGGAAGGCCTGCAGCAGATGGATTTGCATATGGTGATGCCATCCAAGCAGTGGGTCAAAGTTGGCTTCAACCCTCGTCTGCATATGAAAAGAGAAAAGGGGCGTGCAGGGCATGGCGGCCTTTTGCGGCGCTTGGATGACCCCTAGTTAGCATTACACACCTCCACCCTCCTTCGGTGTGGGGCTCATGTTGGCTATGCCCCAGCCCCTGAAGCATTCAAGCTGATTTCTTGCAGCAGCTGGGCACTGTAACTGCTCCAGAGCTGCTCTGTAAGGCAAGTAAAAGGGTGTGGGCCCTGCAGCACTACCTGTAGATTGCATTGTGCGTTGGAAGGCACGAAGTAAGCAGACGGGAGAAGTCAGGATAGTGCGCAAGGGCATAGAAGGGAGCGGCTCAAGAAAAGAGAAGTGGAAACAGACAGCAAACTAGGCTGGAGATAGACCTGAGACAAAGAGATCTGAATTATACGAGAGCCGACCAAGGGAAACACAAATTATGCAGTCAAGTTTCCCACATTTGGGGAAATCACAGGGGCAGCACAACCAGAGTGCAATGGGTGAGCCTTGCCCTGGGAGAAGCACCTTCATGATCATAGTATCTCACCTGGCAGGTAAGTAGGAGTTGGGCTAGAGCTGGGGAGGGTCGCTGCTCGGGCACCCCCCTGTCAAGTGAAAGAGATCCAACTGAGGCAGCACAAGGGAACTCTCGAAAGAAGAACAAGGCTAGAGGAAGATCTGAGATAAAGAAATCTGATTTTTACCAGAGCTGACCAGAGGAAAGCACAAACACAGTCCCCCACTACCACAAATAATGCAGTCGAGTTTCCCACATTTGGGGAAATCACAGGGGTCAGCATACCCAGAATGCAATGAATGAACCTCACCCTGGGAGAACAATCTTCATGACCATGGTATCGCCTATGCAAAATAAGTATGATTTGGGATAGGGCTGGGGAGGGCCGCTGCTCAGGCACATCTCTGTCAAGTAAAGGAGATTCAACTGAGGCAGCACAAGGGAACTCTCATCTGGGGACAACAACTGCAGGGAGAACATATATTTTCAGATGAACATGGGAGGGCAGAAGGCTGCCTAATACTGAAGCACCCCCAAACAACAAACCAAATGCAACAACTAGTGCAAGCATTCCTGGGGGAAGGCCTGCAGCAGATGGATTTGCATATGGTGATGTCATCCAAACAGTGGGTCAAAGTTGGCTTCAACCCTCGTCTGCATATGAAAAGAGACAAGGGGCGTGCAGGGCATGGCGGCCTTTTGCGGCGCTTGGATGACCCCTAGTTCGCATTACACACCTCCACCCTCCTTCGGTGTGGGGCTCATGTTGGCTATTCCCCAGCCCCTGAAGCATTCAAGCTGATTTCTTGCAGCAGCTGGGCACTGTAACTGCTCCAGAGACGCTCTGTAAGGCAAGTAAAAGGGTGTGGGTCCTGCAGCACTACCTGTAGTTTGCATTGTGCGTTGGAAGGCACAAAGTAAGCAGACGGGAGAAGTCAGGATAGTGCGCAAGGGCATAGAAGGGAGCGGCTCAAGAAAAGAGAAGTAGAAACAGACAGCAAACTAGGCTGGAGAGAGACCTGAGACAAAGAGATCTGAATTATACGAGAGCCGACCAGGGGAAACACAAATTATGCAGTCAAGTTTCCCACATTTGGGGAAATCGCAGAAGCAGCACACCCAGAGTGCAATGGGTGAGCCTTGCCCTGGGAGAAGCACCTTCATGATCATAGTATCTCACCTGGCAGGTAAGTAGGAGTTGGGCTAGAGCTGGGGAGGGTCACTGCTCGAGCATCCCCCTGTCAAGTAAAGGAGATTCAACTGAGGCAGCACAAGGGAACTCTCATCTGGGGACAACAACTGCAGGGAGAACACATATTTTCAGATAAAAATCTTGGTCATGCTCTGGTTTCTCTTCAGAACGAACAAATCTTTCGCCTTTTACTAAAGATTTCCGTGGAGAGGAGCAAAACCGAGTTTTATCTCAATTTTTGCATGCCCCATCTTTTTGGGGTTTCTTTTATCGGTTTAAAGATAGAATGAGTGTGCTTTAATGTAAGCTCATTTGCATAGAAATGACAGTAAATGTTTGTTTCTTTTCAAACAGAACTTTCTTGACCATGCTACTTGCTTGAAAGATCTGGGAGCACATGGAATACAGTACAAACCATGCTTATAGCAAGGAGAAGACAGGTGAGAAATCTGCTTTCTTTCAAATTGTGCGCTCACTTTGATCTGAATGAGGACTGCTGGCACGGCACTCAGGCGACAGGTGGAATCTTGGTCATGCTCTGGTTTCTCTTCAGAACGAACAAATCTTTCGCCTTTTACTAAAGATTTCCGTGGAGAGGAGCAAAACTGAGTTTTATCTCAATTTTTGCATGTCCCATATTATTGGGGTTTCTTTTATCGGATTAAAGACAGAACGAGTGTGCTTTCTTGTTAGCTTTAATGTAAGTATATTTGCATAACAATGACAATAAATGTCTGTTTCTTTTCAAGCAGAACTTTCTTGACCATACTAATTGCTTGAAAGATCTGGGAGCACATGGAAAAGAGTACAAACCATGCTTATAGCAAGGGGAAGCCTGGTGAGAAATCTGCTTTCTTTCTTTCAAATTGGGTGCTCACTTTGAGCTGAATGAGGACTGCTGGCATGGCACTCAGGCGACAGGTGGAATCTTGGTCATGCTCTGGTTTCTCTTCAGAACGAACAAATCTTTCGCCTTTTACTAAAGATTTCCGTGGAGAGGAGCAAAACTGAGTTTTATCTCAATTTTTGCATGCCCCGTCTTATTGGGGTTTCTTTTATCAGTTTAAAGATAGAACGAGTGTGCTTTAATGTAAGCTCATTTGCGTAGAAATGACAGTAAATGTTTGTTTCTTTTCAAACAGAACTTTCTTGACTATACTAATTGCTTGAAAGATCTGGGAGCACATGGAAAAGAGTACAAACCATGTTTATAGCAAGGGGAAGCCTGGTGAGAAATCTGCTTTCTTTCTTTCAAATTGGGTGCTCACTTTGAGCTGAATGAGGACTGCTGGCATGGCACTCAGGCGACAGGTAGAATCTTGGTCATGCTGTGGTTTCTCTTCAGAACGAACAAATCTTTCGCCTTTTACTAAAGATTTCCGTGGAGAGGAGCAAAACTGAGTTTTATCTCAATTTTTGCATGCCCCATCTTATTGGGGTTTTATTTTATTGGTTTAAAGATAGAACGAGTGTGCTTTAATGTAAGATCATTTGCATAGAAATTACAGTAAATGTTTGTTTCTTTTCAAACAGAACTTTCTTGACCACACTAATTGTTTGAAAGATCTGGGAGCACATGGAAAAGAGTACAAACCATGTTTATAGCAAGGGGAAGCCTGGTGAGAAATCTGCTTTCTTTCATTCAAATTGGGTGCTCACTTTGAGCTGAATGAGAACTGCTGGCATGGCACTCAGGCGACAGGTGGAATCTTGGTCATGCTCTGGTTTCTCTTCAGAACTAACAAATATTTCGCCTTTTATTAAAGATTTCCGTGGAGAGGAGCAAAACTGAGTTTTATCTCAATTTTTGCATGCCCCATATTATTGGGGTTTCTTTTATCAGTTTAAAGACAGAACGAGTGTGCTTTCTTGTTAGCTTTAATGTAAGTTTATTTGCATAACAATGACAGTAAATGTTTGTTTCTTTTCAAACAGAACTTTCTTGACCATGCTACTTGCTTGAAAGATCTGGGAGCACATGGAAAACAGTACAAACCATGCAGTATCACAAGAGCCTTTATTTGATCTTTCATGAAGATAGAGCAGAATTGAGGACACGTCAACAATTTCTGCCGAAGGTGGTTCATCTTTCCACATGGTGCCTTTGGCCACTGACACCTTCGTTGAGTCAAAGTCTCTGGCTGTGGTCAGAACTTTGAAAATTTATGTCACCAGAACGGTTCAGATTAGGAAAACAGAGGCTCTGTTTGTCCTGTATGCTCCCAACATGATTGGGTGTCCTGCTTCCATGCAGACCATTATGCGCTGGATCTGTGGTAAGATTCAGCATGCTCATTCCACGGCAGGATTGCCGTTACTGAATTAGGTGAAGACCCATTCTACTAGAAAGGTGGGTTCATCCTGGGCAGCTGGTCGGGGAGTCTCGGCATTGCAACTTTGCCGAGCAGCTATTTAGTAAACACTTTTGCTAAGTTTTACAAGTTTGATACCTTGGCTGATGATAACCTCAAGTTGGGTCATTCGGTGCTGCAGAGTCGTACGCACTCTCCCACCCGTTCAAGAGCTTTGGTATAACCCCATGGTTCTTAATGTGACCCCAGCATCCTCTAGGTCGTATGAGAAAATAGGATTTTAATACCTACCGGTAAATCCTTTTCTCTTAGTACGTAGAGGATGCTGGGCACCCGTCCCAGTCCATACTGTGTCTGCAGTTATTACTTGTGGTTATACACATGTTGTGTTACGGTTCTGGTCAGCTTTTTGCTGCAATTGTTCATGCCGTTGGCTTGTGTTCTGTTGAATGCCACGTTCTGCGGCATGCTTAAGGTGTGAGCTGGTAAGATGCTCACCTTAGTTTAACTATAAATCCTTTCCTCGAAATGTCCGTCTCCCTGGGCACAGTTCCTATAACTGGAGTCTGGAGGAGGGGCATAGAGGGAGGAGCCAGTTCACACCCTTTGAAAGTCTTAAAGTGCCCATGTCTCTTGCGGATCCCGTCTATACCCCATGGTTCTTAATGTGACCCCAGCATCCTTTACGGACTAAGAGAAAAGGATGCCCTTGTGTACTATCCTGACTTCTCCTCCCGTCTGCTTACTTTGTGCCTTCCAACGCACAATGCGAACTACAGGTGGTGCTGCAGGGCCCACACCCTTTTACTTGCCTTACAGAGCAGCTCTGGAGCTGTTACAGTGCCCAGCTGCTGCAAGAAATCAGCTTGAATGCTTCAGGGGATGGGGCATGGCCAACATGAGCCCCACACCAAAGGAGGGTGGGGGTGTTTAATGCGAACAAGGGGTCATCCAAGCACTGCAAAAGGCCGCCATGCCCTGCATGCCCCTTTTCTCTATGGAATCCGAATCTCGCAAGAATCCGACAGCGGGATGATGACATTTTCCCTTGTTCAGGTTTTCCGAGTCAGGCGGGAACAACCGAGCCTGCCTCGGACCAGTGTAAACCACGTGGAGTTCGTGGGGAATTCGGTTCTCGGAGAACCGAACCCGCTCCTCTCTACCTTATACCCATCATTTTTTTTATTTTCAATCTAAGCCCCTGCAGTTTTCTGTAAGCATCTGCTTCGCTATGATGATCAACAAGTCACAAGGGCAAACACTCAGGGTGTGAGGCGTAGATCTTAGGACCAGCTGCTACAAGCATGGCAGAGGTGTCACTATCACTGGTGACACCCAGAGAGGTGGCGAGGGAGATTGTAATGCAGTGCGCGCAGATAAGCAGCGCAATGGTAAAAAGGAGGCATGGTTTCATAGGTAGGGGCGTGGCCTGGTGGCCTGAATCTACATTTTGTTGCTCCGGGTGTCCCGGGGGTTGGGGGCTGCACCCGGGGACTAGTGTGTGAGCGGTGCTGGCTCCTGCACAGTGACAGGGCATGGCCACCCAGCATGACGCCTCCCTTCTTGACCATGCTGTAATTGCAGTCGCACTGCAGTTCAGCGTGATCATAAAAAATGGTGTAGGCTCCTGCTGGTGCAGACTGTATGTGCGCGCAGGAAGCCGCCACCATTTTTGTGATCACAGCGGCTGAATGTGATGTCATACAGCCGCTGTGACCACGCCCCCTGTGTCTCCTCCGTTGCAGACCCCATTTTGAAGCCTTGCCCCCGCACCGCTCCATCCCTGACTTGGAAATGGAGTGTTGCTGACCCACCTCTCCCCCCCTTCCCCGCCCCGATTGACAGGCAGAGGCGATCACATTCTCTGCGGGGTGCCGCAGAAAATGCAGGCACATGCGTATGCTCTTAGCAATTTTTGCAGTTGGATCGCTTATTGTGATTGCAATCCAACCTGAATCAGGCCCTATTACCTATCACAATGCGCTGCGGGCAGTACAAAATTGGGTTAATATAGGAGAAAAACCCCCAGACCTGTGCTCCTTAACTGTACCTGGTGGCTAGTGGAGCGGCTGCCCAGTAATCAGTGTCCACCGCAGTGCGCACACGGCCCACCCCCTACGGCCTCGCTCCCCTTCATCAGCGGCCTCGTGATCCGGAAGGGTGGTGTGTGTGTGACTGACCTTAGGATGAAACCGGAGCCTCCGCTGCAGTGACCCAGCAACCAGGGCACGGGAGTATACAGCGCCGCTGGGAGTGATGAAGCTGCAGTAAAGATGTCTATTAGACCTAGCCTGCTGCAGCCCTTGTAGATTCTCATAAAACAAGTTCTTCTTTTCTTGTCAAAATTAATAGCTAAGAATAGGCTGCCTGAGGCAGGCCCCTGTTAATTGGCCTGCTACTGAAGGCACCAACTACAAACTGAGCTCCCTGTTCATGGAAGCGGGGTTATAGAGGAGAATGCACTGAGCTTCTTGGGAACAGTCAAAAGCTTTGAGCCGGTTGGTGCCTCAGATCAAGATCCTACTCTACACCCCAATGTGAATCCTTGTGGAGTCCAGTGTACCCCACAGAAGAAATGAATGTGTCACACCCATTGGCAGCAACCTTAGAATAGCTGCTGACGGGCACAATTGAGAAAGGAAGGGGGGGGGGGGGACATTTGAATCCAGCACATAGATGCAATTCAAATATGTAATTTGTACCTTCCTATTTTAAAATATAATGGATGAACCTCACCCTGTGAGAACAATCTTCATGATCAAGAGATCTAATATGTAAAATAAGTATGAGTTGGGATAGGGCTGGGGAGGGTGGCAGCTCGGGCAGCCCCTCCCCCGTCAAGTTAAGGAGATTCAACTGAGGAAGCACAAGGGAACTCTCGCCTCGGGGGCAACAACTGCAGGGAGACCACATCTTTTCAGATGAACATGGGAGGGCGGAAGGCTGCCTAATACTGAAGCACCATCAAATATCAAACCATATCCAACAACTAGTACAAGCATTCCTGGGGGAAGGTCTGCAGCAGAAGGATTTGCATACGGTGATGTCATCCAAGCAGTGGGCCAAAGTTGGCTGGAACCCTCATCTGCATATAAAAAGAGAAAAGGGGCATGCAGGGCATGGCGGCCTTTTGCAGTGCTTGGATGACCCCTAGTTCGCATTAAACACCCCCACCCTCCTTTGGTGTGGGGCTCATGTTGGCCATGCCCCATCCCCTGAAGCATTCATGCTGATTCGGATTCCATAGAGAAAAGGGGCATGCAGGGCATGGCGGCCTTTTGCAGTGCTTGGATGACCCCTAGTTTGCATTAAACACCCCCACCCTCCTTTGGTGTGGGGCTCATGTTGGCCATGCCCCATCCCCTGAAGCATTCAAGCTGATTTCTTGCAGCAGCTGGGCACTGTAACATATAAAGAGCTGCGCGTTGCTGCCATTTTTACTCGTGCATTGAAGAGAGAGCGGAGAGGACGTGGCTATGTTCTCTCAGTGGAAATCTCAATATCAGTGCTCAGTATCAGTGGTTACTTATTGCTGCTCAGTAATACTAGTAGTGTGTCTCTCCTGCTCAGTGTCAGTTCTCAGTAGTATCCTCATCAGTGCTCAGTATCACTGCTCATTGTCTTGTGCTGCATTGTGGTGCTCAGCATACTACAGTACATTACTAATAGTCCAGTGCTGCATCTTGCTGCTCAGTGTCAGTTCTAGTATCCTCATCAGTGCTCACTATCACTGCTCATTGCATTGTGGTGTTCTGTATACTACAGTAACATAGTAATATAGTATATATAGAGGAGCGGGTTCGGTTCTCCGAGAACCGAATTCCCGACGAACTCCACGTGGTTTACACTGGTCCGAGGCAGGCTCGGTTGTTCCCGCCTGACTCGGAAAACCTGAACAAGGGAAAATGTCATCATCCCGCTGTCGGATTCTCGCGAGATTCGGATTCCATATAAAGAGCTGCGCGTTGCCGCCATTTTTACTCGTGCATTGAAGAGAGAACGGAGAGGACGTGGCTATGTTCTCTCAGTGGAAATCTCAATATCAGTGCCCAGTATCAGTGGTTACTTATTGCTGCTCAGTAATACTAGTAGTGTGTCTCTCCTGCTCAGTGTCAGTTCTCTGTAGTATCCTCATCAGTGCTCAGTATCACTGCTCATTGTCTTGTGCTGCATTGTGGTGCTCAGCATACAACAGTACATTACTAATAGTCCAGTGCTGCATCTTGCTGCTCATGTTGGCTATGCCCCAGCCCCTGAAGCATTCAAGCTGATTTCTTGCAGCAGCTGGGCACTGTAACAGCTCCAGAGCTGCTCTGTAAGGCAAGTAAAAGGGTGTTGGCCCTGCAGCACTACCTGTAGTTTGCATTGTGCGTTGGAAGGCACAAAGTAAGCAGACAGGAGAAGTCAGGAGAGTGCACAAGGGCATAGAAGGCAGGGGCTCAAGAAAAGAGAAGTGGAAACAGACAGCAAACTAGGCTGGAGAGAGACCTGAGACAAAGAGATCTGAATTATACGAGTAGCCGACCAGAGGAAACACAAATTATGCAGTCAAGTGTCCCACATTTGGGGAAATCGTAGGAGCAGCACACCCAGAGTGCAATGGGTGAGCCTTGCCCTGGTAGAAGCACCTTCCTGATCATAGTATCTCACTTGGCAGGTAAGTAGGAGTTGGGCTTGAGCTGGGGAGGGTCGCTGCTCGGATACCCCCCTGTCAAGTGAAGGAGATCCAACTGAGGCAGCACAAGGAAACTCTCGAAAAAAAACAAGGCTAGAGGAAGATCTGAGACAAAGAAATCTGACTTTTACCAGAGCTGACCAGAGGAAAGCACAAACACAGTCCCCCACTACCACAAATAATGCAGTCGAGTTTCCCACATTTGGGGAAATCACAGGGGTCAGCATACCCAGAATGCAATGAATGAACCTCACCCTGGGAGAACAATCTTCATGACCATGGTATCTCCTATGCAAAATAAGTATGATTTGGGATAGGGCTGGGGAGGGCCGCTGCTCAGGCACATCTCTGTCAAGTAAAGGAGATTCAACTGAGGCAGCACAAGGGAACTCTCATCTGGGGACAACAACTGCAGGGAGAACACATATTTTCAGATGAACATGGGAGAGCAGAAGGCTGCCTAATACTGAAGCACCCCAAACAACAAACCAAATGCAACAACTAGTACAAGCATTCCTGGGGGAAGGTCTGCAGAAGACGGATTTGCATACGGTGATGTCATCCAAGCAGTGGGCCAAAGTTGGCTGGAACCCTCATCTGCATATGAAAAGAGAAAAGGGGTATGCAGGGCATGGCGGCCTTTTGCGGCGCTTGGATGACCCTTAGTTCGCATTAAACACCTCCACCCTCCGTCGGTGTGGGGCTCATGTTGGCTATGCCCCAGCCCCTGAAGCATTCAAGCTGATTTCTTGCAGCAGCTGGGCACTGTAACAGCTCCAGAGCTGCTCTGAAAGGCAAGTAAAAGGGTGTGGGCCCTGCAGCACTACCTGTATTTTGCATTGTGCGTTGGAAGGCACAAAGTAAGCAGACAGGAGAAGTCAGGAGAGTGCACAAGGGCATAGAAGGCAGCGGCTCAAGAAAAGAGAAGTGGAAACAGACAGCAAACTAGGCTGGAGAGAGACCTGAGACAAAGAGATCTGAATTATACGAGTAGCCGACTAGAGGAAACACAAATTATGCAGTCAAGTGTCCCACATTTGGGGAAATCGTAGGAGCAGCACACCCAGAGTGCAATGGGTGAGCCTTGCCCTGGGAGAAGCACCTTCATGATCATAGTATCTCACCTGGCAGGTAAGTAGGAGTTGGGCTAGAGATGGGGAGGGTCGCTGCTCGGGCACCCCCCTGTCAAGTGAAGGAGATCCAACTGAGGCAGCACAAGGAAACTCTCGAAAAAAGAACAAGGCTAGAGGAAGATCTGAGACAAAGAAATCTGTCTTTTACCAGAGCTGACCAGAGGAAAGCACAAACACAGTCCCCCACTACCACAATTAATGCAGTCGAGTTTCCCACATTTGGGGAAATCACAGGGGTCAGCATACCCAGAATGCAATGAATGAACCTCACCCTGGGAGAACAATCTTCATGACCATGGAAACTCCTATGCAAAATAAGTATGATTTGGGATAGGGCTGGGGAGGGCCGCTGCTCAGGCACATCTCTGTCAAGTAAAGGAGATTCAACTGAGGCAGCACAAGGGAACTCTTATCTGGGGACAACAACTGCAGGGAGAACACATATTTTCAGATGAACATGGGAGGGCAGAAGGCTGCCTAATACTGAAGCACCCCCAAACAACAAACCAAATGTAACAACTAGTAAAAGCATTCCTGGGAGAAGGTCTGCAGAAGACGGATTTGCATACGGTGATGTCATCCAAGCAGTGGGCCAAAGTTGGCTGGAACCCTCATCTGCATATGAAAAGAGAAAAGGGTTATGCAGGGCATGGCGGCCTTTTGCGGTGCTTGGATGACCCCTAGTTCGCATTAAATACCTCCACCCTCCTTCGGTGTGGGGCTCATGTTGGCTATGCCCCAGCCCCTGAAGCATTCAAGCTGATTTCTTGCAGCAGCTGGGCACTGTAACAGCTCCAGAGCTGCTCTGTACGGCAAGTAAAAGGGTGTGGGCCCTGCAGCACTACCTGTAGTTCGCATTGTGCGTTGGAAGGCACAAAGTAAGCAGACGGGAGAAGTCAGGATAGTGCGCAAGGGCATAGAAGGGAGCGGCTCAAGAAAACAGAAGTGGAAACAGACAGCAAACTAGGCTGGAGAGAGACCTGAGACAAAGAGATCTGAATTATACGAGAGCCGACCAGGGGAAACACAAATTATGCAGTCAAGTTTCCCACATTTGGGGAAATCGCAGGAGCAGCACACCCAGAGTGCAATGGGTGAGCCTTGCCCTGGGAGAAGCACCTTCATGATCATAGTATCTCACCTGGCAGGTATGTAGGAGTTGGGCTAGAGCTGGGGAGGGTCGCTGCTCGGGTACCCCCCTGTCAAGTGAAGGAGATCAAACTGAGGCAGCACAATGGAACTCTCGAAAGAAGAACAAGGCTAGAGGAAGATCTGAGACAAAGAAATCTGACTTTTACCAGAGCTGACAAGAGGAAAACACAAACACAGTCCCCCACTACCACAAATAATGCAGTTGAGTTTCCCACATTTGGGGAAATCACAGGGGTCAGCATACCCAGAATGCAATGAATGAACCTCACCCTGGGAGAACAATCTTTATGACCATGGTATCTCCTATGCAAAATAAGTATGATTTGAGATAGGGCTGGGGAGGGCCGCTGCTCAGGCACATCTCTGTCAAGTAAAGGAGATTCAACTGAGGCAGCACAAGGGAACTCTCATCTGGGGACAACAACTGCCGGGAGAACACATATTTTCAGATGAACATGGGAGGGCAGAAGGCTGCCTAATACTGAAGCACGCCCAAACAACAAACCAAATGCAACAACTAGTACAAGCATTCCTGGGAGAAGGTCTGCAGAAGACGGATTTACATACGGTGATGTCATCCAAGCAGTGGGCCAAAGTTGGCTGGAACCCTCATCTGCATATGTTGAAGATACAATTTGTGAATTGCATTTAACACTATCTCCCTTTCCTGGGGAGAAGATGGTAGGGCCGATTTGAAAAACCGGCGAGGAGGCACCTCTTCGAATTTCAGCTTGTAACCCTGAGAAACAATTTCTATTGCCTAGGGATCCACCTGCGAATGAACCCAGATGTGGCTGAAAACTCGAAGACGTGCCCTCAACTGGGCGGACTCCTTTAGCGGAGCCCCAGCGTCATGCGGTGGATTTTGTAGAGGCCGGGGAGGACTTCTGTTCCTGGGAACTAGCTGTGTTGTGCAGCTTCTTCCCTCTGCCCTTACCTCTGGCAAGAAAGGACGCACCTCGTACTTTCTTGTTTCTCTGTGATCGAAAGGACTGCATTTGATAATGTGGTGCTTTCTTAGGCTGTGAGGGAATATAAGGCAAAAACTTTGATTTACCAGCTGTAGCTGTGGAGACTAGGTCCGAGAGACCTTTCCCAAACAATTCCTCACCCCTGTAAGGTAAAACCTCCATATGCCTTTTTGAGTCGGCATCACCTGTCCATTGCCGGGTCCATAGGACTCGTCTAGCAGAAATCGACATAGCGTTTATTCTAGAACCCAGTAGACTAATGTCACTTTGAGCATCTCTCATATATAGGACAGCATCTTTTATATGCCCTATGGTCAATAACATAGCATCCTTATCTAGGGTCTCAATCTCTGCTGATAAGGTATCTGTCCATGCTGCCACCGCGCTACAACCCCGGCCGACGCAATTGCCGGTCTGAGTAAGGTACCAGAATGTGTGTAAATGGACTTTAGGGTAACCTCCTGCTTGCGGTCAGCAGGGTCCCTGATGGTAGCCGTATCCTGGGATGGCAGCGCTACCTTTTTGGATAAGCGTGTCAATGCTTTATCCACCCTAGGGGAGGATTCCCACCGTATCCTGTCCATTGGCGGGAAAGGATACGCCATAAGAATCCTTTTGGGAATCTGCAGCTTTTTGTCTGGAGATTCCCAAGCTTTTTCACATAATTCGTTCAACTCATGTGAGGGGGGAAAGGTTATCTCAGGTTTCTTTCCCTTATACATGTGTACCCTCGTGTCAGGGACAGGGGACTCTGTGATGTGCAAAACATCTTTTATTGCAATAATCATATATCGAATACATTTAGCCAATTTTGGCTGTAACTTTGCATCATCGTAGTCGACACTGGAGTCAGAATCTGTGTCGGTATCTGTGTCAACTATTTGGGATAGTGGGCGCTTTTGAGACCCCGAAGGTCCCTGCGACATAGGGACAGGCATGGGTTGACTCCCTGACTGTTCCCTAGCTTCAGCTTTGTCTAATCTCTTGTGTAATAAGTTTACATTAGCACTTAAAACATTCCACATATCCATCCAGTCAGGTGTCGGCGTTGTCGATGGAGACACCACATTAATTTGCTCCTGCTCCTCTCTAGGAGAGCCTTCTACCTCAGACATGTCGACACACGTGTACCGACACACCATACACTCAGGGAATCCTCTTATCTGAGGACAGTTCCCCAACAAGGCCCTTTGGAGAGACAGAGAGAGAGAGAGTATGCCAGCACACACCCCAGCGCTATATGACCCAGGAAAAAAACACAATAATTTTATGTTTACCCAGTAGCGCTGTATTTCCATATATATATGCGCCTAATTATGTGCCCCCCTCTTCTTTAAGACCCTCTTTCTACCGTGGTATAAGCAGGGGAGAGTCCGTGGAGCTTCCCCTCAGCGGTGCTGTGGAGAAAATGGCGCTGGTGAGTGCTGAGGGAGAAGCCCCACCCCCTCAGCGACGGGCTTCTGTCCCGCTGAAATATAGCAAAAAAATGGCGGGGGCTCTTATATATATATACAGTGCCTAGCTGCATATATATTTATTTTGCCAAAGAGAGGTCTATATTGCTGCCCAGGGCGTCCCCCCTGCGCCCTTCACCCTTACACTGACTGCCGTGTGTGAGGTGTATTGGAGCAATGGAGCACAGCTTTACTGCTGTGCGTTACCTCAGTGAAGATCATGAAGTCTTCCGCCGCCTCTGAAGTCTTCTTTTCTTCTCATACTCACCCGGCTTCTATCTTCCGGCTCTGCGAGGGGGACGGCGGCGCGGCTCTGGGACGGACGGCGAGGGTGAGACCTGCGTACCGATCCCTCTGGAGCTAATGCTGTACAGTAGCCTAAGAAGCAGAGCCTATCAACTCACAGAAGTAGGTGTGCATCTTTCCCCTCCGCCCCTCGATGCAGGGAGTCTGTTGCCAGCAGGCTCCCTGAAAATAAAAAAATCTAACAAATATACTTTCTGTCAGGAAACTCAGGAGAGCTCCCTGAAAAGCACCCAGTCTCCTCTGGGCACAGTAGTAAACTGAGGTCTGGAGGAGGGGCATAGAGGGAGGAGCCAGTGCACACCCAGATCTAAAGTCTTTCTTAAAGTGCCCATGTCTCCTGCGGAGCCCGTCTATCCTTACGGAGTCCCCAGCATCCTCTAGGACGTAAGAGAAAAATTATGCTGGCAGAAAAATCCAATTGAGTGATTAAACAGCTCCAGAGCTGCTCTGTAAGGCAAGTAAAAGGGTGTGGGCCCTGCAGCACTACCTGTAGTTTGCATTGTGCATTGGAAGCCTAGTTTGCTGTCTGTTTCCACTTCTTTTTTCTTGAGCCCCTCCCGTCTATACCCTTGTGCACTATCCTGACTTCTCCTCCCGTCTGCTTACTTTGTGCCTTCCAATGCACAATGCAAACTACAGGTAGTGCTGCAGGGCCCACACCCTTTTACTTGCCTTATAGAGCAGCTCTTGAGCTGTTACAGTGCCCAGCTGCTGCAAGAAATCAGCGTGAATGCTTCAGGGGCTGGGGCATGGCCAACATGAGCCCCACACCGAAGGAGGGTGGGGGTGTTTAATGCGAACTAGGGGTCTCGCACAATGCGAACTACAGGTAGTGCTGCAGGGCCCACACCCTTTTACTTGCCTTACAGAGCAGCTCTGGAGCTGTTACAGTGCCCAGCTGCTGCAAGAAATCAGCTTGAATCCTTCAGGGGCTGGGGCATAGCCAACATGAGCCCCACACCGACGGAGGGTGGAGGTGTTTAATGCGAACTAGGGGTCATCCAAGTGCCGCAAAAGGCCGCCATGCCCTGCACGCCCCTTTTCTCTTTTCATATGCAGACGAGGGTTGAAGCCAACTTTGACCCACTGCTTGGATGACATCTCCATATGCAAATCCATCTGCTGCAGGCCTTCCCCCAGGAATGCTTGCACTAGTTGTTGCATTTGGTTTGTTGTTTGGGGGTGCTTCAGTATTAGGCAGCCTTCTGCCCTCCCATGTTCATCTGAAAATATGTGTTCTCCCTGCAGTTGTTGTCCCCAGATGAGAGTTCCCTTGTGCTGCCTCAGTTGAATCTCCTTTACTTGACAGAGATGTGCCTGAGCAGCGGCCCTCCCCAGCCCTATCCCAAATCATACTTATTTTGCATAGGAGATACCATGGTCATGAAGACTGTTCTCCCAGGGTGCGGTTCATTCATTGCATTCTGGGTATGCTCACCCCTGTGATTTCCCCAAATGTGGGAAACTCGACTGCATTATTTAATGCGAACTAGGGGTCATCCAAGCACCGCAAAAGGCCACCATGCCCTGCATACCCCTTTTCTCTTTTCATAAGCAGACGAGGTTTGAAGCCAACTTTGACCCACTGCTTGGATGACATCACTTGCTGCCTTTCCAATGAAGCAAGTTTAATTTAATAATAGGTGAAAAACCATCCCTACAAAGGTGTTAATCAGATACTTGGCTTTGTGGACACTTTTCAGAGCACAAATTTGTTAGCATAAAAATAAAGCCAGAAAATGAAGAGCTGTTTAATCACTCAATTGGATTTTTCTGCCAGCATATTTCTTTTTCTCTGCAACCCACTGCTAAATTGTGCTTCCTAGCTGTTTTTATAAAATCACTGAATCAAATCTAACTCTGATTACATCAGAGAAGGCCAGGTACCCTACACCATAACAGGGGGTTTGACATTTTGACTTGTCTACTTAAAGATCACCAAAATCTGATAACAAGGTCAATTAAGTCCCTGGGTGGGATTGAACCACCAACCTTTTGGTTAATAGCCTTACACACTAACTGATTGCGCCACAGCGACACTTTGCAAAAGTACATACTGACAAAGGCTAATAAGCATTCATCTAGAACGATTCCTAGAAACATTTTAAAAAGTCAATAATGTGGAGAGTTTTTGTAAGATGTTTCTTCCATCAACCAATGAAGAAACACATTGGTACTTTCCCATGATGAGTGAGTGCTTCAGGATCTTTTGCACTTACATGTGCAGCAGAGTACTGTAATGGAAGCATGCTGGGTCCATAACCCAGAGGTAGGCAGATTGAAACTATCCTCTGCTATATGCATTTTTTTTTGTTAATTAAAGTAATCCAAAACTGGGATTGATATTTTTGCTCTTTTATTTTTACTTAAAGTACAATAACTTTTACCATTTTAATTTGTTTTAATAGTATATTGACAGTATTGTTTTCTTTCAAAAATCCAATTAATTTTCTTTACCCGATTATTAAAATGGTAATTGACAAAAACAAACTACATTGTCACCAGAAGAGCAATACAAAATGTACAAGTGATATATTAAAATCATCTTTCCAGCTTGAATTTCAATGATGCATTGGGGCAACGATTTTGTGAGAAACATCTTCACCCTTAAATAAAGATTTTCTTAATTCCTTACCTGTGTGCTAATTAGATATCACCTTGTTTTCACATTAAACAGACTTCCACATGAGAAAACAGCAAATATGCAGTGGCGTTAATGTTTCCTGGTGTCAACCTGTATTATTTCCGTAGATATTGAAATGAGGATGCATCTTGCTGCCTTTCCAATGAAACAAGTTTAATTTAGTAATAGGTGAAAAACCATCCCTACAAAGATGTTAATCAGATACTTGGCTTTGTGGACACTTTTCAGAGAACAAATTTGTAATCATAAAAATAAAGCCAGAAAATGAAGAGCTGTTTAATCACTCAATTGGATTTTTCTGCCAGCATTTTTCTTTTTATCTGCAACCCACTGCTAAATTGTGCTTCCTAGCTGTTTTTTTATAAAATCACTTAATCAAATCTAACTCTGATTACATCAGAGAAGGCCAGGTACCCTATACCATAAGAGGGGGTTTGCAATTTTGACTTGTCTACTTAAATATCACCAAAATCTGATCACAAGGTCAATTACGTCCCTGGGTGGGATTGAACCACCAACCTTTTGATAAATAGCTGAACACACTAACCGATTGCGCCACAGAGACACTTTGCAAAAAGCACATACTGACAAAGACTAATAAGCATTCATCTAGAACGTTTCCTAGAAAAACTTTAAAAAGTCAATAATCTGGAGAGTTTTTGTAAGATGTTTCTTCCAGCAACCAATGAAGAAACACATTGGTACTTTCGCATGATGAGTGAGTGCTTCAGGATCTCTTGCACTTACATGTGCAGCAGAGTACTGCAATGGAAGCATGCTGGGCCCATAACCCAGAGGTAGGCAGATTGAAACTATCCTTTGCTATATGATTTTTTTTTTTTGTTCATTAAAGTAATCCAAAACTGGGATTGATATTTTAGCTTTTATTTTTACTTAAAGTACAATAACTTTTACCATTTTAATTTGTTTTAATAGTATATTGACAGTATTGTTTTCTTTCAAAAATCCACTTAATTTTCTTTACCCTATTATTAAAATGGTAATTGACAAAAACAAACTACATTGTCACCATAAGAGCAATACAAAATGTACAAGTGATATATTAAAATCATCTTTCCAGCTTGAATTTCAATGATGCATTGGGGCAACGATTTTGTGAGAAACATCTTCACCCTTAAATAAAGATTTTCTTAATTCCTTACCTGTGTGCTAATTAGATATCACCTTGTTTTCACATTAAACAGACTTCCACATGAGAAAGCAGCAAGGATGCAGTGGCGTTAATGTTTCCTGGTGTCAACCTGTATTATTTCAGTAGATATTGAAATGAGGATGCATCTTGCTGCCTTTCCAATGAAGCAAGTTTAATTTAGTAATAGGTGAAAAACCATCCCTACAAATATGTTAATCAGATACTTGGCTTTGTGGACACTTTTCAGAGAACAAATTAGTTAGCATAAAAATAAAGCCAGAAAATGAAGAGCTGTTTAATCACTCAATTGGATTTTTCTGCCAGCATATTTCTTTTTCTCTGCAACCCACTGCCAAATTGAGCTTCCTAGCTGTTTTTATAAAATCACTGAATCAAATCTAACTCTGATTACATCAGAGAAGGCCAGGTACCCTACACCATAACAGGGGGTTTGAAATTTTGACTTGTCTACTTAAAGATCACCAAAATCTGATAACAAGGTCAATTAAGTCCCTGGGTGGGATTGAACAACCAACCTTTTGGTTAATAGCCTTACACACTAACTGATTGCGCCACAGCTACACTTTGCAAAAGTACATACTGACAAAGGCTAATAAGCATTCATCTAGAACGATTCCTAGAAACATTTTAAAAAGTCAATAATGTGGAGAGTTTTTGTAAGATGTTTCTTCCATCAACCAATGAAGAAACACATTGGTACTTTCCCATGATAAGTGAGTGCTTCAGGACCTCTTGCACTTACATGTGCAGCAGAGTACTGTAATGGAAGCATGCTGGGTCCATAACCCAGAGGTAGGCAGATTGAAACTATCCTCTGCTATATGCATTTTTTTTTGTTAATTAAAGTAATCCAAAACTGGGATTGATATTTTTGCTCTTTTATTTTTACTTAAAGTACAATAACTTTTACCATTTTAATTTGTTTTAATAGTATATTGACAGTATTGTTTTCTTTCAAAAATCCACTTAATTTTCTTTACCCGATTATTAAAATGGTAATTGACAAAAACAAACTACATTGTCACCAGAAGAGCAATACAAAATGTACAAGTGATATATTAAAATCATCTTTCCAGCTTGAATTTCAATGATGCATTGGGGCAACGATTTTGTGAGAAACATCTTCACCCTTAAATAAAGATTTTCTTAATTCCTTACCTGTGTGCTAATTAGATATCACCTTGTTTTCACATTAAACAGACTTCCACATGAGAAAACAGCAAAGATGCAGTGGCGTTAATGTTTCCTGGTGTCAACCTGTATTATTTCAGTAGACATTGAAATGAAGATGCATCTTGCTGCCTTTCCAATGAAGCAAGTTTAATTTAGTAATAGGTGAAAAACCATCCCTACAAAGGTGTTAATCAGAGACTTGGCTTTGTGGACACTTTTCAGAGAACAAATTTGTTAGTATAAAAATAAAGCCAGAAAATGAAGAGCTGTTTAATCACTCAATTGGATTTTTCTGCCAGCATATTTCTTTTTCTCTGCAACCCACTGCTAAATTGTTCTTCCTAGCTGTTTTTATAAAATCACTGAATCAAATCTAACTCTGATTACATTAGAGAAGGCCAGGTACCCTACACCATAACAGGGGGTTTGAAATTTTGACTTGTCTACTTAAAGATCACCAAAATCTGATAACAAGGTCAATTAAGTCCCTTGGTGGGATTGAACCACCAACCTTTTGGTTAATAGCCTTACACACTAACTGATTGCGCCACAGCGACACTTTTCAAAAGAACATACTGACAAAGGCTAATAAGCATTCATCTAGAACGATTCCTAGAAACATTTTAAAAAGTCAATAATGTGGAGAGTTTTTGTAAGATGTTTCTTCCATCAACCAATGAAGAAACACATTGGTACTTTCCCATGATGAGTGAGTGCTTCAGGATCTCTTGCACTTACATGTGCAGCAGAGTACTGTAATGGAAGCATGCTGGGTCCATAACCCAGAGGTAGGCAGATTGAAACTATCCTCTGCTATATGCATTTTTTTTGTTAATTAAAGTAATCCAAAACTGGGATTGATATTTTTGCTCTTTTATTTTTACTTAAAGTACAATAACTTTTACCATTTTAATTTGTTTTAATAGTATATTGACAGTATTGTTTTCTTTCAAAAATCCTATTAATTTTCTTTACCCGATTATTAAAATGGTAATTGACAAAAACAAACTACATTGTCACCAGAAGAGCAATACAAAATGTACAAGTGATATATTAAAATCATCTTTCCAGCTTGAATTTCAATGATGCATTGGGGCAACGATTTTGTGAGAAACATCTTCACCCTTAAATAAAGATGTTCTTAATTCCTTACCTGTGTGCTAATTAGATATCACCTTGTTTTCACATTAAACAGACTTCCACATGAGAAAACAGCAAAGATGCAGTGGCGTTAATGTTTCCTGGTGTCAACCTGTATTATTTCCGTAGATATTGAAATGAGGATGCATCTTGCTGCCTTTCCAATGAAGCAAGTTTAATTTAGTAATAGGTGAAAAACCATCCCTACAAAGATGTTAATCAGATACTTGGCTTTGTGGACACTTTTCAGAGAACACATTTGTTATCATAAAAATAAAGCCAGAAAATGAAGAGCTGTTTAATCACTCAATTGGATTTTTCTGCCAGCATTTTTCTTTTTCTCTGCAACCCACTGCTAAATTGTGCTTCCTAGCTGTTTTTTTATAAAATCACTTAATCAAATCTAACTCTGATTACATCAGAGAAGGCCAGGTACCCTACACCATAAGAGGGGGTTTGCAATTTTGACTTGTCTACTTAAATATTACCAAAATCTGATCACAAGGTCAATTACGTCCCTGGATGGGATTGAACCACCAACCTTTTGATTAATAGCTGAACACACTAACCGATTGCGCCACAGAGACACTTTGCGAAAAGTCCATACTGACAAAGACTAATAAGCATTCATCTAGAACGTTTCCTAGAAAAACTTTAAAAAGTCAATAATCTGGAGAGTTTTTGTAAGATGTTTCTTCCAGCAACCAATGAAGAAACACATTGGTACTTTCGCATGATGAGTGAGTGCTTCAGGATCTCTTGCACTTACATGTGCAGCAGAGTACTGCAATGGAAGCATGCTGGGCCCATAACCCAGAGGTAGGCAGATTGAAACTATCCTTTGCTATATGCATTTTTTTTTTGTTCATTAAAGTAATCCAAAACTGGGATTGATATTTTAGCTTTTATTTTTACTTAAAGTACAATAACTTTTACCATTTTAATTTGTTTTAATAGTATATTGACAGTATTGTTTTCTTTCAAAAATCCAATTAATTTTCTTTACCCGATTATTAAAATGGTAATTGACAAAAACAAACTACATTGTCACCAGAAGAGCAATACAAAATGTACAAGGGATATATTAAAATCATCTTTCCAGCTTGAATTTCAATGATGCATTGGGGCAACGATTTTGTGAGAAACATCTTCACCCTTAAATAAAGATTTTCTTAATTCCTTACCTGTGTGCTAATTAGATATCACCTTGTTTTCACATTAAACAGACTTCCACATGAGAAAGCAGCAAGGATGCAGTGGCGTTAATGTTTCCTGGTGTCAACCTGTATTATTTCAGTAGATATTGAAATGAGGATGCATCTTGCTGCCTTTCCAATGAAGCAAGTTTAATTTAGTAATAGGTGAAAAACCATCCCTACAAATATGTTAATCAGATACTTGGCTTTGTGGACACTTTTCAGAGAACAAATTCGTTAGCATAAAAATAAAGCCAGAAAATGAAGAGCTGTTTAATCACTCAATTGGATTTTTCTGCCAGCATATTTCTTTTTCTCTGCAACCCACTGCTAAATTGTGCTTCCTAGCTGTTTTTTTTATAAAATCACTTATTCAAATCTAACTCTGATTACATCAGAGTAGGCCAGGTACCCTACACCATAAGAAGGGGGTTTGAAATTTTGACTTGTCTACTTAAAGATCACCAAAATCTGATAACAAGGTCAATTACATCCCTGTGTGGGATTGAACCACCAACCCTTTGATTAATAACCAAACACACTAACAGATTGCGCCACAGAGACACTTTACAAACGTACATACTGACAAAGGCTAATAAGCATTCATCTAGAACGTTTCCTAGAAAAACTTTAAAAAGTCAATAATCTGGAGAGTTTTTGTAAGATGTTTCTTCCATCAACCAACGAAGAAACACATTGGTACTTTCCCATGATGAGTGAGTGCTTCAGGATCTCTTGCACTTACATGTGCAGCAGAGTACTGCAATGGAAAAATGCTGGGCCCATAACCCAGAGGTAGGCAGATTGAAACTATCCTCTGCTATATGCATTTTTTTTTGTTAATTAAAGTAATCCAAAACTGGGATTGATATTTTTGCTCTTTTATTTTTACTTAAAGTACAATAACTTTTACCATTTTAATTTGTTTTAATAGTATATTGACAGTATTGTTTTCTTTCAAAAATCCACTTAATTTTCTTTACCCTATTATTAAAATGGTAATTGACAAAAACAAACTACATTGTCACCAGAAGAGCAATACAAAATGTACAAGTGATATATTAAAATCATCTTTCCAGCTTGAATTTCAATGATGCATTGGGGCAACGATTTTGTGAGAAACACCTTCACCCTTAAATAAAGATTTTCTTAATTCCTTACCTGTGTGCTAATTAGATATCACCTTGTTTTCACATTAAACAGACTTTCACATGCGAAAACAGCAAATATGCAGTGGCGTTAATGTTTCCTGGTGTCAACCTGTATTATTTCCGTAGATATTGAAATGAGGATGCATCTTGCTGCCTTTCCAATGAAGCAAGTTTAATTTAGTAATAGGTGAAAAACCATCCCTACAAAGATGTTAATCAGATACTTGGCTTTGTGGACACTTTTCAGAGAACAAATTTGTAATCATAAAAATAAAGCCAGAAAATGAAGAGCTGTTTAATCACTCAATTGGATTTTTCTGCCAGCATTTTTCTTTTTCTCTGCAACCCACTGCTAAATTGTGCTTCCTAGCTGTTTTTTTATAAAATCACTTAATCAAATCTAACTCTGATTACATCAGAGAAGGCCAGGTACCCTATACCATAAGAGGGGGTTTGCAATTTTGACTTGTCTACTTAAATATCACCAAAATCTGATCACAAGGTCAATTACGTCCCTGGGTGGGATTGAACCACCAACCTTTTGATAAATAGCTGAACACACTAACCGATTGCGCCACAGAGTCACTTTGCAAAAAGCACATACTGACAAAGACTAATAAGCATTCATCTAGAACGTTTCCTAGAAAAACTTTAAAAAGTCAATAATCTGGAGAGTTTTTGTAAGATGTTTCTTCCAGCAACCAATGAAGAAACACATTGGTACTTTCGCATGATGAGTGAGTGCTTCAGGATCTCTTGCACTTACATGTGCAGCAGAGTACTGCAATGGAAGCATGCTGGGCCCATAACCCAGAGGTAGGCAGATTGAAACTATCCTTTGCTATATGAATTTTTTTTTTTGTTCATTAAAGTAATCCAAAACTGGGATTGATATTTTAGCTTTTATTTTTACTTAAAGTACAATAACTTTTACCATTTTAATTTGTTTTAATAGTATATTGACAGTATTGTTTTCTTTCAAAAATCCACTTAATTTTCTTTACCCTATTATTAAAATGGTAATTGACAAAAACAAACTACATTGTCACCATAAGAGCAATACAAAATGTACAAGTGATATATTAAAATCATCTTTCCAGCTTGAATTTCAATGATGCATTGGGGCAACGATTTTGTGAGAAACATCTTCACCCTTAAATAAAGATTTTCTTAATTCCTTACCTGTGTGCTAATTAGATATCACCTTGTTTTCACATTAAACAGACTTCCACATGAGAAAGCAGCAAGGATGCAGTGGCGTTAATGTTTCCTGGTGTCAACCTGTATTATTTCAGTAGATATTGAAATGAGGATGCATCTTGCTGCCTTTCCAATGAAGCAAGTTTAATTTAGTAATAGGTGAAAAACCATCCCTACAAATATGTTAATCAGATACTTGGCTTTGTTGACACTTTTCAGAGAACAAATTAGTTAGCATAAAAATAAAGCCAGAAAATGAAGAGCTGTTTAATCACTCAATTGGATTTTTCTGCCAGCATATTTCTTTTTCTCTGCAACCCACTGCCAAATTGTGCTTCCTAGCTGTTTTTATAAAATCACTGAATCAAATCTAACTCTGATTACATCAGAGAAGGCCAGGTACCCTACACCATAACAGGGGGTTTGAAATTTTGACTTGTCTACTTAAAGATCACCAAAATCTGATAACAAGGTCAATTAAGTCCCTGGGTGGGATTGAATAACCAACCTTTTGGTTAATAGCCTTACACACTAACTGATTGCGCCACAGCTACACTTTGCAAAAGTACATACTGACAAAGGCTAATAAGCATTCATCTAGAACGATTCCTAGAAACATTTTAAAAAGTCAATAATGTGGAGAGTTTTTGTAAGATGTTTCTTCCATCAACCAATGAAGAAACACATTGGTACTTTCCCATGATAAGTGAGTGCTTCAGGACCTCTTGCACTTACATGTGCAGCAGAGTACTGTAATGGAAGCATGCTGGGTCCATAACCCAGAGGTAGGCAGATTGAAACTATCCTCTGCTATATGCCTTTTTTTTGTTAATTAAAGTAATCCAAAACTGGGATTGATATTTTTGCTCTTTTATTTTTACTTAAAGTACAATAACTTTTACCATTTTAATTTGTTTTAATAGTATATTGACAGTATTGTTTTCTTTCAAAAATCCACTTAATTTTCTTTACCCGATTATTAAAATGGTAATTGACAAAAACAAACTACATTGTCACCAGAAGAGCAATACAAAATGTACAAGTGATATATTAAAATCATCTTTCCAGCTTGAATTTCAATGATGCATTGGGGCAACGATTTTGTGAGAAACATCTTCACCCTTAAATAAAGATTTTCTTAATTCATTACCTGTGTGCTAATTAGATATCACCTTGTTTTCATATTAAACAGACTTCCACATGCGAAAGCAGCAAGGATGCAGTGGCGTTAATGTTTCCTGGTGTCAACCTGTATTATTTCAGTAGACATTGAAATGAAGATGCATCTTGCTGCCTTTCCAATGAAGCAAGTTTAATTTAGTAATAGGTGAAAAACCATCCCTACAAAGGTGTTAATCAGAGACTTGGCTTTGTGGACACTTTTCAGAGAACAAATTTGTTAGTATAAAAATAAAGCAAGAAAATGAAGAGCTGTTTAATCACTCAATTGGATTTTTCTGCCAGCATATTTCTTTTTCTCTGCAACCCACTGCTAAATTGTTCTTCCTAGCTGTTTTTATAAAATCACTGAATCAAATCTAACTCTGATTACATTAGAGAAGGCCAGGTACCCTACACCATAATAGGGGGTTTGAAATTTTGACTTGTCTACTTAAAGATCACCAAAATCTGATAACAAGGTCAATTAAGTCCCTTGGTGGGATTGAATCACCAACCTTTTGGTTAATAGCCTTACACACTAACTGATTGCGCCACAGCGACACTTTGCAAAAGAACATACTGACAAAGGCTAATAAGCATTCATCTAGAACGATTCCTAGAAACATTTTAAAAAGTCAATAATGTGGAGAGTTTTTGTAAGATGTTTCTTCCATCAACCAATGAAGAAACACATTGGTACTTTCCCATGATGAGTGAGTGCTTCAGGATCTCTTGCACTTACATGTGCAGCAGAGTACTGTAATGGAAGCATGCTGGGTCCATAACCCAGAGGTAGGCAGATTGAAACTATCCTCTGCTATATGCATTTTTTTTGTTAATTAAAGTAATCCAAAACTGGGATTGATATTTTTGCTCTTTTATTTTTACTTAAAGTACAATAACTTTTACCATTTTAATTTGTTTTAATAGTATATTGACAGTATTGTTTTCTTTCAAAAATCCTATTAATTTTCTTTACCCGATTATTAAAATGGTAATTGACAAAAACAAACTACATTGTCACCAGAAGAGCAATACAAAATGTACAAGTGATATATTAAAATCATCTTTCCAGCTTGAATTTCAATGATGCATTGGGGCAACGATTTTGTGAGAAACATCTTCACCCTTAAATAAAGATGTTCTTAATTCCTTACCTGTGTGCTAATTAGATATCACCTTGTTTTCACATTAAACAGACTTCCACATGAGAAAACAGCAAAGATGCAGTGGCGTTAATGTTTCCTGGTGTCAACCTGTATTATTTCCGTAGATATTGAAATGAGGATGCATCTTGCTGCCTTTCCAATGAAGCAAGTTTAATTTAGTAATAGGTGAAAAACCATCCCTACAAAGATGTTAATCAGATACTTGGCTTTGTGGACACTTTTCAGAGAACAAATTTGTTATCATAAAAATAAAGCCAGAAAATGAAGAGCTGTTTAATCACTCAATTGGATTTTTCTGCCAGCATTTTTCTTTTTCTCTGCAACCCACTGCTAAATTGTGCTTGCTAGCTGTTTTTTTATAAAATCACTTAATGAAATCTAACTCTGATTACATCAGAGAAGGCCAGGTACCCTACACCATAAGAGGGGGTTTGCAATTTTGACTTGTCTACTTAAATATTACCAAAATCTGATCACAAGGTCAATTACGTCCCTGGATGGGATTGAACCACCAACCTTTTGATTAATAGCTGAACACACTAACCGATTGCGCCACAGAGACACTTTGCGAAAAGTACATACTGACAAAGACTAATAAGCATTCATCTAGAACGTTTCCTAGAAAAACTTTAAAAAGTCAATAATCTGGAGAGTTTTTGTAAGATGTTTCTTCCAGCAACCAATGAAGAAACACATTGGTACTTTCGCATGATGAGTGAGTGCTTCAGGATCTCTTGCACTTACATGTGCAGCAGAGTACTGCAATGGAAGCATGCTGGGCCCATAACCCAGAGGTAGGCAGATTGAAACTATCCTTTGCTATATGCATTTTTTTTTTGTTCATTAAAGTAATCCAAAACTGGGATTGATATTTTAGCTTTTATTTTTACTTAAAGTACAATAACTTTTACCATTTTAATTTGTTTTAATAGTATATTGACAGTATTGTTTTCTTTCAAAAATCCAATTAATTTTCTTTACCCGATTATTAAAATGGTAATTGACAAAAACAAACTACATTGTCACCAGAAGAGCAATACAAAATGTACAAGTGATATATTAAAATCATCTTTCCAGCTTGAATTTCAATGATGCATTGGGGCAACGATTTTGTGAGAAACATCTTCACCCTTAAATAAAGATTTTCTTAATTCCTTACCTGTGTGCTAATTAGATATCACCTTGTTTTCACATTAAACAGACTTCCACATGAGAAAGCAGCAATGATGCAGTGGCGTTAATGTTTCCTGGTGTCAACCTGTATTATTTCAGTAGATATTGAAATGAGGATGCATCTTGCTGCCTTTCCAATGAAGCAAGTTTAATTTAGTAATAGGTGAAAAACCATCCCTACAAATATGTTAATCAGATACTTGGCTTTGTGGACACTTTTCAGAGAACAAATTCGTTAGCATAAAAATAAAGCCAGAAAATGAAGAGCTGTTTAATCACTCAATTGGATTTTTCTGCCAGCATATTTCTTTTTCTCTGCAACCCACTGCTAAATTGTGCTTCCTAGCTGTTTTTTTTATAAAATCACTTATTCAAATCTAACTCTGATTACATCAGAGTAGGCCAGGTACCCTACACCATAAGAAGGGGGTTTGAAATTTTGACTTGTCTACTTAAAGATCACCAAAATCTGATAACAAGGTCAATTACATCCCTGTGTGGGATTGAACCACCAACCCTTTGATTAATAACCAAACACACTAACAGATTGCGCCACAGAGACACTTTACAAACGTACATACTGACAAAGGCTAATAAGCATTCATCTAGAACGTTTCCTAGAAAAACTTTAAAAAGTCAATAATCTGGAGAGTTTTTGTAAGATGTTTCTTCCATCAACCAACGAAGAAACACATTGGTACTTTCCCATGATGAGTGAGTGCTTCAGGATCTCTTGCACTTACATGTGCAGCAGAGTACTGCAATGGAAAAATGCTGGGCCCATAACCCAGAGGTAGGCAGATTGAAACTATCCTCTGCTATATGCATTTTTTTTTGTTAATTAAAGTAATCCAAAACTGGGATTGATATTTTTGCTCTTTTATTTTTACTTAAAGTACAATAACTTTTACCATTTTAATTTGTTTTAATAGTATATTGACAGTATTGTTTTCTTTCAAAAATCCACTTAATTTTCTTTACCCTATTATTAAAATGGTAATTGACAAAAACAAACGACATTGTCACCAGAAGAGCAATACAAAATGTACAAGTGATATATTAAAATCATCTTTCCAGCTTGAATTTCAATGATGCATTGGGGCAACGATTTTGTGAGAAACACCTTCACCCTTAAATAAAGATTTTCTTAATTCCTTACCTGTGTGCTAATTAGATATCACCTTGTTTTCACATTAAACAGACTTCCACATGCGAAAGCAGCAAGGATGCAGTGGCGTTAATGTTTCCTGGTGTCAACCTGTATTATTTCAGTAGACATTGAAATGAGGATGCATCTTGCTGCCTTTCCAATGAAGCAAGTTTAATTTAGTAATAGGTGAAAAACCATCCCTACAAAGGTGTTAATCAGAGACTTGGCTTTGTGGACACTTTTCAGAGAACAAATTTGTTAGCATAAAAATAAAGCCAGAAAATGAAGAGCTGTTTAATCACTCAATTGGATTTTTTTGCCAGCATATTTCTTTTTCTCTGCAACCCACTGCTAAATTGTGCTTCCTAGCTGTTTTTATAAAATCACTGAATCAAATCTAACTCTGATTACATCAGAGAAGGCCAGGTACCCTACACCATAACAGGGGGTTTGAAATTTTGACTTGTCTACTTAAAGATCACCAAAATCTGATAACAAGGTCAATTACGTCCCTGGGTGGGATTGAACCACCAACCTTTTGGTTAATAACCATACACACTAACTGATTGCGCCACAGCGACACTTTGCAAAAGTACATACTGACAAAGGCTAATAAGCATATATCTAGAACGTTTCCTAGAAACATTTTAAAAAGTCAATAATGTGGAGAGTTTTTGTAAGATGTTTCTTCCATCAACCAATGAAGAAACACATTGGTACTTTCCCATGATAAGTGAGTGCTTCAGGACCTCTTGCACTTACATGTGCAGCAGAGTACTGTAATGGAAGCATGCTGGGTCCATAACCCAGAGGTAGGCAGATTGAAACTATCCTTTGCTATATGCATTTTTTTTTGTTAATTAAAGTAATCCAAAACTGGGATTGATATTTTTGCTCTTTTATTTTTACTTAAAGTACAATAACTTTTACCATTTTAATTTGTTTTAATAGTATATTGACAGTATTGTTTTCTTTCAAAAATCCAATTAATTTTCTTTACCCGATTATTAAAATGGTAATTGACAAAAACAAACTACATTGTCACCAGAAGAGCAATACAAAATGTACAAGTGATATATTAAAATCATCTTTCCAGCTTGAATTTCAATGATGCATTGGGGCAACGATTTTGTGAGAAACATCTTCACCCTTAAATAAAGATTTTCTTAATTCCTTACCTGTGTGCTAATTAGATATCACCTTGTTTTCACATTAAACAGACTTCCACATGAGAAAGCAGCAAGGATGCAGTGGCGTTAATGTTTCCTGGTGTCAACCTGTATTATTTCTGTAGATATTGAAATGAGGATGCATCTTGCTGCCTTTCCAATGAAGCAAGTTTAATTTAGTAATAGGTGAAAAACCATCCCTACAAAGGTGTTAATCAGAGACTTGGCTTTGTGGACACTTTTCAGAGAACAAATTTGTTAGCATAAAAATAAAGCCAGAAAATGAAGAGCTGTTTAATCACTCAATTGGATTTTTTTGCCAGCATATTTCTTTTTCTCTGCAACCCACTGCTAAATTGTGCTTCCTAGCTGTTTTTATAAAATCACTGAATCAAATCTAACTCTGATTACATCAGAGAAGGCCAGGTACCCTACACCATAAGAGGGGGTTTGAAATTTTGACTTGTCTACATAAAGATCACCAAAATCTGATAACAAGGTCAATTACGTCCCTGGGTGGGATTGAACCACCAACCTTTTGGGTTAATAGCCTTACACACTAACTGATTGCGCCACAGCGACACTTTGCAAAAGCATATACTGAAAAAGGCTAATAAGCATTCATCTAGAACGTTTCCTAGAAACATTTTAAAAAGTCAATAATGTGGAGAGTTTTTGTAAGATGTTTCTTCCATCAACCAATGAAGAAACACATTGGTACTTTCCCATGATGAGTGAGTGCTTCAGGATCTCTTGCACATACATGTGCAGCAGAGTACTGTAATGGAAGCATGCTGGGTCCATAACCCAGAGGTAGGCAGATTGAAACTATCCTCTGCTATATGCATTTTTTTTGTTAATTAAAGTAATCCAAAACTGGGATTGACATTTTTGCTCTTTTATTTTTACTTAAAGTACAATAACTTTTACCATTTTAATTTGTTTTAATAGTATATTGACAGTATTGTTTTCTTTCAAAAATTCACTTAATTTTCTTTTCTGTGTGCTAATTAGATATCACCTTGTTTTCACATTAAATAGACTACCACATGAGAAAGCAGCAAGGATGCAGTGGCGTTAATGTTTCCTGGTGGTAGTGGGGTACTGTGTTTGTGCTTTCCTCTGGTCAGCTCTGGTAAAAGTCAGATTTCTTTGTCTCAGATCTTCCTCTAGCCTTGTTCTTCTTTCGAGAGTTCCCTTGTGCTGCCTCAGTTGGATCTCCTTCACTTGACAGGGGCGTACCCGAGCAGCGACCCTCCCCAGCACTAGCCCAACTCCTACTTACCTGCCAGGTGAGATACTATGATCATGAAGGTGCTTCTCCCAGGGCAAGGCTCACCCATTGCACTCTGGGTGTGCTGCTCCTGCGATTTCCCCAAATGTGGGAAACTTGACTGCATAATTTGTGTTTCCCCTGGTCGGCTCTCGTATAATTCAGATCTCTTTGTCTCAGGTCTCTCTCCAGCCTAGTTTGCTGTCTGTTTCCACTTCTCTTTTCTTAAACCGCTCCCTTCTATGCCCTTGCGCACCTTAATTAAATCTAACTCTGATTACGTCAGAGAAGGCCAGGTACCCTACACCATAAGAGGGGGTTTGAAATTTTGACTTGTCTACTTAAAGATCACCAAAATCTGATCACAAGGTCAATTACATCACTGGGTGGGAACCTTTTGGTTAATAGCCCATGTAAGTGCAAGAGATCCTGAAGCACTCACTCATCATGGGAAAGTACCAATGTGTTTCTTACAAAAATTCTCCAGATTATTGACTTTTTAAAGTTTTTCTAGGAAACGTTCTAGATGAATGCTTATTAGCCTTTGTCAGTATGTACTTTCGCAAAGTGTCGCTATGGCGCAATCAGTTAGTGTGTATGGCTATTAACCTAAAGGTTGGTGATTCAATCCCACCCAGGGACGTAATTGACCTTGTTATCAGATTTTGGTGATCTTTAAGTAGACAAGTCAAAATTTCAAACCCCCTCTTATGGTGTAGGGTACCCGGCCTTCTCTGATGTAATCAGAGTTAGATTTGATTAAGTGATTTTATAAAAAACAGCTAGGAAGCACAATTTAGCAGTGGGTTGCAGAGAAAAAAAATTATGCTGGCAGAAAAGTCCAATTGAGTGATTAAACAGCTCTTCATTTTCTGATTTTATGTTTATGCTAACAAATTTGCTCTCTGAAAAGTGTCCACAAAGCCAAGTCTCTGATTAACACCTTTAGTAGGAATGGTTTTTCACCTATTACTGAATTAAACTTGCTTCATTGGAAAGGCAGCAAGATGCATCCTCATTTCAATGTCTACTGAAATAATACAGGTTGACACCAGGAAACATAAACGTCACTGCATCCTTGCTGCTTCCTCAAGGGGAAGTCTGTTTAATGTGAAAACAAGGTGATATCTAATCAGCACACAGGTAAGGAATTAAGAAAATCTTTCTTTATGGGTGAAGATGTTTCTCACAAAATTGTTGCACCAAGGCATCATTGAAATTAAAGCTGGAAAGATGATTTTAATATATCACTTGTATATTTTGTACTGCTCTTCTGGTGACAATGTAGTTTGTTTTTGTCAATTACCATTTTAATAATAGGGTAAAGAAAATTAAGTGGATTTTTGAAAGAAAACAATACTGTCAATATACTATTAAAACAAATTAAAATGGTAAAAGTTATTGTACTTTAAGTAAAAATAAAAGAGCAAAAATATCAATCCCAGTTTTGGATTACTTTAATTAACAAAAAACAATGCATATAGCAGAGGATAGTTTCAATCTGCCTACCTCTGGGTTATGGACCCAGCATGCTTCCATTACAGTACTCTGCTGCACATGTAAGTGCAAGAGATCCTGAAGCACTCACTCATCATGGGAAAGTACCAATGTGTTTCTTCATTGGTTGATGGAAGAAACATCTTACAAAAACTCTCCAGATTATTGACTTTTTAAAGTTTTTCTAGGAAACGTTCTAGATGAATGCTTATTAGCCTTTGTCAGTATGTACTTTCGCAAAGTGTCTCTGAGGCACAAACAGTTAGCGTGTTCAGTTGTTAACCAAAAGGTTGGTGGTTCAATCCCACCTAGGGACGTAATTGACCATGTTATCAGATTTTGGTGATCTTTAAGTAGACAAGTAAAAATTTCAAACCACCTCTTATGGTGTAGGGTACCTGGCCTTCTCTGATGTAATCAGAGTTAGATTTGATTAAGTGATTTTATAAAAAAAACAGCCACAAAGCACAATTTAGCAGTGGGTTGCAGAGAAAAAGAAATATGCTGGCAGAAAAATCCAATTGAGTGATTAAACAGCTCTTCATTTTCTGGCTTTATTTTTATGCTAACAAATTTGTGCTCTGAAAAGTGTCCACAAAGCCAAGTATCTGATTAACACCTTTGTAGGGATGGTTTTTCACCTATTATTAAATTAAACTTGCTTCATTGGAAAGGCAGCAAGTGATGTCATCCAAGCAGTGGGTCAAGGTTGGCTTCAAACCTCGTCTGCTTATGAAAAGAGAAAAGGGGTATGCAGGGCATGGCGGCCTTTTGCGGTGCTTGGATGACCCCTAGTTCGCATTAAATAATGCAGTCGAGTTTCCCACATTTGGGGAAATCACAGGGGTCAGCATACCCAGAATGCAATGAATGAACCGCACCCTGGGAGAACAGTCTTCATGACCATGGTATCTCCTATGCAAAATAAGTATGATTTGGGATAGGGCTGGGGAGGGCCGCTGCTCAGGCACATCTCTGTCAAGTAAAGGAGATTCAACTGAGGCAGCACAAGGGAACTCTCATCTGGGGACAACAACTGCAGGGAGAACACATATTTTCAGATGAACATGGGAGGGCAGAAGGCTGCCTAATACTGAAGCACCCCCAAACAACAAACCAAATGCAACAACTAGTGCAAGCATTCCTGGGGGAAGGCCTGCAGCAGATGGATTTGCATATGGCGATGTCATCCAAGCAGTGGGTCAAAGTTGGCTTCAACCCTCGTCTGCATATGAAAAGAGAAAAGGGGCGTGCAGGGCATGGCGGCCTTTTGCGGCACTTGGATGACCCCTAGTTCGCATTAAACACCTCCACCCTCCGTCGGTGTGGGGCTCATGTTGGCTATGCCCCAGCCCCTGAAGGATTCAAGCTGATTTCTTGCAGCAGCTGGGCACTGTAACAGCTCCAGAGCTGCTCTGTAATGCAAGTAAAAGGGTGTGGGCCCTGCAGCACTACCTGTAGTTCGCATTGTGCGAGACCCCTAGTTCGCATTAAACACCCCCACCCTCCTTCGGTGTGGGGCTCATGTTGGCCATGCCCCAGCCCCTGAAGCATTCACGCTGATTTCTTGCAGCAGCTGGGCACTGTAACAGCTCAAGAGCTGCTCTGTAAGGCAAGTAAAAGGGTGTGGGCCCTGCAGCACTACCTGTAGTTTGCATTGTGCATTGGAAGGCACAAAGTAAGCAGACGGGAGGAGAAGTCAGGATAGTGCACAAGGGTATAGACGGGAGGGGCTCAAGAAAAAAGAAGTGGAAACAGACAGCAAACTAGGCTTCCAATGCACAATGCAAACTACAGGTAGTGCTGCAGGGCCCACACCCTTTTACTTGCCTTACAGAGCAGCTCTGGAGCTGTTTAATCACTCAATTGGATTTTTCTGCCAGCATAATTTTTCTCTTACGTCCTAGAGGATGCTGGGGACTCCGTAAGGACCATGGGGGATAGACGGGCTCCGCAGGAGACATGGGCACTTTAAGAAAGACTTTAGATCTGGGTGTGCACTGGCTCCTCCCTCTATGCCCCTCCTCCAGACCTCAGTTTACTACTGTGCCCAGAGGAGACTGGGTGCTTTTCAGGGAGCTCTCCTGAGTTTCCTGACAGAAAGTATATTTGTTAGATTTTTTTATTTTCAGGGAGCCTGCTGGCAACAGACTCCCTGCATCGAGGGGCGGAGGGGAGAGATGCACACCTACTTCTGTGAGTTGATAGGCTCTGCTTCTTAGGCTACTGTACAGCATTAGCTCCAGAGGGATCGGTACGCAGGTCTCACCCTCGCCGTCCGTCCCAGAGCCGCGCCGCCGTCCCCCTCGCAGAGCCGGAAGATAGAAGCCGGGTGAGTATGAGAAGAAAAGAAGACTTCAGAGGCGGCGGAAGACTTCATGATCTTCACTGAGGTAACGCACAGCAGTAAAGCTGTGCTCCATTGCTCCCATACACCTCACACACGGCAGTCAGTGTAAGGGTGAAGGGCGCAGGGGGGACGCCCTGGGCAGCAATATAGACCTCTCTTTGGCAAAATAGAAAGAGGGTCTTAAAGAAGAGAGGGCACATAATTAGGCGCATATATATATGGAAATACAGCGCTACTGGGTAAACATAAAATGATTGTGTTTTTTTCCTGGGTCATATAGCGCTGGGGTGTGTGCTGGCATACTTTCTCTCTCTGTCTCTCCAAAGGGCCTTGTTGGGGAACTGTCCTCAGATAAGAGGATTCCCTGAGTGTATGGTGTGTCGGTACACGTGTGTCGACATGTCTGAGGTAGAAGGCTCTCCTAGAGAGGAGCAGGAGCAAATTAATGTGGTGTCTCCATCGACAACGCCGACACCTGACTGGATGGATATGTGGAATGTTTTAAGTGCTAATGTAAACTTATTACACAAGAGATTAGACAAAGCTGAAGCTAGGGAACAGTCAGGGAGTCAACCCATGCCTGTCCCTATGTCGCAGGGACCTTCGGGGTCTCAAAAGCGCCCACTATCCCAAATAGTTGACACAGATACCGACACGGATTCTGACCCGGCAATAGACAGGTGATGCCGACTCAAAAAGGCATATGGAGGTTTTACCTTACAGGGGTGAGGAATTGTTTGGGGAAGGTCTCTCGGACCTTGTCTCCACAGCTACAGCTGGTAAATCAAATTTTTTGCCTTATATTCCCTCACAGCCTAAGAAAGCACCACATTATCAAATGCAGTCCTTTCGATCACAGAGAAACAAGAAAGTACGAGGTGCGTCCTTTCTTGCCAGAGGTAAGGGCAGAGGGAAGAAGCTGCACAACACAGCTAGTTCCCAGGAACAGAAGTCCTCCCCGGCCTCTACAAAATCCACCGCATGACGCTGGGGCTCCGCTAAAGGAGTCCGCCCAGTTGGGGGCACGTCTTCGAGTTTTCAGCCACATCTGGGTTCATTCGCAGGTGGATCCCTAGGCAATAGAAATTGTTTCTCAGGGTTACAAGCTGAAATTCGAAGAGGTGCCTCCTCGCCGGTTTTTCAAATCGGCCCTACCATCTTCTCCCCAGGAAAGGGAGATAGTGTTAAATGCAATTCACAAATTGTATCTTCAACAGGTGGTGGTCAAGGTTCCCCTGCTTCAACAAGGAAAGGGAAATTATTCGACCCTGTTTGTAGTCCCAAAACCGGACGGTTTGGTCAGACCCATATTAAATTTAAAATCCCTGAACCTATACTTGAAAAGGTTCAAGTTCAAGATGGAATCGCTAAGAGCGGTCATCGCCAGCCTAGAAGGGGGGGATTTTATGATATCTCTGGACATAAAGGATGCATACCTTCATGTACTCATTTATCCACCTCATCAGGCGTACCTAAGATTTGCGGTACAGTATTGTCATTACCAATTTCAGACGTTGCCGTTTGGTCTCTCCAGAATTTTCTCCGAGAATTTTCACCAAGGTAATGACAGAAATTATGGTGCTCCTGCGAAAGCAAGGTGTCACAATTATCCCGTACTTGAACGATCTCCTCATAAAAGCGAGATCAAGAGAGCAGTTGCTGAACAGCGTATAACTTTCATTGAAGGTGTTACAGCAAAACGGCTGGATTCTCAATATCCCGAAGTCGCAGTTGGTTCCTACGACTCGTCTGACTTTGCTTGGGCATTATTCTGGATACGGACCAGAAAAGGGTTTATCTTCCGATAGAAAAGGCCCAGGAACTCATGACTCTGGTCAGGAACCTATTGAAACCAAAACAGGTGTCAGTGCATCACTGCACTCGAGTCCTGGGAATGATGGTGGCATCATACGAGGCCATTCCCTTCGGCAGGTTCCATGCGAGGATCTTGCAATGGGACCTACTGGACAAGTGGTCCGGGTCACATCTACAGATTCATCAGTTGATCACCCTGTCCCCCAGGGCCAGGGTATCTCTCCTGTGGTGGCTGCAGAGTGCTCACCTTCTAGAGGGCCGCAGGTTCGGCATTCAGGACTGGATCCTGGTGACCACGAACGCGAGCCTCCGAGGTTGGGGAGCAGCCACACAGGGAAGAAATTTCCAAGGTCTTTGGTCAAGTCAGGAGACTTGTCTTCACATCAACATCCTGGAGCTAAGGGCCATATACAACGCCCTATGTCAAGCGGAGACCTTACTTCGCGACCAACCAGTTCTGATCCAGTCAGACAACGTCACCGCAGTAGTTCATGTAAACCGCCAAGGCGGCACAAGGAGCAGAGTGGCGATGGCGGAAGCCACCAGAATTCTTCGCTGGGTGGAGAATCATGTAAGCGCACTGTCAGCAGTGTTCATTCCGGGAGTGGACAACTGGGAAGCAGACTTCCTCAGCAGACACGACCTACATCCAGGAGAGTGGGGACTCCATCAGGAAGTCTTCGCACAGATTGCAAGTCGGTGGGGACTGTTCCAGATAGACATGATGGCGTCCCGCCTCAACAAAAAGCTACAGAGGTATTGCACCAGGTCAAGAGACCCTCAGGCAGTAGCTGTTTAAACAGCTCTTCATTTTCTGATTTTATGTTTATGCTAACAAATTTGCTCTCTGAAAAGTGTCCACAAAGCCAAGTCTCTGATTAACACCTTTGTAGGAATGGTTTTTCAACTATTACTGAATTAAACTTGCTTCATTGGAAAGGCAGCAAGATGCATCCTCATTTCAATGTCTACTGAAATAATACAGGTTGACACCAGGAAACATTAACGCCACTGCATCCTTGCTGCTTTCGCATGTGGAAGTCTGTTTAATGTGAAAACAAGGTGATATCTAATTAGCACACAGGTAAGGAATTAAGAAAATCTTTATTTAAGGGTGAAGGTGTTTCTCACAAAATCGTTGCCCCAATGCATCATTGAAATTCAAGCTGGAAAGATGATTTTAATATATCACTTGTACATTTTGTATTGCTCTTCTGGTGACAATGTAGTTTGTTTTTGTCAATTACCATTTTAATAATAGGGTAAAGAAAATTAATTGGATTTTTGAAAGAAAACAATACTGTCAATATACTATTAAAACAAATTAAAATGGTAAAAGTTATTGTACTTTAAGTAAAAATAAAAGAGCAAAAATATCAATCCCAGTTTTGGATTACTTTAATTAACCAAAAAAAATGCATATAGCAGAGGATAGTTTCAATCTGCCTACCTCTGGGTTATGGGCCCAGCATGTTTCCATTGCAGTACTCTGCTGCACATGTAAGTGCAAGAGATCCTGAAGCACTCACTCATCATGGGAAAGTACCAATGTGTTTCTTCGTTGGTTGATGGAAGAAACATCTTACAAAAACTCTCCAGATTATTGACTTTTTAAAGTTTTGCTAGGAAACGTTCTAGATGAATGCTTATTAGCCTTTGTCAGTATGTATGTTTGTAAAGTGTCTCTGTGGCGCAATCGGTTAGTGTGTTTGGTTATTAATCAAAGGGTTGGTGGTTCAATCCCACCCAGCGATGTAATTGACCTTGTTATCAGATTTTGGTGATCTTTAAGTAGACAAGTCAAAATTTCAAACCCCCTTCTTATGGTGTAGGGTACCTGGCCTACTCTGATGTAATCAGAGTTAGATTTGAATCAGTGATTTTATAAAAAAACAGCTAGGAAGCACAATTTAGCAGTGGGTTGCAGAGAAAAAGAAATATGCTGGCAGAAAAATCCAATTGAGTGATTAAACAGCTCTTCATTTTCTGGCTTTATTTTTATGCTAACTAATTTGTTCTCTGAAAAGTGTCCACAAAGCCAAGTATCTGATTAACATATTTGTAGGGATGGTTTTTCACCTATTACTAAATTAAACTTGCTTCATTGGAAAGGCAGCAAGATGCATCCTCATTTCAATATCTACTGAAATAATACAGGTTGACACCAGGAAACATTAACGCCACTGCATCCTTGCTGCTTTCTCATGTGGAAGTCGGTTTAATGTGAAAACAAGGTGATATCTAATTAGCACACAGGTAAGGAATTAAGAAAATCTTTATTTAAGGGTGAAGATGTTTCTCACAAAATCGTTGCCCCAATGCATCATTGAAATTCAAGCTGGAAAGATGATTTTAATATATCACTTGTACATTTTGTATTGCTCTTCTGGTGACAATGTAGTTTGTTTTTGTCACTTACCATTTTAATAATCGGGTAAAGAAAATTAATTGGATTTTTGAAAGAAAACAACACTGTCAATATACTATTAAAACAAATTAAAATGGTAAAAGTTATTGTACTTTAAGTAAAAATAAAAGCTAAAATATCAATCCCAGTTTTGGATTACTTTAATGAACAAAAAAAATGCATATAGCAAAGGATAGTATCAATCTGCCTACCTCTGGGTTATGGGCCCAGCATGCTTCCATTGCAGTACTCTGCTGCACATGTAAGTGCAAGAGATCCTGAAGCACTCACTCATCATGGGAAAGTACCAATGTGTTTCTTCATTGGTTGCTGGAAGAAACATCTTACAAAAACTCTCCAGGTTATTGACTTTTTAAAGTTTTTCTAGGAAACGTTCTAGATGAATGCTTATTAGTCTTTGTCAGTATGTACTTTTTGCAAAGTGTCTCTGTGGCGCAATCGGTTAGTGTGTTCAGCTATTAATCAAAAGGTTGGTGGTTCAATCCCATCCAGGGACGTAATTGACCTTGTGATCAAATTTTGGTAATATTTAAGTAGACAAGTCATATAGCAGAGGATAGTTTCAATCTGCCTACCTCTGGGTTATGGACCCAGCATGCTTCCATTACAGTACTCTGCTGCACATGTAAGTGCAAGAGATCCTGAAGCACTCACTCATCATGGGAAAGTACCAATGTGTTTCTTCATTGGTTGATGGAAGAAACATCTTACAAAAACTCTCCAGATTATTGACTATTTAAAGTTTTTATAGGAAACGTTCTAGATGAATGCTTATTAGCCTTTGTCAGTATGTACTTTTGCAAAGTTTCACTGTGGCGCAATCAGTTAGTGTATACGGCTATTAACCAAAAGGTTGGTGGTTCAATCCCACCCAGGGATGTAATTGAACTTATTATCAGATTTTGTTGATCTTTAAGTAGACAAGTCAAAATTTCGAAAACCCCTGCTATGGTGTAGGGTACCTGGCCTTCTCTGATGTAATCAGAGTTAGATTTGATTCATACTGTTAACTGGGTAGTATATCACAAGTTATACGGTGTGATTGGTGTGGCTGGTATGAATCTTGACCTTGGATTAACAAAAATCCTTTCCTCGTACTGTCCGTCTCCTCTGGGCACAGTTTCTCTAACTGAGGTATGGAGGAGGGGCATAGAGGGAGGAGCCAGTGCACACCCAGATCTAAAGTCTTTCTTAAAGTGCCCATGTCTGCTGCGGAGCCCGTCTATCCCCCATGGTCCTTACGGAGTCCCCATCATCCTCTACGGACTACGAGAAAAAAAAATTACCGGTAGGTTTAAAATGTTATTTTTTTCTCTGCAACCCACTGCTAAATTGTGCTTCCTAGCTGTTTTTTATAAAATCACTTAATTAAATCTAACTCTGATTACGTCAGAGAAGGCCAGGTACCCTACACCATAAGAGGGGGTTTGAAATTTTGACTTGTCTACTTAAAGATCACCAAAATCTGATGACAAGGTCAATTACATCCCTGGGTGGGATTGAACCACCAACCTTTTGGTTAATAGCCCATGTAAGTGCAAGAAATCCTGAAGCACTCACTCATCATGGGAAAGTACCAATGTGTTTCTTACAAAAATTCTCCAGATTATTGACTTTTTAAAGTTTTTCTAGGAAACGTTCTAGATGAATGATTATTAGCCTTTGTCAGTATTGACTTTTGTGGCAAAACTTGGTTTACCCTGCACCAGACTGGTTATAATTGAATGACTAAATCTCAAACAACCAACTAAACAGAAAAAATATATCAAGCCCAAGTGGGCAACTATTCTGACGTTGGAGGTGCTCCCAGGAATAGTGTACCAGATACAGAATGATTTGGTGGGTGTGGAAGAGCCCACATCTTACCAAATAGAAGAAATTCCTATATTTGGAGCACTCTTTTGATGATTAATGATGTGAAAAAGATGAAAACTGTCTATAATTAAAACTTAGCTTTTATTTATCCAATACTCAACTAAAATAAAATAACAGGGGTATATTAGACGTATCAATTACTTATTCCCCTTTTAAACAGTGGTAAAAATATGAATAATTCAAAAAAGAGCAAATATCATCATCTTAAAATTATTTGTATATTTTGCTCAACAATGGATGATAAGAAAAATGATAGTAATCTATCAAACTTATCCAATGAACAGCAGTAATCACAGAAATTAATGACAAAAAATGATAGTAATCTATCAAAAATATCCTGTGAGCAGCAGAGATGATATTGGTGATATAATTAATTACACCTTGCAGAAAAATACTGCTGTGTATGTGAGATCAGCTTCTCCCCATATTTCACAGAGTAAATCTGTGTTTTAACATCTCTTCCATGTTAAAGAGAAAATAATATCCATGTCTGTTAGAGAATACATAGTTACAATTGGGTTTTACTGCAACATTCTGTCTCCAAAATGATTCATTTGTATCTTGAATGAAAAACTGACACATTAGTGTTGTTTGTCAGGTATGTAACAAATGCAAATAAAGAAAAAACAAGATTATGCTGGCATGGATAGTAGAAAATTAGATAGTGACACTCTAGTCTGCTAGTCCCATCTGCTGTCTAACCTCATCCATGAGCGGAGGAAAGATGAGAGTAGGACCGTCGACTGTGTCACAGAAAAAAGATAGAACTGGCACACTGGCTAGAGACCCCAACGTGGTGTTAGATGGGCCCTGATGCTTATGAGCCTTGCAGGGTCCTAAATGCGCCACTTGGGTCTGAGCCAGAGTCCGAAAATGAAATAAAAAGGCCCACAGTAATAGACTAAATCACAATTGTGTTAATAACACTGCATCATTTAACAACATTTATTGTGCAATGAGATTGCACAAAACAGACCTGCTCCTAATAAAAAACATTGCTGTTGCTAGGTAACAATTGATATTATCTTAATAGGCACAAGTTAAAACAAAATCACAGGTGTTTATATCCCCAATAATTGCGCCTTGTTTATTGCCATGTTTTTGTATGCGTTGGTACTTGTTATTTTATCAAAATTACCTGCAGGTAACTGGTCAAGTGTGAGACTGTAACTCTGAGGGCAAAGGATAGTCGGCACTCCAGTTCACTGATCCCATCTGCTGTCTGACCTCATCATTGGAGCGGAGGACAGATGAGAGTGGGATCGTGGGTTGTGCCGTGGAAAGAAAGGCAGCGGACGGCAGCCTGAGAAGCCGTATGTGGTGTTAGGCGGACCCTGTTGCCACTTGCCTTGCAGGGTCCGGATGCGCCACCGGAGACCGGGTGTCTGTCCGTGAAAGTGAAAGTTGACAGGAAGAGAGAGAGTGTGTGGGGAGTGTCGGGTGAGTGAGTCTGACCCGTAGGTTATTGTACATTACCACTCGCGATCTCCCCGAACTCGATAGATCATTGCCGCTCAGCCGTTCTGAATGACTGCTGTTGGTCACGGCTCCTCCTGCAGTGAGGAGTCCGTGCGTGAGGCCGTTAGTTGGACGTACGTTTCACCACCTGGGCTTGCTCACCTGGCAGCCTATGGTGGTGTTCAGATGGTGCATTTAAAAAGGGGATCATCAACCAATCCCTTTCCTGAGTTCTTAATTGCCTAATTATGGCATAGGTTTGTTCAGCGCTTCCATCCACCTGGCTGTGCTTATTCTATTGAAGCTCCATAAGTAATAGTTAATATACGTAGACCACTAATTATGGCATAATTTTTGTTAAACAATTCTATCCACCAGGCAGTGCTTATTCTATTAAACCTCCATAAATGAAAGTTAATATATGTGGATCACAATGGAATCAATTAAAGTAATGTTCAAAGCGTATGGTGTGTTAGATCAAAAATATCGAATAACGGTTTAATTAATAAACAGAATTTTTTTATGGAGGATAATGGTTAATCAAATCACAGTTATATAAGCTGAAAATCCAACAGAAAAATAAGATTAAAGACAATGTGCGTTTTCTAAACATACATTTAACATAATTAGAATCGACAATATGTTTCAGGAGATTTAAGCTATGACATTCTTAATGCAGAAATTAATTGATTAGTAAGAGGAAATATCTCCTGTGATAATACTAATAATAATAGTGATATCAAAATAAAAGTAATAATCATAATAGGGATAATAGGAAATAATAATAAAAAATAATGAAAATAGATATAAACATGACCGACCTGTTAATCAAAATATGCCAGTGACAGAGGTTGGTGACCCAATCGTCGTAAGTAAGATAAAAGTGACTGTAATTTACTAATTAATAGACGGTTATGATAAATAATAAATAAATAAAACTCTATTTAGAGGAACAAATCTTGTTCTGGAGATGGAAATATTGTGCATTATCCTCGCCGAATATTCATCTTTGATAATATAACCTTAAAGTTTAGGCTTTCCCGCCAAAGTCCGTATAGAGTAAAATTATGCACTGATGAATACGAAGTTGAAATTTGGGGAAATACGGAGGAGAGAAAAATGCAAAATAAATAAAAGTAATAATGATAATAATAAAAAATAATAAATAAGAATAAAAATGAGTATACATTTGAAAATAATAGTAATAATAATAATGATAAATGTAAATGGGTATGAGATAGGTATAGATAAGACAATAAATATAACTGTAAAATAAAAATAAATATAAAGAATGTAAAAATAAGAATAAATATAAATATAAAATTAGAAATTAAAAATGAAACATGAAAATTAAGGATTAGAGATTATAAAGATAAATATAAATATAAAATTTTTTTTTTTTTATAAAAGGGGGGTGGGGGGGGCGGGGGTTTGGGAGGGGGGGGGGGGGGGAAATGGGTATGGAGGGACCAGGGGGAAAAAAGCGGGGGAGGGGGGGGGGGAGGAAAAGGGAGGGGGGGGGAGGGGGGAAAAAGAGGGGGGAAAGGGGGAGGGGGGGGAGGGAAGTGAAAACAAAAGGGGGAGGAGAAAAGGGGGGTGTAATTGAGGGAAGGGAAAATTGGAAGGGGATGGGGAAGGGATGACAGAATGGGGAAAAAAAGGGTTAAATAATGGGAAATGGGTGACTACAGTGCAGGGGAGGCTTGTTTGGTTGTTGTGTATCATTAGTGTTGGTGCTCTGTATTGTGAATGTTATGAAACCTGATTGTGTAGAAATTGACTGCAGGTGATTAATTTAGGTTCTATGTGTAGGTCTGCTCGAAAAATCATCGAGCAGATGTAATTGTGACCTGATGGTTGTGGTATCAGAGATGAAAAATATGTGAATAAAAGTGACAAAATTGAAAAAAGTGACATTAAACACAAAATTAAAAGTGCACATGTGAGAAAACACAAAACAAATGTTTGTGGGTGATAAAGATGTTACCTTGATAGGTAATGTCAAAAAGTGTACCTAGTTGTTGTTCAAAACGGTCTAAAGAGTGTGTATATTCAAATAATAAGAATACTAGTGAGTACAGAATGTGTAAGAATTATAGAAATAAAAATAATGATAATAATAGAACTGGTGAAAAGTGGGGAGGAAAGGGAAAGGACGGTGAGTCAAGGAGGACACCAAGGGGGGAGTAGGTTAAAAATTGGGGTAATAGTTGTATATTGTTGAAATATACTGGTGATTTAATTTGCTATTGCAATTATTATGTTGATACATCTAATGAAAAGTGGCCTGATACACAGCATGTAATGAAAATAGGTCTTGCAGGCCGGGGTAGCACGAATTTGTTGGAGCCTAAGGAAAGGTTGAGTTAAGAAAGGGGAAAGAGAGAAAGAGAGAGAGCGCATACATTGGCGCCATCGAGATCTAAATGGCGTGTCTCAATATCACATGTAAATAATCATCATAGGAACACCGTATAGTTTATGTGTTCGTTGAGACCTGATGGAGCTAAACTTCCCAATAGGTAGGTCCACTGGCTCTCCTTTTTGAGTAGTTCCTGCATTACATCGCCCCCTCTGATTCCAAGTTTGACCTTTTCCAGGCCAAAAGCTTGCATTCGATGGGTGTTGTCATTATGGTGGAGATGAAAATGTCTGGCCACCGTGGTTATTTGTCGGAAGTTCTGCATATCCCTATCCACGTTTCGGATTGTTCCTGCATGTTCCAAAATCCGTTGTTTAAACATCCGTGTGGTTATTCCCACATATCTTTTGCCACACAGGCACTGTAGGCAATACACCACATTGGTTGTTTTGCAGTTGAAGTAATCGGAGATCCTGTGTTGGTTACCAAATTTGTCTGTGATTTCTTGTGTTGGCTTCATATAGTCACAGGCCCTGCAGGTCCCACAAGGGTATGTGCCTCTTACTGAAGGAGAGACGGAAGGGAGTCGTTGGTAATGACTTTGTACCCAATAGTCCTTTAGGTTGGGTGACCTTCTCCAGCTCATCGAGACCTTGTCTCCCAGGCTAGTTGCTAGGTCTGAGTCAGACAACAGAACATGCCAGTGTTTTTGTATACCTTCTTTAAGTTGTCTCCACTCCTGACAGAAGTCTCCCACAAATCTCAGGTCATCTTGATCCTTCACTTTCTTTTCTTGGAAGATGAGGGAATTCCTAGTTGTTTTCAAAAGGGAGTTCCGTGCCTTTTTAATGGATCTATTGCTGTAGCCTCGTTCCTTGAGACGGGCCGCTACCTCCTCACTTTTGTGTCGGTAGGTTGCCTCATCCGAACAGTTCCTCTTTAATCTTAGGAACTCCCCTTTGGGGATGTTTGCTATAGTGGGAGGGAAATGTGAGCTGGAATTATGGAGAATGCTATTTGTAGCTGTCTCCTTACGATGTAGCTCTGTAGCTAACATGTTTCCTCCATCCCTATAGATTTTTAGATCAAGAAAGGAGATTTCCTGACTGCTATGATTCATCGTTAGTCTCAAATTGAGGTTGTTCTTATTAAGATCTGTTAGAAAATCAAACAGTTCACTTTCAGAACCATCCCAGATGACGAGAACGTCATCTATATAACGCAGCCAGGTGATAATATGCTGTGTATGTTGATCATTGATGTCAGAAAAAACATGTTCTCTTTCCCACCACCCCAGGAAGAGGTTGGCATATGTGGGCGCACATGCCGCCCCCATAGCCGTCCCTCTAACCTGAAGGTAGTAGTGGTCATTGAAGACAAAATAATTTCTGTGCAGTACAAATTTTAATAATTTCAGCAAAAAGAGTTGAAAATCACCCATTCCTTCCATGCGTAGGAAATATTCAACTGCTTTTAACCCAAGATCATGGGATATGCACGTATAAAGAGACTCGACGTCCATACTGACTAAGATGTGTCTGGACTCTAGGTGGACATCATTTAGTCTTCTCAGGACATCTGGTGTGTCTTTAACATATGAGGCTAGCTGTGTTACATGTGTTCTGAGATGGGTGTCCAGAAAAATACTGGCCTTTTCCGAGAGTCCACCTATTCCGGACACTATAGGGCGTCCTGGCGGTTCCTGTAGATCCTTATGAACTTTTGGGAGTAGATAAAATGTTGGGATTTTTGGATTGGTCATATATAGAAAATCACGTTCTTCCTTAAGGATCGTACCATTTGTGAAAGCCCGGTTTATCATGTTGTTATACAACTCCATATAGTTTTGGGTAGGGTTGAGTATAAGTTTTTGATAGCATGTTGTATCATTTAGCTGTCTTGAAGCTTCCCTCATGTACATAACTTTGGGCCACAAAACGGTGTTGCCCCCTTTATCCGAGGGTTTGATTATGACATCATCCCATTCCTTTATCTCTGCTACGGCCGATCTTTCCTTCTGGTTCAGGTTACCTGTCCGTCTGTTATGTCCAGATTTCTTGTAAATATTGTCAAATTCTCTGGACACCAAATTTAGGAAAACCGTGGTTTCTGGACTAATAGATTCCTGAGGAATAAATGTTGATCTTTTTTTGCAAATTTTTCTGGTAGTAATAGAGTTATCCAGGGATTGTGATTCATTCCTGGATAGTTCCTCAAGGGACTCCAGAGCTTCCTCTTCTTGAGAGGACCATGATGGAATATTGTCCCCTTCTTCTGGGCTTATTCCCTGACCTGAGGAGTGTGGAAGAGAAAGATTATCATCTGATTTCATCGAGAAGAACTTCTTTAAAAGAAGTTTTCTTCCAAAAAGGCGTAGGTTTTTCTCCCACAAAAACCTATTAAAAGGCTTAGAGGGTGAAAAAGATAGGCCCTTCCTGAATATATTGATATGATCTTCTGTAAGGATCCGTTCAGAGAGGTTGATAATATTGAGTGTGTCACTATCGCTCATTTTTTCTTGTACGTTCGAATTGGATATCTCCCCGGTGGGGGTGATTCCCATCTCTGTCTGTTTTTGGTTTTTCTTACGGCCACGTCTCGTCTTCCTCTTGTGGCTTGTCCCCGACGTGTCCTGCCGTCCTCTAAAAAAGAGAGTCTTTGATCCAATTCTCCTTTGTGGCTAGCAGTGCTTGAAGATGTGTGATCACCTGTATCCTCACTGCCTGAGGAGTCAATTTCAGATGATATATAAGAGTCCTCTCTATGCCTTCTAGGTTGTTGATCTGATATCTTATGCCATCTGAACACTTTATTGTTGACAAAATCTCTTGTGTCTCGTGCAAACTTTGTTCTTTTTCTCTCTATGATAGTATCTTCGTATTGTTCCAGTTCCTTTTTCTGGTCCTCAAAGCACTTCTGAAAATTCTTGTTTTGTTCCCAGGTTTCTAATTTCTTGCCCAGGATGTTAATCTCTTTTTGGCATTCTTCAAGGGCCAAATGGTCGTGCTTAATGAGGATCCCGATCAGTTCTGATGAACATTTCTGGAGAGCTTTTTCCCACTCCTGTTTTAAGTTCTCCGTTGCTAACTCAAAAGCCGGGAAGGTTTTTGGGCGTAGACCCCTTGGGACGATTTTGTGTTTGATATAATTCTCCAAACTCGTTAGGTCCCAGTTGGTTCGGATTTGTTTCTGTAACAGTCTTTTTAGTTTTTGAAAGTCCCCTTCCCAGTTTGGTTCTGGTTCAGAAACGCTGACAGAGCTGGAAAAAATACTATCCAAATCATCTATTTTACGTTTCGATGTTAGTTCCGAGAGAAGTTTGAACTGAGACATATCTATCTGGTGAAGTGGTCAAGATTAGAGAAACAGACAGCTAAGGAACGTTTTTCATAGAATGGTCTGTCCGATCTGAGAAGAATTGTTATGTCTGTGCTAGGGTGGAGAGCTGAGTAAAGAACTCAGAAAACAGTATGTGGCAAAACTTGGTTTACCCTGCACCAGACTGGTTATAATTGAATGACTAAATCTCAAACAACCAACTAAACAGAAAAAATATATCAAGCCCAAGTGGGCAACTATTCTGACGTTGGAGGTGCTCCCAGGAATAGTGTACCAGATACAGAATGATTTGGTGGGTGTGGAAGAGCCCACATCTTACCAAATAGAAGAAATTCCTATATTTGGAGCACTCTTTTGATGATTAATGATGTGAAAAAGATGAAAACTGTCTATAATTAAAACTTAGCTTTTATTTATCCAATACTCAACTAAAATAAAATAACAGGGGTATATTAGACGTATCAATTACTTATTCCCCTTTTAAACAGTGGTAAAAATATGAATAATTCAAAAAAGAGCAAATATCATCATCTTAAAATTATTTGTATATTTTGCTCAACAATGGATGATAAGAAAAATGATAGTAATCTATCAAACTTATCCAATGAACAGCAGTAATCACAGAAATTAATGACAAAAAATGATAGTAATCTATCAAAAATATCCTGTGAGCAGCAGAGATGATATTGGTGATATAATTAATTACACCTTGCAGAAAAATACTGCTGTGTATGTGAGATCAGCTTCTCCCCATATTTCACAGAGTAAATCTGTGTTTTAACATCTCTTCCATGTTAAATAGAAAATAATATCCATGTCTGTTAGAGAATACATAGTTACAATTGGGTTTTACTGCAACATTCTGTCTCCAAAATGATTCATTTGTATCTTGAATGAAAAACTGACACATTAGTGTTGTTTGTCAGGTATGTAACAAATGCAAATAAAGAAAAAACAAGATTATGCTGGCATGGATAGTAGAAAATTAGATAGTGACACTCTAGTCTGCTAGTCCCATCTGCTGTCTAACCTCATCCATGAGCGGAGGAAAGATGAGAGTAGGACCGTCGACTGTGTCACAGAAAAAAGATAGAACTGGCACACTGGCTAGAGACCCCAACGTGGTGTTAGATGGGCCCTGATGCTTATGAGCCTTGCAGGGTCCTAAATGCGCCACTTGGGTCTGAGCCAGAGTCCGAAAATGAAATAAAAAGGCCCACAGTAATAGACTAAATCACAATTGTGTTAATATCACTGCATCATTTAACAACATTTATTGTGCAATGAGATTGCACAAAACAGACCTGCTCCTAATAAAAAACATTGCTGTTGCTAGGTAACAATTGATATTATCTTAATAGGCACAAGTTAAAACAAAATCACAGGTGTTTATATCCCCAATAATTGCGCCTTGTTTATTGCCATGTTTTTGTATGCGTTGGTACTTGTTATTTTATCAAAATTACCTGCAGGTAACTGGTCAAGTGTGAGACTGTGACTGTAACTCTGAGGGCAAAGGATAGTCGGCACTCCAGTTCACTGATCCCATCTGCTGTCTGACCTCATCATTGGAGCGGAGGACAGATGAGAGTGGGATCGTGGGTTGTGCCGTGGAAAGAAAGGCAGCGGACGGCAGCCTGAGAAGCCGTATGTGGTGTTAGGCGGACCCTGTTGCCACTTTTTGATAGATTACTATCATTTTTTGTCATTAATTTCTGTGATTACTGCTGTTCATTGGATAAGTTTGATAGATTACTATCATTTTTCTTATCATCCATTGTTGAGCAAAATATACAAATAATTTTAAGATGATGATATTTGCTCTTTTTTGAATTATTCATATTTTTACCACTGTTTAAAAGGGGAATAAGTAATTGATACGTCTAATATACCCCTGTTATTTTATTTTAGTTGAGTATTGGATAAATAAAAGCTAAGTTTTAATTATAGACAGTTTTCATCTTTTTCACATCATTAATCATCAAAAGAGTGCTCCAAATATAGGAATTTCTTCTATTTGGTAAGATGTGGGCTCTTCCACACCCACCAAATCATTCTGTATCCAGTATTGACTTTTGCAAGGTGTCTCTGTGGCGCAATCGGTTAGCATGTTTGGCTATTAACCAAAAGGTTGGTGGTTCAATCCCACCCAGGGATGTAATTGACCTTGTAATCAGATTTTGGTGATCTTTAAGTAGACAAGTCAAAATTTCAAAAACCCCCCTTATGGTGTAGGGTACCTGGTCTTCTCTGATGTAATCAGAGTTAGATTTGATTAAGTGATTTTATAAAAAAAACAGCTAGGAAGCACAATTTAGCAGTGGGTTGCAGAGAAAAAAAAATATGCTGGCAGAAAAGTCCAATTGAGTGATTAAACAGCTCTTCATTTTCTGATTTTATGTTTATGCTAACAAATTTGCTCTCTGAAAAGTGTCCACAAAGCCAAGTCTCTGATTAACACCTTTGTAGGAATGGTTTTTCACCTATTACTGAAATAAACTTGCTTCATTGGAAAGGCATCAAAGATGCATCCTCATTTCAATGTCTACTGAAATAATACAGGTTGACACCAGGAAACGTCACTGCATCCTTGCTGCTTCCTCACGGGGAAGTCTGTTTAATGTGAAAACAAGGTGATATCTAATCAGCACACAGGTAAGGAATTAAGAAAATCTTTCTTTATGGGTGAAGATGTTTCTCACAAATTGTTGTCCCAATGCATCATTGAAATTCAAGATGGAAGATGATTTTCATATATCACTTGTACATTTTGCATTGCTCTTCTGGTGACAATGTAGTTTGTTTTTGTCAATTACCATTTCAGTAATAGGGTAAAGAAAATTAAGTGGATTTTTTAAAGAAAACAATGCTGTCAATATACTATTAAAACAAATTAAAATGATAAAAGTTATTGTACTTTAAGTAAAAATAAAAGAGCCAAAATATCAATCCCAGTTTTTGATTACTTTAATTATAAAAAAAAAAATGCACATAGCAGAGGATAGTTTCGATCAATCGACCTCTGGGTTATGGGCCCAGCATGCTTCCATTGCACTACTCTGCTGCTCATGGAAGTGTAAGAGATCCTGAAGACTAAATTGATTAAAGGCCTAAAAGTACTGGACTATAAGGAAAGACTTACTAGGCTGAATATTTATACACTAGAAAAGAGGTGCCTAAGAGGAGATATTATTAATATCTTCAAATATGTAAAGATACATAACAAAAAGTTATCAGAGGAATTATTTATTAAAAGAACACGTGGTCACTCGCTGCGACTGGAGGAAAGTTCAGAACGCAATGGAGGAAAGGTTTCTTCACTGTTAGGGCAATCAGGATGTGGAATTCCCTGCCAGGGAAGGTGGTAATGGCGGACTCTGTAATTGGATTTAAAAAAGGAATGGATACATTTCTGAATGAAAAAGCTATCCAAGGTTATAATACTTAAAATATCAACATGGTTAATCCGGGGGTAACATGAGTTATAGTAGCTAACTAGTCATAAAACATTATTCAGCAAGTATGTAGAATCATCACAACTTAAAACAGGTTGAACACGATGGGCAATTTGCCTCTATTCAACCTCAAAAACTATGTTACTATATTACTATGTTATTGTAGTATACAGAACACCACAATGCAATGAGCAGTGATAGTGAGCACTGATGAGGATACTAGAACTGACACTGAGCAGCAAGATGCAGCACTGGACTATTAGTAATGTACTGTAGTATGCTGAGCACCACAATGCAGCACAAGACAATGAGCAGTGATACTGAGCACTGATGAGGATACTACTGAGAACTGACACTGAGCAGGAGAGACACACTACTAGTATTACTGAGCAGCAATAAGTAACCACTGATACTGAGCACTGATATTGAGATTTCCACTGAGAGAACATAGCCACGTCCTCTCCGCTCTCTCTTCAATGCACGAGTAAAAATGGCAGCAACGCGCAGCTCTTTATATGGAATCCGAATCTCGCGAGAATCCGACAGCGGGAGGATGACATTTTCCCTTGTTCAGGTTTTCCGAGTCAGGCGGGAACAACCGAGCCTGCCTCGGACCAGTGTAAACCACGTGGAGTTCGTGGGGAATTCGGTTCTCGGAGAACCGAACCCGCTCCTCTCTACCTTATACCCATCAATTTTTTTATTTTCAATCTAAGCCCCTGCAGTTTTCTGTAAGCATCTGCTTCGCTATGATGATCAACAAGTCACAAGGGCAAACACTCAGGGTTTGAGGCGTAGATCTTAGGACCAGCTGCTACAAGCATGGCAGAAGTGTCACTATCACTGGTGACACCCAGAGAGGTGGCGAGGGAGATTGTAATGCAGTGCGCGCAGATAAGCAGCGCAATGGTAAAAAGGAGGCATGGTTTCATAGGTAGGGGCGTGGCCTGGTGGCCTGAATCTACATTTTGTTGCTCCGGGTGTCCCGGGGGTTGGGGGCTGCACCCGGGGACTAGTGTGTGAGCGGTGCTGGCTCCTGCACAGTGACAGGGCATGGCCACCCAGCATGACGCCTCCCTTCTTGACCATGCTGTAATTGCAGTCGCACTGCAGTTCAGCGTGATCATAAAAAATGGTGTAGGCTCCTGCTGGTGCAGACTGTATGTGCGCGCAGGAAGCCGCCACCATTTTTGTGATCACAGCGGCTGAATGTGATGTCATACAGCCGCTGTGACCACGCCCCCTGTGTCTCCTCCGTTGCAGACCCCATTTTGAAGCCTTGCCCCCGCACCGCTCCATCCCTGACTTGGAAATGGAGTGTTGCTGACCCACCTCTCCCCCCCTTCCCCGCCCCGATTGACAGGCAGAGGCGATCACATTCTCTGCGGGGTGCCGCAGAAAATGCAGGCACATGCGTATGCTCTTAGCAATTTTTGCAGTTGGATCGCTTATTGTGATTGCAATCCAACCTGAATCAGGCCCTATTACCTATCACAATGCGCTGCGGGCAGTACAAAATTGGGTTAATATAGGAGAAAAACCCCCAGACCTGTGCTCCTTAACTGTACCTGGTGGCTAGTGGAGCGGCTGCCCAGTAATCAGTGTCCACCGCAGTGCGCACACGGCCCACCCCCTACGGCCTCGCTCCCCTTCATCAGCGGCCTCGTGATCCGGAAGGGTGGTGTGTGTGTGACTGACCTTAGGATGAAACCGGAGCCTCCGCTGCAGTGACCCAGCAACCAGGGCACGGGAGTATACAGCGCCGCTGGGAGTGATGAAGCTGCAGTAAAGATGTCTATTAGACCTAGCCTGCTGCAGCCCTTGTAGATTCTCATAAAACAAGTTCTTCTTTTCTTGTCAAAATTAATAGCTAAGAATAGGCTGCCTGAGGCAGGCCCCTGTTAATTGGCCTGCTACTGAAGGCACCAACTACAAACTGAGCTCCCTGTTCATGGAAGCGGGGTTATAGAGGAGAATGCACTGAGCTTCTTGGGAACAGTCAAAAGCTTTGAGCCGGTTGGTGCCTCAGATCAAGATCCTACTCTACACCCCAATGTGAATCCTTGTGGAGTCCAGTGTACCCCACAGAAGAAATTAATGTGTCACACCCATTGGCAGCAACCTTAGAATAGCTGCTGACGGGCACAATTGAGAAAGGAAGGGGGGGGGGGACATTTGAATCCAGCACATATATGCAATTCAAATATGTAATTTGTACCTTCCTATTTTAAAATATAATGGATGAACCTCACCCTGTGAGAACAATCTTCATGATCAAGAGATCTAATATGTAAAATAAGTATGAGTTGGGATAGGGCTGGGGAGGGTGGCAGCTCGGGCAGCCCCTCCCCCGTCAAGTTAAGGAGATTCAACTGAGGAAGCACAAGGGAACTCTCGTCTGGGGACAACAACTGCAGGGAGACCACATCTTTTCAGATGAACATGGGAGGGCGGAAGGCTGCCTAATACTGAAGCACCATCAAATATCAAACCATATCCAACAACTAGTACAAGCATTCCTGGGGGAAGGTCTGCAGCAGACGGATTTGCATACGGTGATGTCATCCAAGCAGTGGGCCAAAGTTGGCTGGAACCCTCATCTGCATATAAAAAGAGAAAAGGGGCATGCAGGGCATGGCGGCCTTTTGCAGTGCTTGGATGACCCCTAGTTCGCATTAAACACCCCCACCCTCCTTTGGTGTGGGGCTCATGTTGGCCATGCCCCATCCCCTGAAGCATTCATGCTGATTTCTTGCAGCAGCTGGGCACTGTAACAGCTCCAGAGCTGCTCTGTAAGGCAAGTAAAAGGGTGTGGGCCCTGCAGCACCACCTGTAGTTCGCATTGTGCGTTGGAAGGCACAAAGTAAGCAGACGGGAGGAGAAGTCAGGATAGTACACAAGGGCATCCTTTTCTCTTAGTCCGTAGAGGATGCTGGGGTCACATTAAGAACCATGGGGTATAGACGGGATCCGCAAGAGACATGGGCACTTTAAGACTTTCAAAGGGTGTGAACTGGCTCCTCCCTCTATGCCCCTCCTCCAGACTCCAGTTATAGGAACTGTGCCCAGGGAGACGGACATTTCGAGGAAAGGATTTATTGTTAAACTAAGGTGAGCATCTTACCAGCTCACACCTTAAGCATGCCGCAGAACGTGGCATTCAACAGAACACAAGCCAACGGCATGAACAATTGCAGCAAAAAGCTGACCAGAACCGTAACACAACATGTGTATAACCACAAGTAATAACTGCAGACACAGTATGGACTGGGACGGGTGCCCAGCATCCTCTACGTACTAAGAGAAAAGGATTTACCGGTAGGTATTAAAATCCTATTTTCTCATACGACCTAGAGGATGCTGGGGTCACATTAAGAACCATGGGGTTATACCAAAGCTCTTGAACGGGTGGGAGAGTGCGTACGACTCTGCAGCACCGAATGACCCAACTTGAGGTTATCATCAGCCAAGGTATCAAACTTGTAAAACTTAGCAAAAGTGTTTACTAAATAGCTGCTCGGCAAAGTTGCAATGCCGAGACTCCCCGACCAGCTGCCCAGGATGAACCCACCTTTCTAGTAGAATGGGTCTTCACCTAATTCAGTAACGGCAATCCTGCCGTGGAATGAGCATGCTGAATCTTACCACAGATCCAGCGCATAATGGTCTGCATGGAAGCAGGACACCCAATCATGTTGGGAGCATACAGGACAAACAGAGCCTCTGTTTTCCTAATCTTCATGAAAGATCAAATAAAGGCTCTTGTGATACTGCATGGTTTGTACTGTTTTCCATGTGCTCCCAGATCTTTCAAGCAAGTAGCATGGTCAAGAAAGTTCTGTTTGAAAAGAAACAAACATTTACTGTCATTGTTATGCAAATAAACTTACATTAAAGCTAACAAGAAAGCACACTCGTTCTGTCTTTAAACTGATAAAAGAAACCCCAATAATATGGGGCATGCAAAAATTGAGATAAAACTCAGTTTTGCTCCTCTCCACGGAAATCTTTAATAAAAGGCGAAATATTTGTTAGTTCTGAAGAGAAACCAGAGCATGACCAAGATTCCACCTGTCGCCTGAGTGCCATGCCAGCAGTTCTCATTCAGCTCAAAGTGAGCACCCAATTTGAATGAAAGAAAGCAGATTTCTCACCAGGCTTCCCCTTGCTATAAACATGGTTTGTACTCTTTTCCATGTGCTCCCAGATCTTTCAAACAATTAGTGTGGTCAAGAAAGTTCTGTTTGAAAAGAAACAAACATTTACTGTCATTTCTATGCAAATGAGCTTACATTAAAGCACACTCGTTCTATCTTTAAACCAATAAAATAAAACCCCAATAAGATGGGGCATGCAAAAATTGAGATAAAACTCAGTTTTGCTCCTCTCCACGGAAATCTTTAGTAAAAGGCGAAAGATTTGTTCGTTCTGAAGAGAAACCACAGCATGACCAAGATTCTACCTGTCGCCTGAGTGCCATGCCAGCAGTCCTCATTCAGCTCAAAGTGAGCACCCAATTTGAAAGAAAGAAAGCAGATTTCTCACCAGGCTTCCCCTTGCTATAAACATGGTTTGTACTCTTTTCCATGTGCTCCCAGATCTTTCAAGCAATTAGTATAGTCAAGAAAGTTCTGTTTGAAAAGAAACAAACATTTACTGTCATTTCTACGCAAATGAGCTTACATTAAAGCACACTCGTTCTATCTTTAAACTGATAAAAGAAACCCCAATAAGACGGGGCATGCAAAAATTGAGATAAAACTCAGTTTTGCTCCTCTCCACGGAAATCTTTAGTAAAAGGCGAAAGATTTGTTCGTTCTGAAGAGAAACCAGAGCATGACCAAGATTCCACCTGTCGCCTGAGTGCCATGCCAGCAGTCCTCATTCAGCTCAAAGTGAGCACCCAATTTGAAAGAAAGAAAGCAGATTTCTCACCAGGCTTCCCCTTGCTATAAACATGGTTTGTACTCTTTTCCATGTGCTCCCAGATCTTTCAAGCAATTAGTATGGTCAAGAAAGTTCTGCTTGAAAAGAAACAGACATTTATTGTCATTGTTATGCAAATAAACTTACATTAAAGCTAACAAGAAAGCACACTCGTTCTGTCTTTAATCCGATAAAAGAAACCCCAATAATATGGGGCATGCAAAAATTGAGATAAAACTCAGTTTTGCTCCTCTCCACGGAAATCTTTAGTAAAAGGCGAAAGATTTGTTCGTTCTGAAGAGAAACCAGAGCATGACCAAGATTCCACCTGTCGCCTGAGTGCCGTGCCAGCAGTCCTCATTCAGATCAAAGTGAGCGCCCAATTTGAAAGAAAGCAGATTTCTCACCTGTCTTCTCCTTGCTATAAGCATGGTTTGTACTGTATTCCATGTGCTCCCAGATCTTTCAAGCAAGTAGCATGGTCAAGAAAGTTCTGTTTGAAAAGAAACAAACATTTACTGTAATTTCTATGCAAATGAGCTTACATTAAAGCACACTCATTCTATCTTTAAACCGATAAAAGAAACCCCAAAAAGATGGGGCATGCAAAAATTGAGATAAAACTCGGTTTTGCTCCTCTCCACGGAAATCTTTAGTAAAAGGCGAAAGATTTGTTCGTTCTGAAGAGAAACCAGAGCATGACCAAGATTTTTATCTGAAAATATGTGTTCTCCCTGCAGTTGTTGTCCCCAGATGAGAGTTCCCTTGTGCTGCCTCAGTTGAATCTCCTTTACTTGACAGGGGGATGCTCGAGCAGCGACCCTCCCCAGCTCTAGCCCAACTCCTACTTACCTGCCAGGTGAGATACTATGATCATGAAGGTGCTTCTCCCAGGGCAAGGCTCACCCATTGCACTCTGGGTGTGCTGCTTCTGCGATTTCCCCAAATGTGGGAAACTTGACTGCATAATTTGTGTTTCCCCTGGTCGGCTCTCGTATAATTCAGATCTCTTTGTCTCAGGTCTCTCTCCAGCCTAGTTTGCTGTCTGTTTCTACTTCTCTTTTCTTGAGCCGCTCCCTTCTATGCCCTTGCGCACTATCCTGACTTCTCCCGTCTGCTTACTTCGTGCCTTCCAACGCACAATGCAAACTACAGGTAGTGCTGCAGGACCCACACCCTTTTACTTGCCTTACAGAGCGTCTCTGGAGCAGTTACAGTGCCCAGCTGCTGCAAGAAATCAGCTTGAATGCTTCAGGGGCTGGGGAATAGCCAACATGAGCCCCACACCGAAGGAGGGTGGAGGTGTGTAATGCGAACTAATGGTCATCCAAGCGCCGCAAAAGGCCGCCATGCCCTGCACGCCCCTTGTCTCTTTTCATATGCAGACGAGGGTTGAAGCCAACTTTGACCCACTGTTTGGATGACATCACCATATGCAAATCCATCTGCTGCAGGCCTTCCCCCAGTAATGCTTGCACTAGTTGTTGCATTTGGTTTGTTGTTTGGGGGTGCTTCAGTATTGGGCAGCCTTCTGCCCTCCCATGTTCATCTGAAAATATGTGTTCTCCCTGCAGTTGTTGTCCCCAGATGAGAGTTCCCTTGTGCTGCCTCAGTTGAATCTCCTTTACTTGACAGAGATGTGCCTGAGCAGCGGCCCTCCCCAGCCCTATCCCAAATCATACTTATTTTGCATAGGCGATACCATGGTCATGAAGACTGTTCTCCCAGGGTGAGGTTCATTCATTGCATTCTGGGTATGCGGACCCCTGTGATTTCCCCAAATGTGGGAAACTCGACTGCATTATTTGTGGTAGTGGGGGACTGTGTTTGTGCTTTCCTCTGGTCAGCTCTGGTAAAAATCAGATTTCTTTATCTCAGATCTTCCTCTAGCCTTGTTCTTCTTTCGAGAGTTCCCTTGTGCTGCCTCAGTTGGATCTCTTTCACTTGACAGGGGGGTGCCCGAGCAGCGACCCTCCCCAGCTCTAGCCCAACTCCTACTTACCTGCCAGGTGAGATACTATGATCATGAAGGTGCTTCTCCCAGGGCAAGGCTCACCCATTGCACTCTGGTTGTGCTGCCCCTGTGATTTCCCCAAATGTGGGAAACTTGACTGCATAATTTGTGTTTCCCTTGGTCGGCTCTCGTATAATTCAGATCTCTTTGTCTCAGGTCTCTCTCCAGCCTAGTTTGCTGTCTGTTTCCACTTCTCTTTTCTTGAGCCGCTCCCTTCTATGCCCTTGCGCACTATCCTGACTTCTCCCGTCTGCTTACTTCGTGCCTTCCAACGCACAATGCAAACTACAGGTAGTGCTGCAGGGCCCACACCCTTTTACTTGCCTTACAGAGCAGCTCGGGAGCAGTTACAGTGCCCAGCTGCTGCAAGAAATCAGCTTGAATGCTTCAGGGGCTGGGGCATAGCCAACATGAGCCCCACACCGAAGGAGGGTGGAGGTGTGTAATGCGAACTAGGGGTCATCCAAGCGCCGCAAAAGGCCGCCATGCCCTGCACGCCCCTTTTCTCTTTTCATATGCAGACGAGGGTTGAAGCCAACTTTGACCCACTGCTTGGATGGCATCACCATATGCAAATCCATCTGCTGCAGGCCTTCCCCCAGGAATGCTTGCACTAGTTGTTGCATTTGGTTTGTTGTTTGGGGGTGCTTCAGTATTAGGCAGCCTTCTGCCCTCCCATGTTCATCTGAAAATATGTGTTCTCCCTGCAGTTGTTGTCCCCAGATGAGAGTTCCCTTGTGCTGCCTCAGTTGAATCTCCTTTACTTGACAGAGATGTGCCTGAGCAGCGGCCCTCCCCAGCCCTATCCCAAATCATACTTATTTTGCATAGGAGAGACCATGGTCTTGAAGATTGTTCTCCCAGGGTGAGGTTCATTCATTGCATTCTGGGTATGCTGACCCCTGTGATTTCCCCAAATGTGGGAAACTCAACTTCATTATTTGTGGTAGTGGGGGACTGTGTTTGTGCTTTCCTCTGGTCAGCTCTGGTAAAAGTCAGATTTCTTTGTTTCAGTTCTTCCTCTAGCCTTGTTCTTCATTCGAGAGTTCCCTTGTGCTGCCTCAGTTGGATCTCCTTCACTTGACAGGGGGGTGCCCGAGCAGCGACCCTCCCCAGCTCTAGCCCAACTTCTACTTACCTGCCAGGTGAGATACTATAATCATGAAGGTGCTTCTCCCAGGGCAAGGCTCACCCATTGCACTCTGGATGTGCTGCCCCTGCGATTTCCCCAAATGTGGGAAACTTGACTGCATAATTTGTGTTTCCCCTGGTCGGCTCTCGTATAATTCAGATCTCTTTGTCTCAGGTCTCTCTCCAGCCTAGTTTGCTGTCTGTTTCCACTTCTCTTTTCTTAAGCCGCTCCATTCTATGGCCTTGCGCACTATCCTTACTTCTCCCGTCTGCTTACTTTGTGCCTTCCAATGCACAATGCAAACTACAGGTAGTGCTGCAGGGCCCACACCCTTTTACTTGCCGTACAGAGCAGCTCTGGAGCTGTTACAGTGCCCAGCTACTGCAAGAAATCAGCTTGAATGCTTCAGGGGCTGGGGCATAGCCAACATGAGCCCCACACCAAAGGAGGGTGGAGGTGTTTAATGCGAACTAGGGGTCATCCAAGCGCCGCAAAAGGCCGCCATGCCCTGCACGCCCCTTTTCTCTTTTCATATGCAGACGAGGGTTGAAGCCAACTTTGACCCACTGCTTGGATGACATCACCGTATGCAAATCCGTCTTCTGCAGAACTTCCCCCAGGAATGCTTGCACTAGTTGTTGCATTTGGTTTGTTGTTTGGGGGTGCTTCAGTATTAGGCAGCCTTCTGCCCTCCCATGTTCATCTGAAAATATGTGTTCTCCCTGCAGTTGTTGTCCCCAGATGAGAGTTCCCTTATGCTGCCTCAGTTGAATCTCCTTTACTTGACAGAGATGTGCCTGAGCAGCGGCCCTCCCCAGCCCTATCCCAAATCATACTTATTTTGCATAGGAGATACCATGGTCATAAAGATTATTCTCCCAGTGTGAGGTTCATTCATTGCATTCTGGGTATGCTGACCCCTGTGATTTCCCCAAATGTGTGAAACTCGACAGCATTATTTGTGGTAGTGGGGGACTGTGTTTGTGTTTTCCTCTGGTCAGCTCAGGTAAAAGTCAGATTTCTTTGTCTCAGATCTTCCTCTAGCCTTGTTCTTCTTTCGAGAATTCCCTTGTGCTGCCTCAGTTGGATCTCCTTCACTTGACAGGGGGGTACCCGAGCAGCGACCCTCCCCAGCTCTAGCCCAACTCCTACTTACCTGCCAGGTGAGATACTATGATCACGTAGGTGCTTCTCCCAGGGCAAGGCTCACCCATTGCACTCTGGGTGTGCTGCTCCTGCGATTTCCCCAAATGTGGGAAACTTGACTGCATAATTTGTGTTTCCCCTGGTCGGCTCTCGTATAATTCAGATCTCTTTGTCTCAGGTCTCTCTCCAGCCTAGTTTGCTGTCTGTTTCCACTTCTCTATTCTTAAGTGCCTTCCAATGCACAATGCAAACTACAGGTAGTGCTGCAGGGCCCACACCCTTTTACTTGCCGTACAGAGCAGCTCTGGAGCTGTTACAGTGCCCAGCTGCTGCAAGAAATCAGCTTGAATGCTTCAGGGGCTGGGGCATAGCCAACATGAGCCCCACACCGAAGGAGGGTGGGGGTGTTTAATGCGAACTAAGGGTCATCCAAGCGCCGCAAAAGGCCGCCATGCCCTGCATACCCCTTTTCTCTTTTCATATGCAGATGAGGGTTCCAGCCAACTTTGGCCCACTGCTTGGATGACATCACCGTATGCAAATCCGTCTTCTGCAGAACTTCCCCCAGGAATGCTTGTACTAGTTGTTGCATTTGGTTTGTTGTTTGGGGGTGCTTCAGTATTAGGCAGCCTTCTGCCCTCCCATGTTCATCTGAAAATATGTGTTCTCCCTGCAGTTGTTGTCCCCAGATGGGAGTTCCCTTGTGCTGCCTCAGTTGAATCTCCTTTACTTGACAGAGATGTGCCTGAGCAGCGGCCCTCCCCAGCCCTATCCCAAATCATACTTATTTTGCATAGGAGATACCATGGTCATGAAGATTGTTCTCCGAGGGTGAGGTTCATTCATTGCATTTTGGGTATGCTGACCCCTGTGATTTCCCCAAATGTGGGAAACTCGACTGCATTATTTGTGGTAGTGGGGGACTGTGTTTGTGCTTTCCTCTGGTCAGCTCTGGTAAAAGTCAGATTTCTTTGTCTCAGATTTTCCTCTAGCCTTGTTCTTCTTTCGAGAGTTCCCTTGTGCTGCCTCAGTTGGATCTCCTTCACTTGACAGGGGGGTACCCGAGCAGCAGCCCTCCCCAGCTCTAGCCCAACTCCTACTTACTTGCCAGGTGAGATACTATGATCATGAAGGTGCTTCTCCCAGGGCAAGGCTCACCCATTGCACTCTGGGTATGCTGCTCCTGCGATTTCCCCAAATGTGGGACACTTGACTGCATAATTTGTGTTTCCCCTGGTCGGCTCTCGTATAATTTAGATCTCTTTGTCTCAGGTCTCTCTCCAGCCTAGTTTGCTGCCTGTTTCCACTTCTCTTTTCTTGAGCCGCTCCCTTCTATGCCCTTGCGCACTATCCTGACTTCTCCCGTCTGCTTACTTTGTGCCTTCCAACGCACAATGCGAACTACATGTAGTGCTGCAGGGCCCACACCCTTTTACTTGCCTTACAGAGCAGCTCTGGAGCTGTTACAGTGCCCAGCTGCTGCAAGAAATCAGCTTGAATACTTCAGGGGCTTGGGCATAGCCAACATGAGCCCCACACCGAAGGAGAATGGAGGTGTTTAATGCGAACTAGGGGTCATCCAAGCGCCGCAAAAGGCCGCCATGCCCTGCTTAACCCTTTTCTCTTTTCATATGCAGATGAGGGTTCCAGCCAACTTTGGCCCACTGCTTGGATGACATCACCGTATGCAAATCCGTCTTCTGCAGACCTTCTCCCAGGAATGCTTTTACTAGTTGTTGCATTTGGTTTGTTGTTTGGGGGTGCTTCAGTATTAGGCAGCCTTCTGCCCTCCCATGTTCATCTGAAAATATGTGTTCTCCCTGCAGTTGTTGTCCCCAGATGAGAGTTCCCTTGTGCTGCCTCAGTTGAATCTCCTTTACTTGACAGAGATGTGCCTGAGCAGCGGCCCTCCCCAGCCCTATCCCAAATCATACTTATTTTGCATAGGAGATACCATTATCATGAAGATTGTTCTCCGAGGGTGAGGTTCATTCATTGCATTTTGGGTATGCTGACCCCTGTGATTTCCCCAAATGTGGGAAACTCAACTGCATTATTTGTGGTAGTGGGGGACTGTGTTTGTGCTTTCCTCTGGCCAGCTCTGGAAAAAGTCAGATTTCTTTGTCTCAGATCTTCCTCTAGCCTTGTTCTTCTTTCGAGAGTTCCCTTGTGCTGCCTCAGTTGGATCTCTTTCACTTGACAGGGGGGTGCCCGAACAGCGACCCTCACCAGCTCTAGCCCAACTCCTACTTACCTGCCAGGTGAGATACTATGATCATGAAGGTGCTTCTCCCAGGGCAAGGCTCACCCATTGCACTCTGGGTGTGCTGCCCCTGCGATTTCCCCAAATGTGGGAAACTTGACTGCATAATTTGTGTTTCCCTTGGTCGGCTCTCGTATAAATCAGATCTCTTTGTCTCAGGTCTCTCTCCAGCCTAGTTTGCTGTCTGTTTCCACTTCTCTTTTCTTCAGCCGCTCCCTTCTATACCCTTGTGCACTATCCTGACTTCTCCTCCCGTCTGCTTACTTTGTGCCTTCCAATGCACAATGCAAACTACAGGTAGTGCTGCAGGGCCCACACCCTTTTACTTGCCTTACAGAGCAGCTCTGGAGCTGTTACAGTGCCCAGCTGCTGCAAGAAATCAGCTTGAATGCTTCAGGGGAAGGGGCATGGCCAACATGAGCCCCACACCAAAGGAGGGTGGAGGTGTTTAATGCGAACTAGGGGTCATCCAAGCACCGCAAAAGGCTGCCATGCCCTGCACGCCCCTTTTCTCTTTTCATATGCAGATGAGGGTTGAAGCCAACTTTGACCCACTGCTTGGATGACATCACCGTATGCAAATCCGTCTTCTGCAGAACTTCCCCTAGGAATGCTTGCACTAGTTGTTGCATTTGGTTTGTTGTTTGGGGGTGCTTCAGTATTAGGCAGCCTTCTGCCCTCCCATGTTCATCTGAAAATATATGTTCTCCCTGCAGTTGTTGTCCCAAGATGAGAGTTCCCTTGTGCTGCCTCAGTTGAATCTCCTTTACTTGACAGAGATGTGCATGAGCAGCGGCCCTCCCCAGCCCTATTCCAAATCATACTTATTTTGCATAGGAGATACCATGGTCATGAAGATTTTTCTCCCAGGGTGAGGTTCATTCATTGCATTTTGGGTATGCTGACCCCTGTGATTTCCCCAAATGTGGGAAACTTGACTGCATTATTTGTGGTAGTGGGAGACTGTGTTTGTGCTTTCCTCTGGTCAGCTCTGGTAAAAGTCAGATTTCTTTGTCTCAGATCTTCCTCTAGCCTTGTTCTTCTTTCGAGAGTTCCCTGGTGCTGCCTCAGTTGGATCTCCTTCACTTCACAGGGGGGAACCCGAGCAGCGACACTCCCCAGCTCTAGCCCAACTCCTACTTACCTGCCAGGTGAGATACTATGATTATGAAGGTGCTTCTCCCAGGGCAAGGCTCAACCATTGCACTCTGGATGTGCTGCTCCTGCGATTTCCCCAAATGTGGGAAACTTGACTGCATAATTTGTGTTTCCCCTCGTCGGCTCTCGTATAATTCAGATCTCTTTGTCTCAGGTCTCTCTCCAGCCTAGTTTGCTGTCTGTTTCCACTTCTCTTTTCTTGAGCCGCTCCCTTCTATGCCCTTGCGCACTATCCTGACTTCTCCTCCTGTCTGCTTACTTTGTGCCTTCCAACGCACAATGCGAACTACAGGTAGTGCTGCAGGGCCCACACCCTTTTACTTGCCTTACAGAGCAGCTCTGGAGCTGTTACAGTGCCCAGCTGCTGCAAGAAATCAGCTTGAATGCTTCAGGGGCTGGGGCATAGCCAACATGAGCCCCACACCAAAGGAGGGTGGAGGTGTTTAATGCAAACTAGGGGTCAGCCAAGCGCCGCAAAAGGCCACCATGCCCTGCACGCCCCTTTTCTCTTTTCATATGCAGACGAGGGTTGAAGCCAACTTTGACCCACTGCTTGGATGACATCACCATATGCAAATCCATCTGCGGCAGGCCTTCCCCCAGGAATGCTTGCACTAGTTGTTGCATTTGGTTTGTTGTTTGGGGGTGCTTCAGTATTAGGCAGTCTTCTGCCCTCCCATGTTCATCTGAAAATATATGTTCTCCCTGCAGTTGTTGTCCCAAGATGAGAGTTCCCTTGTTCTGCCTCAGTTGAATCTCCTTTACTTGACAGAGATGTGCATGAGCAGCGGCCCTCCCCAGCCCTATTCCAAATCATACTTATTTTGCATAGGAGATACCATGGTCATGAAGATTTTTCTCCCAGGGTGAGGTTCATTCATTGCATTTTGGGTATGCTGACCCCTGTGATTTCCCCAAATGTGGGAAACTTGACTGCATTATTTGTGGTAGTGGGAGACTGTGTTTGTGCTTTCCTCTGGTCAGCTCTGGTAAAAGTCAGATTTCTTTGTCTCAGATCTTCCTCTAGCCTTGTTCTTCTTTCGAGAGTTCCCTGGTGCTGCCTCAGTTGGATCTCCTTCACTTCACAGGGGGGAACCCGAGCAGCGACCCTCCCCAGCTCTAGCCCAACTCCTACTTACCTGCCAGGTGAGATACTATGATCATGAAGGTGCTTCTCCCAGGGCAAGGCTCAACCATTGCACTATGGATGTGCTGCTCCTGCGATTTCCCCAAATGTGGGAAACTTGACTGCATAATTTGTGTTTCCCCTCGTCGGCTCTCGTATAATTCAGATCTCTTTGTCTCAGGTCTCTCTCCAGCCTAGTTTGCTGTCTGTTTCCACTTCTCTTTTCTTGAGCAGCTCCCTTCTATGCCCTTGCGCACTATCCTGACTTCTCCCGTCTGCTTACTTCGTGCCTTCCAACGCACAATGCGAACTACAGGTAGTGCTGCAGGGCCCACACCCTTTTACTTGCCTTGCAGAGTAGCTCTGGAGCAGTTACAGTGCCCAGCTGCTGCAAGAAATCAGCTTGAATGCTTCAGGGGCTGGGGCATAGCCAACATGAGCCCCACACCGAAGGAGGGTGGAGGTGTGTAATGCGAACTAGGGGTCATCCAAGCACTGCAAAAGGCCGCCATGCCCTGCACGCCCCTTTTCTCTTTTCATATGCAGACGAGGGTTGAAGCCAACTTTGACCCACTGCTTGGATGACATCACCATATGCAAATCCATCTGCTGCAGGCCTTCCCCCAGGAATGCTTGCACTAGTTGTTGCATTTGGTTTGTTGTTTGGGGGTGCTTCAGTATTAGGCAGCCTTCTGCCCTCACATGTTCATCTGAAAATATGTGTTCTCCCTGCAGTTGTTGTCCCCAGATGAGAGTTCCCTTGTGCTGCCTCAGTTGAATCTCCTTTACTTGACAGAGATGTGCCTGAGCAGCGGCCCTCCCCAGCCCTATCCCAAATCATACTTATTTTGCATAGGCGATACCATGGTCATGAAGATTGTTCTCCCAAGGTGAGGTTCATTCATTGCATTCTGGGTATGCTGACCCCTGTGATTTCCCCAAATGTGGGAAACTCGACTGCATTATTTGTGGTAGTGGGGGACTGTGTTTGTGCTTTCCTCTGGTCAGCTCTGGAAAAAGTCAGATTTCTTTGTCTCAGATCTTCCTCTAGCCTTGTTCTTCTTTCGAGAGTTCCCTTGTGCTGCCTCAGTTGGATCTCTTTCACTTGACAGGGGGGTGCCCGAACAGCGACCCTCCCCAGCTCTAGCCCAACTCCTACTTACCTGCCAGGTGAGATACTATGATCATGAAGGTGCTTCTCCCAGGGCAAGGCTCACTCATTGCACTCTGGGTGTGCTGCCCCTGCGATTTCCCCAAATGTGGGAAACTTGACTGCATAATTTGTGTTTCCCCTGGTCGGCTCTCGTATAATTCAGATCTCTTTGTCTCAGGTCTCTCTCCAGCCTAGTTTGCTGTCTGTTTCCACTTCTCTTTTCTTCAGCCGCTCCCTTCTATACCCTTGTGCACTATCCTGACTTCTCCTCCCGTCTGCTTACTTTGTGCCTTCCAATGCACAATGCAAACTACAGGTAGTGCTGCAGGGCCCACACCCTTTTACTTGCCTTACAGAGCAGCTCTGGAGCTGTTACAGTGCCCAGCTGCTGCAAGAAATCAGCTTGAATGCTTCAGGGGATGGGGCATGGCCAACATGAGCCCCACACCAAAGGAGGGTGGAGGTGTTTAATGCGAACTAGGGGTCATCCAAGCACCGCAAAAGGCCGCCATGCCCTGCACGCCCCTTTTCTCTTTTCATATGCAGATGAGGGTTGAAGCCAACTTTGACCCACTGCTTGGATGACATCACCGTATGCAAATCCGTCTTCTGCAGAACTTCCCCCAGGAATGCTTGCACTAGTTGTTGCATTTGGTTTGTTGTTTGGGGGTGCTTCAGTATTAGGCAGCCTTCTGCCCTCCCATGTTCATCTGAAAATATGTGTTCTCCCTGCAGTTGTTGTCACCAGATGAGAGTTCCCTTGTGCTGCCTCAGTTGAATCTCCTTTACTTGACAGAGATGTGCATGAGCAGCGGCCCTCCCCATCCCTATTCCAAATCATACTTATTTTGCATAGGAGATACCATGGTCATGAAGATTTTTCTCCCAGGGTGAGGTTCATTCATTGCATTTTGGGTATGCTGACCCCTGTGATTTCCCCAAATGTGGGAAACTCAACTGCATTATTTGTGGTAGTGGGGGACTGTGTTTGTGCTTTCCTCTGGTCAGCTCTGGTAAAAGTCAGATTTCTTTGTCTCAGATTTTCCTCTAGCCTTGTTCTTCTTTCGAGAGTTCCCTTGTGCTGCCTCAGTTGGATCTCCTTCACTTTACAGGGGGGTACCCGAGCAGCGACCCTCCCCAGCTCCAGCCCAACTCCTAATTACCTGCCAGGTGAGATACTATGATCATGAAGGTGCTTCTCCCAGGGCAAGGCTCACCCATTGCACTCTGGGTGTGCTGCTCCTGCGATTTCCCCAAATGTGGGAAACTTGACTGTATAATTTGTGTTTCCCCTGGTCGGCTCTCGTATAATTCAGATCTCTTTGTCTCAGGTCTCTCTCCAGCCTAGTTTGCTGTCTGTTTCCACTTCTCTTTTCTTGAGCCGCTCCCTTCTATGCCCTTGCGCACTATCCTGACTTCTCCTCCTGTCTGCTTACTTTGTGCCTTCCAACGCACAATGCGAACTACAGGTAGTGCTTCAGGGCCCACACCCTTTTACTTGCCTTACAGAGCAGCTCTGGAGCTGTTACAGTGCCCAGCTGCTGCAAGAAATCAGCTTGAATGCTTCAGGGGCTGCGGCATAGCCAACATGAGCCCCACACCAAAGGAGGGTGGAGGTGTTTAATGCAAACTAGGGGTCAGCCAAGCGCCGCAAAAGGCCACCATGCCCTGCACGCCCCTTTTCTCTTTTCATATGCAGACGAGGGTTGAAGCCAACTTTGACCCACTGCTTGGATGACATCACCATATGCAAATCCATCTGCGGCAGGCCTTCCCCCAGGAATGCTTGCACTAGTTGTTGCATTTGGTTTGTTGTTTGGGGGTGCTTCAGTATTAGGCAGCCTTCTGCCCTCCCATGTTCATCTGAAAATATATGTTCTCCCTGCAGTTGTTGTCCCAAGATGAGAGTTCCCTTGTGCTGCCTCAGTTGAATCTCCTTTACTTGACAGAGATGTGCATGAGCAGCGGCCCTCCCCAGCCCTATTCCAAATCATACTTATTTTGCATAGGAGATACCATGGTCATGAAGATTATTCTCCCAGGGTGAGGTTCATTCATTGCATTTTGGGTATGCTGACCCCTGTGATTTCCCCAAATGTGGGAAACTTGACTGCATTATTTGTGGTAGTGGGAGACTGTGTTTGTGCTTTCCTCTGGTCAGCTCTGGTAAAAGTCAGATTTCTTTGTCTCAGATTTTCCTTTAGCCTTGTTCTTCTTTCGAGAGTTCCCTTGTGCTGCCTCAGTTGGATCTCCTTCACTTTACAGGGGGGTACCCGAGCAGCGACCCTCCCCAGCTCTAGCCCAACTCCTACTTACCTGCCAGGTGAGATACTATGATCATGAAGGTGCTTCTCCCAGGGCAAGGCTCACCCATTGTACTCTGGGTGTGCTGCTCCTGCGATTTCCCCAAATGTGGGAAACTTGACTGCATAATTTGTGTTTCCCCTGGTCGGCTCTCGTATAATTCAGATCTCTTTGTCTCAGGTCTCTCTCCAGCCTAGTTTGCTGTCTGTTTCCACTTCTCTTTTCTTCAGCCGCTCCCTTCTATACCCTTGTGCACTATCCTGACTTCTCCTCCCGTCTGCTTACTTTGTGCCTTCCAATGCACAATGCAAACTACAGGTAGTGCTGCAGGGCCCACACCCTTTTACTTGCCTTACAGAGCAGCTCTGGAGCTGTTACAGTGCCAAGCTGCTGCAAGAAATCAGCTTGAATGCTTCAGGGGCTGGGGCATAGCCAACATGAGCCCCACACCGAAGGAGGGTGGAGGTGTGTAATGCGAACTAGGGGTCATCCAAGCACTGCAAAAGGCCGCCATGCCCTGCACGCCCCTTTTCTCTTTTCATATGCAGACGAGGGTTGAAGCCAACTTTGACCCACTGCTTGGATGACATCACCATATGCAAATCCATCTGCTGCAGGCCTTCCCCCAGGAATGCTTGCACTAGTTGTTGCATTTGGTTTGTTGTTTGGGGGTGCTTCAGTATTAGGCAGCCTTCTGCCCTCACATGTTCATATGAAAATATGTGTTCTCCCTGCAGTTGTTGTCCCCAGATGAGAGTTCCCTTGTGCTGCCTCAGTTGAATCTCCTTTACTTGACAGAGATGTGCCTGAGCAGCGGCCCTCCCCAGCCCTATCCCAAATCATACTTATTTTGCATAGGCGATACCATGGTCATGAAGATTGTTCTCCCAAGGTGAGGTTCATTCATTGCATTCTGGGTATGCTGACCCCTGTGATTTCCCCAAATGTGGGAAACTCGACTGCATTATTTGTGGTAGTGGGGGACTGTGTTTGTGCTTTCCTCTGGTCAGCTCTGGAAAAAGTCAGATTTCTTTGTCTCAGATCTTCCTCTAGCCTTGTTCTTCTTTCGAGAGTTCCCTTGTGCTGCCTCAGTTGGATCTCTTTCACTTGACAGGGGGGTGCCCGAACAGCGACCCTCCCCAGCTCTAGCCCAACTCCTACTTACCTGCCAGGTGAGATACTATGATCATGAAGGTGCTTCTCCCAGGGCAAGGCTCACCCATTGCACTCTGGGTGTGCTGCCCCTGCGATTTCCCCAAATGTGGGAAACTTGACTGCATAATTTGTGTTTCCCCTGGTCGGCTCTCGTATAATTCAGATCTCTTTGTCTCAGGTCTCTCTCCAGCCTAGTTTGCTGTCTGTTTCCACTTCTCTTTTCTTCAGCCGCTCCCTTCTATACCCTTGTGCACTATCCTGACTTCTCCTCCCGTCTGCTTACTTTGTGCCTTCCAATGCACAATGCAAACTACAGGTAGTGCTGCAGGGCCCACACCCTTTTACTTGCCTTACAGAGCAGCTCTGGAGCTGTTACAGTGCCCAGCTGCTGCAAGAAATCAGCTTGAATGCTTCAGGGGATGGGGCATGGCCAACATGAGCCCCACACCAAAGGAGGGTGGAGGTGTTTAATGCGAACTAGGGGTCATCCAAGCACCGCAAAAGGCCGCCATGCCCTGCACGCCCCTTTTCTCTTTTCATATGCAGATGAGGGTTGAAGCCAACTTTGACCCACTGCTTGGATGACATCACCGTATGCAAATCCGTCTTCTGCAGAACTTCCCCCAGGAATGCTTGCACTAGTTGTTGCATTTGGTTTGTTGTTTGGGGGTGCTTCAGTATTAGGCAGCCTTCTGCCCTCCCATGTTCATCTGAAAATATGTGTTCTCCCTGCAGTTGTTGTCACCAGATGAGAGTTCCCTTGTGCTGCCTCAGTTGAATCTCCTTTACTTGACAGAGATGTGCATGAGCAGCGGCCCTCCCCATCCCTATTCCAAATCATACTTATTTTGCATAGGAGATACCATGGTCATGAAGATTTTTCTCCCAGGGTGAGGTTCATTCATTGCATTTTGGGTATGCTGACCCCTGTGATTTCCCCAAATGTGGGAAACTCAACTGCATTATTTGTGGTAGTGGGGGACTGTGTTTGTGCTTTCCTCTGGTCAGCTCTGGTAAAAGTCAGATTTCTTTGTCTCAGATTTTCCTCTAGCCTTGTTCTTCTTTCGAGAGTTCCCTTGTGCTGCCTCAGTTGGATCTCCTTCACTTTACAGGGGGGTACCCGAGCAGCGACCCTCCCCAGCTCCAGCCCAACTCCTAATTACCTGCCAGGTGAGATACTATGATCATGAAGGTGCTTCTCCCAGGGCAAGGCTCACCCATTGCACTCTGGGTGTGCTGCTCCTGCGATTTCCCCAAATGTGGGAAACTTGACTGTATAATTTGTGTTTCCCCTGGTCGGCTCTCGTATAATTCAGATCTCTTTGTCTCAGGTCTCTCTCCAGCCTAGTTTGCTGTCTGTTTCCACTTCTCTTTTCTTGAGCCGCTCCCTTCTATGCCCTTGCGCACTATCCTGACTTCTCCTCCTGTCTGCTTACTTTGTGCCTTCCAACGCACAATGCGAACTACAGGTAGTGCTTCAGGGCCCACACCCTTTTACTTGCCTTACAGAGCAGCTCTGGAGCTGTTACAGTGCCCAGCTGCTGCAAGAAATCAGCTTGAATGCTTCAGGGGCTGCGGCATAGCCAACATGAGCCCCACACCAAAGGAGGGTGGAGGTGTTTAATGCAAACTAGGGGTCAGCCAAGCGCCGCAAAAGGCCACCATGCCCTGCACGCCCCTTTTCTCTTTTCATATGCAGACGAGGGTTGAAGCCAACTTTGACCCACTGCTTGGATGACATCACCATATGCAAATCCATCTGCGGCAGGCCTTCCCCCAGGAATGCTTGCACTAGTTGTTGCATTTGGTTTGTTGTTTGGGGGTGCTTCAGTATTAGGCAGCCTTCTGCCCTCCCATGTTCATCTGAAAATATATGTTCTCCCTGCAGTTGTTGTCCCAAGATGAGAGTTCCCTTGTGCTGCCTCAGTTGAATCTCCTTTACTTGACAGAGATGTGCATGAGCAGCGGCCCTCCCCAGCCCTATTCCAAATCATACTTATTTTGCATAGGAGATACCATGGTCATGAAGATTATTCTCCCAGGGTGAGGTTCATTCATTGCATTTTGGGTATGCTGACCCCTGTGATTTCCCCAAATGTGGGAAACTTGACTGCATTATTTGTGGTAGTGGGAGACTGTGTTTGTGCTTTCCTCTGGTCAGCTCTGGTAAAAGTCAGATTTCTTTGTCTCAGATTTTCCTTTAGCCTTGTTCTTCTTTCGAGAGTTCCCTTGTGCTGCCTCAGTTGGATCTCCTTCACTTTACAGGGGGGTACCCGAGCAGCGACCCTCCCCAGCTCTAGCCCAACTCCTACTTACCTGCCAGGTGAGATACTATGATCATGAAGGTGCTTCTCCCAGGGCAAGGCTCACCCATTGTACTCTGGGTGTGCTGCTCCTGCGATTTCCCCAAATGTGGGAAACTTGACTGCATAATTTGTGTTTCCCCTGGTCGGCTCTCGTATAATTCAGATCTCTTTGTCTCAGGTCTCTCTCCAGCCTAGTTTGCTGTCTGTTTCCACTTCTCTTTTCTTCAGCCGCTCCCTTCTATACCCTTGTGCACTATCCTGACTTCTCCTCCCGTCTGCTTACTTTGTGCCTTCCAATGCACAATGCAAACTACAGGTAGTGCTGCAGGGCCCACACCCTTTTACTTGCCTTACAGAGCAGCTCTGGAGCTGTTACAGTGCCAAGCTGCTGCAAGAAATCAGCTTGAATGCTTCAGGGGCTGGGGCATAGCCAACATGAGCCCCACACCGAAGGAGGGTGGAGGTGTTTAATGCAAACTAGGGGTCAGACAAGCGCCGCAAAAGGCCACCATGCCCTGCACGCCCCTTTTCTGTTTTCATATGCAGACGAGGGTTGAAGCCAACTTTGACCCACTGCTTGGATGACATCACCATATGCAAATCCATCTGCGGCAGGCCTTCCCCCAGGAATGCTTGCACTAGTTGTTGCATTTGGTTTGTTGTTTGGGGGTGCTTCAGTATTAGGCAGCCTTCTGCCCTCCCATGTTCATCTGAAAATATGTGTTCTCCCTGCAGTTGTTGTCCCCAGATGAGAGTTCCCTTGTGCTGCCTCAGTTGAATCTCCTTAACTTGACAGAGATGTGCCTGAGCAGCGGCCCTCCCCAGTTCTATCCCAAATCATACTTATTTTGCATAGGAGATACCATGGTCATGAAGATTATTCTCCCAGGGTGAGGTTCATTCATTGCATTCTGGGTATGCTGACCCCTGTGATTTCCCCAAATGTGGGAAACTCGACTGCTTTATTTGTGGTAGTGGGGGACTGTGTTTGTGTTTTCCTCTGGTCAGCTCTGGTAAAAGTCAGATTTCTTTGTTTCAGAGCCTTGTTCTTCTTTTGAGAGTTCCCTTGTGCTGCCTCAGTTGGATCTCCTTCACTTGACAGGGGGGTGCCCGAGCAGAGACCCTCGCCAGCTCTAGCCCAACTCCTACTTACCTGCCAGGTGAGATACTATGATCATGAAGGTGCTTCTCCCAGGGCAAGGCTCACCCATTGCACTCTGGGTGTGCTGCCCCTGCGATTTCCCCAAATGTGGGAAACTTGACTGCATAATTTGTGTTTCCCCTGGTCGGCTCTCGTATAATTCAGATCTCTTTGTCTCAGGTCTCTCTCCAGCCTAGTTTGCTGTCTGTTTCCACTTCTCTTTTCTTCAGCCGCTCCCTTCTATACCCTTGTGCACTATCCTGACTTCTCCTCCCGTCTGCTTACTTTGTGCCTTCCAATGCACAATGCAAACTACAGGTAGTGCTGCAGGGCCCACACCCTTTTACTTGCCTTACAGAGCAGCTCTGGAGCTGTTACAGTGCCCAGCTGCTGCAAGAAATCTGCTTGAATGCTTCAGGGGATGGGGCATGGCCAACATGAGCCCCACACCAAAGGAGGGTTGAGGTGTTTAATGCGAACTAGGGGTCATCCAAGCACCGCAAAAGGCCGCCATGCCCTGCACGCCCCTTTTCTCTTTTCATATGCAGATGAGGGTTGAAGCCAACTTTGACCCACTGCTTGGATGACATCACCGTATGCAAATCCGTCTTCTGCAGAACTTCCCCCAGGAATGCTTGCACTAGTTGTTGCATTTGGTTTGTTGTTTGGGGGTGCTTCAGTATTAGGCAGCCTTCTGCCCTCCCATGTTCATCTGAAAATATGTGTTCTCCCTGCAGTTGTTGTCCCCAGATGAGAGTTCCCTTGTGCTGCCTCAGTTGAATCTCCTTTACTTGACAGAGATGTGCATGAGCAGCGGCCCTCCCCAGCCCTATTCCAAATCATACTTATTTTGCATAGGAGATACCATGGTCATGAAGATTATTCTCCCAGGGTGAGGTTCATTCTTTTATTTTTACTTAAAGTACAATAACTTTTACCATTTTAATTTGTTTTAATAGTATATTGACAGTATTGTTTTCTTTCAAAAATCCACTTAATTTTCTTTACCCTATTATTAAAATGGTAATTGACAAAAACAAACTACATTGTCACCATAAGAGCAATACAAAATGTACAAGTGATATATTAAAATCATCTTTCCAGCTTGAATTTCAATGATGCATTGGGGCAACGATTTTGTGAGAAACATCTTCACCCTTAAATAAAGATTTTCTTAATTCCTTACCTGTGTGCTAATTAGATATCACCTTGTTTTCACATTAAACAGACTTCCACATGAGAAAGCAGCAAGTATGCAGTGGCGTTAATGTTTCCTGGTGTCAACCTGTATTATTTCAGTAGATATTGAAATGAGGATGCATCTTGCTGCCTTTCCAATGAAGCAAGTTTAATTTAGTAAAAGGTGAAAAACCATCCCTATAAATATGTTAATCAGATACTTGGCTTTGTGGACACTTTTCAGAGAACAAATTAGTTAGCATAAAAATAAAGCCAGAAAATGAAGAGCTGTTTAATCACTCAATTGGATTTTTCTGCCAGCATATTTCTTTTTCTCTGCAACCCACTGCCAAATTGTGCTTCCTAGCTGTTTTTATAAAATCACTGAATCAAATCTAACTCTGATTACATCAGAGAAGGCCAGGTACCCTACACCATAACAGGGGGTTTGAAATTTTGACTTGTCTACTTAAAGATCACCAAAATCTGATAACAAGGTCAATTAAATCCCTGGGTGGGATTAAACAACCAACCTTTTGGTTAATAGCCTTACACACTAACTGATTGCGCCACAGCTACACTTAGCAAAAGTACATACTGACAAAGGCTAATAAGCATTCATCTAGAACGATTCCTAGAAACATTTTAAAAAGTCAATAATGTGGAGAGTTTTTGTAAGATGTTTCTTCCATCAACCAATGAAGAAACACATTGGTACTTTCCCATGATAAGTGAGTGCTTCAGGACCTCTTGCACTTACATGTGCAGCAGAGTACTGTAATGGAAGCATGCTGGGTCCATAACCCAGAGGTAGGCAGATTGAAACTATCCTCTGCTATATGCATTTTTTTTGTTAATTAAAGTAATCCAAAACTGGGATTGATATTTTTGCTCTTTTATTTTTACTTAAAGTACAATAACTTTTACCATTTTAATTTGTTTTAATAGTATATTGACAGTATTGTTTTCTTTCAAAAATCCACTTAATTTTCTTTACCCGATTATTAAAATGGTAATTGACAAAAACAAACTACATTGTCACCAGAAGAGCAATACAAAATGTACAAGTGATATATTAAAATCATCTTTCCAGCTTGAATTTCAATGATGCATTGGGGCAACGATTTTGTGAGAAACATCTTCACCCTTAAATAAAGATTTTCTTAATTCCTTACCTGTGTGCTAATTAGATATCACCTTGTTTTCACATTAAACAGACTTCCACATGCGAAAGCAGCAAGGATGCAGTGGCGTTAATGTTTCCTGGTGTCAACCTGTATTATTTCAGTAGACATTGAAATGAAGATGCATCTTGCTGCCTTTCCAATGAAGCAAGTTTAATTTAGTAATAGGTGAAAAACCATCCCTACAAAGGTGTTAATCAGAGACTTGGCTTTGTGGACACTTTTCAGAGAACAAATTTGTTAGTATAAAAATAAAGCCAGAAAATGAAGAGCTGTTTAATCACTCAATTGGATTTTTCTGCCAGCATATTTCTTTTTCTCTGCAACCCACTGCTAAATTTTTCTTCCTAGCTGTTTTTATAAAATCACTGAATCAAATCTAACTCTGATTACATTAGAGAAGGCCAGGTACCCTACACCATAACAGGGGGTTTGAAATTTTGACTTGTCTACTTAAAGATCACCAAAATCTGATAACAAGGTCAATTAAGTCCCTGGGTGGGATTGAACCACCAACCTTTTGGTTAATAGCCTTACACACTAACTGATTGCGCCAAAACGACACTTTGCAAAAGAACATACTGACAAAGGCTAATAAGCATTCATCTAGAACGATTCCTAGAAACATTTTAAAAAGTCAATAATGTGGAGAGTTTTTGTAAGATGTTTCTTCCATCAACCAATGAAGAAACACATTGGTACTTTCCCATGATGAGTGAGTGCTTCAGGATCTCTTGCACTTACATGTGCAGCAGAGTACTGTAATGGAAGCATGCTGGGTCCATAACCCAGAGGTAGGCAGATTGAAACTATCCTCTGCTATATGCATTTTTTTTGTTAATTAAAGTAATCCAAAACTGGGATTGATATTTTTGCTCTTTTATTTTTACTTAAAGTACAATAACTTTTACCATTTTAATTTGTTTTAATAGTATTGTTTTCTTTCAAAAATCCTATTAATTTTCTTTACCCGATTATTAAAATGGTAATTGACAAAAACAAACTACATTGTCACCAGAAGAGCAATACAAAATGTACAAGTGATATATTAAAATCATCTTTCCAGCTTGAATTTCAATGATGCATTGGGGCAACGATTTTGTGAGAAACATCTTCACCCTTAAATAAAGATGTTCTTAATTCCTTACCTGTGTGCTAATTAGATATCACCTTGTTTTCACATTAAACTGACTTCCACATGAGAAAACAGCAAAGATGCAGTGGCGTTAATGTTTCCTGGTGTCAACCTGTATTATTTCCGTAGATATTGAAATGAGGATGCATCTTGCTGCCTTTCCAATGAAGCAAGTTTAATTTAGTAATAGGTGAAAAACCATCCCTACAAAGATGTTAATCAAATACTTGGCTTTGTGGACACTTTTCAGAGAACAAATTTGTTATCATAAAAATAAAGCCAGAAAATGAAGAGCTGTTTAATCACTCAATTGGATTTTTCTGCCAGCATTTTTCTTTTTCTCTGCAACCCACTGCTAAATTGTGCTTCCTAGCTGTTTTTTTTATAAAATCACTTAATCAAATCTAACTCTGATTACATCAGAGAAGGCCAGGTACCCTACACCATAAGAAGGGGGTTTGAAATTTTGACTTGTCTACTTAAAGATCACCAAAATCTGATAACAAGGTCATGGACAGATACCTTATCAGCAGAGATTGAGACCCTAGATAAGGATGCTATGTTATTGACCATAGGGCATATAAAAGATGCTGTCCTATATATGAGAGATGCTCTAAGTGACATTAGTCTACTGGGTTCTAGAATAAACGCTATGTCGATTTCTGCTAGACGAGTCCTATGGACCCGGCAATAGACAGGTGATGCCGACTCAAAAAGGCATATGGAGGTTTTACCTTACAGGGGTGAGGAATTGTTTGGGGAAGGTCTCTCGGACCTTGTCTCCACAGCTACAGCTGGTAAATCAAATTTTTTGCCTTATATTCCCTCACAGCCTAAGAAAGCACCACATTATCAAATGCAGTCCTTTCGATCACAGAGAAACAAGAAAGTACGAGGTGCGTCCTTTCTTGCCAGAGGTAAGGGCAGAGGGAAGAAGCTGCACAACACAGCTAGTTCCCAGGAACAGAAGTCCTCCCCGGCCTCTACAAAATCCACCGCATGACGCTGGGGCTCCGCTAAAGGAGTCCGCCCAGTTGGGGGCACGTCTTCGAGTTTTCAGCCACATCTGGGTTCATTCGCAGGTGGATCCCTAGGCAATAGAAATTGTTTCTCAGGGTTACAAGCTGAAATTCGAAGAGGTGCCTCCTCGCCGGTTTTTCAAATCGGCCCTACCATCTTCTCCCCAGGAAAGGGAGATAGTGTTAAATGCAATTCACAAATTGTATCTTCAACAGGTGGTGGTCAAGGTTCCCCTGCTTCAACAAGGAAAGGGAAATTATTCGACCCTGTTTGTAGTCCCAAAACCGGACGGTTTGGTCAGACCCATATTAAATTTAAAATCCCTGAACCTATACTTGAAAAGGTTCAAGTTCAAGATGGAATCGCTAAGAGCGGTCATCGCCAGCCTAGAAGGCCTTCCCCCAGGAATGCTTGCACTAGTTGTTGCATTTGGTTTGTTGTTTGGGGGTGCTTCAGTATTAGGCAGCCTTCTGCCCTCCCATGTTCATCTGAAAATATGTGTTCTCCCTGCAGTTGTTGTCCCCAGATGAGAGTTCCCTTGTGCTGCCTCAGTTGAATCTCCTTTACTTGACAGAGATGTGCCTGAGCAGCGGCCCTCCCCAGCCCTATCCCAAATCATACTTATTTTGCATAGGAGATACCATGGTCATGAAGACTGTTCTCCCAGGGTGCGGTTCATTCATTGCATTCTGGGTATGCTGACCCCTGTGATTTCCCCAAATGTGGGAAACTCGACTGCATTATTTAATGCGAACTAGGGGTCATCCAAGCACCGCAAAAGGCCGCCATGCCCTGCATACCCCTTTTCTCTTTTCATAAGCAGACGAGGTTTGAAGCCAACCTTGACCCACTGCTTGGATGACATCACTTGCTGCCTTTCCAATGAAGCAAGTTTAATTTAATAATAGGTGAAAAACCATCCCTACAAAGGTGTTAATCAGATACTTGGCTTTGTGGACACTTTTCAGAGCACAAATTTGTTAGCATAAAAATAAAGCCAGAAAATGAAGAGCTGTTTAATCACTCAATTGGATTTTTCTGCCAGCATATTTCTTTTTCTCTGCAACCCACTGCTAAATTGTGCTTTGTGGCTGTTTTTTTTATAAAATCACTTAATCAAATCTAACTCTGATTACATCAGAGAAGGCCAGGTACCCTACACCATAAGAGGTGGTTTGAAATTTTTACTTGTCTACTTAAAGATCACCAAAATCTGATAACAAGGTCAATTACGTCCCTAGGTGGGATTGAACCACCAACCTTTTGGTTAACAACTGAACACGCTAACTGTTTGTGCCTCAGAGACACTTTGCGAAAGTACATACTGACAAAGGCTAATAAGCATTCATCTAGAACGTTTCCTAGAAAAACTTTAAAAAGTCAATAATCTGGAGAGTTTTTGTAAGATGTTTCTTCCATCAACCAATGAAGAAACACATTGGTACTTTCCCATGATGAGTGAGTGCTTCAGGATCTCTTGCACTTACATGTGCAGCAGAGTACTGTAATGGAAGCATGCTGGGTCCATAACCCAGAGGTAGGCAGATTGAAACTATCCTCTGCTATATGCATTGTTTTTTGTTAATTAAAGTAATCCAAAACTGGGATTGATATTTTTGCTCTTTTATTTTTACTTAAAGTACAATAACTTTTACCATTTTAATTTGTTTTAATAGTATATTGACAGTATTGTTTTCTTTCAAAAATCCACTTAATTTTCTTTACCCTATTATTAAAATGGTAATTGACAAAAACAAACTACATTGTCACCAGAAGAGCAGTACAAAATATACAAGTGATATATTAAAATCATCTTTCCAGCTTTAATTTCAATGATGCCTTGGTGCAACAATTTTGTGAGAAACATCTTCACCCATAAAGAAAGATTTTCTTAATTCCTTACCTGTGTGCTGATTAGATATCACCTTGTTTTCACATTAAACAGACTTCCCCTTGAGGAAGCAGCAAGGATGCAGTGACGTTTATGTTTCCTGGTGTCAACCTGTATTATTTCAGTAGACATTGAAATGAGGATGCATCTTGCTGCCTTTCCAATGAAGCAAGTTTAATTCAGTAATAGGTGAAAAACCATTCCTACTAAAGGTGTTAATCAGAGACTTGGCTTTGTGGACACTTTTCAGAGAGCAAATTTGTTAGCATAAACATAAAATCAGAAAATGAAGAGCTGTTTAATCACTCAATTGGACTTTTCTGCCAGCATAATTTTTTTTCTCTGCAACCCACTGCTAAATTGTGCTTCCTAGCTGTTTTTTATAAAATCACTTAATCAAATCTAACTCTGATTACATCAGAGAAGGCCGGGTACCCTACACCATAAGAGGGGGTTTGAAATTTTGACTTGTCTACTTAAAGATCACCAAAATCTGATAACAAGGTCAATTACGTCCCTGGGTGGGATTGAATCACCAACCTTTAGGTTAATAGCCATACACACTAACTGATTGCGCCATAGCGACACTTTGCGAAAGTACATACTGACAAAGGCTAATAAGCATTCATCTAGAACGTTTCCTAGAAAAACTTTAAAAAGTCAATAATCTGGAGAATTTTTGTAAGAAACACATTGGTACTTTCCCATGATGAGTGAGTGCTTCAGGATCTCTTGCACTTACATGGGCTATTAACCAAAAGGTTCCCACCCAGTGATGTAATTGACCTTGTGGTCAGATTTTGGTGATCTTTAAGTAGACAAGTCAAAATTTCAAACCCCCTCTTATGGTGTAGGGTACCTGGCCTTCTCTGACGTAATCAGAGTTAGATTTAATTAAGGTGCGCAAGGGCATAGAAGGGAGCGGTTTAAGAAAAGAGAAGTGGAAACAGACAGCAAACTAGGCTGGAGAGAGACCTGAGACAAAGAGATCTGAATTATACGAGAGCCGACCAGGGGAAACACAAATTATGCAGTCAAGTTTCCCACATTTGGGGAAATCGCAGGAGCAGCACACCCAGAGTGCAATGGGTGAGCCTTGCCCTGGGAGAAGCACCTTCATGATCATAGTATCTCACCTGGCAGGTAAGTAGGAGTTGGGCTAGTGCTGGGGAGGGTCGCTGCTCGGGTACGCCCCTGTCAAGTGAAGGAGATCCAACTGAGGCAGCACAAGGGAACTCTCGAAAGAAGAACAAGGCTAGAGGAAGATCTGAGACAAAGAAATCTGACTTTTACCAGAGCTGACCAGAGGAAAGCACAAACACAGTACCCCACTACCACCAGGAAACATTAACGCCACTGCATCCTTGCTGCTTTCTCATGTGGTAGTCTATTTAATGTGAAAACAAGGTGATATCTAATTAGCACACAGAAAAGAAAATTAAGTGAATTTTTGAAAGAAAACAATACTGTCAATATACTATTAAAACAAATTAAAATGGTAAAAGTTATTGTACTTTAAGTAAAAATAAAAGAGCAAAAATGTCAATCCCAGTTTTGGATTACTTTAATTAACAAAAAAAATGCATATAGCAGAGGATAGTTTCAATCTGCCTACCTCTGGGTTATGGACCCAGCATGCTTCCATTACAGTACTCTGCTGCACATGTATGTGCAAGAGATCCTGAAGCACTCACTCATCATGGGAAAGTACCAATGTGTTTCTTCATTGGTTGATGGAAGAAACATCTTACAAAAACTCTCCACATTATTGACTTTTTAAAATGTTTCTAGGAAACGTTCTAGATGAATGCTTATTAGCCTTTTTCAGTATATGCTTTTGCAAAGTGTCGCTGTGGCGCAATCAGTTAGTGTGTAAGGCTATTAACCAAAAGGTTGGTGGTTCAATCCCACCCAGGGACGTAATTGACCTTGTTATCAGATTTTGGTGATCTTTTTGTAGACAAGTCAAAATTTCAAACCCCCTCTTATGGTGTAGGGTACCTGGCCTTCTCTGATGTAATCAGAGTTAGATTTGATTCAGTGATTTTATAAAAACAGCTAGGAAGCACAATTTAGCAGTGGGTTGCAGAGAAAAAGAAATATGCTGGCAAAAAAATCCAATTGAGTGATTAAACAGCTCTTCATTTTCTGGCTTTATTTTTATGCTAACAAATTTGTTCTCTGAAAAGTGTCCACAAAGCCAAGTCTCTGATTAACACCTTTGTAGGGATGGTTTTTCACCTATTACTAAATTAAACTTGCTTCATTGGAAAGGCAGCAAGATGCATCCTCATTTCAATATCTACAGAAATAATACAGGTTGACACCAGGAAACATTAACGCCACTGCATCCTTGCTGCTTTCTCATGTGGAAGTCTGTTTAATGTGAAAACAAGGTGATATCTAATTAGCACACAGGTAAGGAATTAAGAAAATCTTTATTTAAGGGTGAAGATGTTTCTCACAAAATCGTTGCCCCAATGCATCATTGAAATTCAAGCTGGAAAGATGATTTTAATATATCACTTGTACATTTTGTATTGCTCTTCTGGTGACAATGTAGTTTGTTTTTGTCAATTACCATTTTAATAATCGGGTAAAGAAAATTAATTGGATTTTTGAAAGAAAACAATACTGTCAATATACTATTAAAACAAATTAAAATGGTAAAAGTTATTGTACTTTAAGTAAAAATAAAAGAGCAAAAATATCAATCCCAGTTTTGGATTACTTTAATTAACAAAAAAAAATGCATATAGCAAAGGATAGTTTCAATCTGCCTACCTCTGGGTTATGGACCCAGCATGCTTCCATTACAGTACTCTGCTGCACATGTAAGTGCAAGAGGTCCTGCAGCACTCACTTATCATGGGAAAGTACCAATGTGTTTCTTCATTGGTTGATGGAAGAAACATCTTACAAAAACTCTCCACATTATTGACTTTTTAAAATGTTTCTAGGAAACGTTCTAGATATATGCTTATTAGCCTTTGTCAGTATATACTTTTGCAAAGTGTCGCTGTGGCGCAATCAGTTAGTGTGTATGGTTATTAACCAAAAGGTTGGTGGTTCAATCCCACCCAGGGACGTAATTGACCTTGTTATCAGATTTTGGTGATCTTTAAGTAGACAAGTCAAAATTTCAAACCCCCTGTTATGGTGTAGGGTACCTGGCCTTCCCTGATGTAATCAGAGTTAGATTTGATTCAGTGATTTTATAAAAACAGCTAGGAAGCACAATTTAGCAGTGGGTTGCAGAGAAAAAGAAATATGCTGGCAAAAAAATCCAATTGAGTGATTAAACAGCTCTTCATTTTCTGGCTTTATTTTTATGCTAACAAATTTGTTCTCTGAAAAGTGTCCACAAAGCCAAGTCTCTGATTAACACCTTTGTAGGGATGGTTTTTCACCTATTACTAAATTAAACTTGCTTCATTGGAAAGGCAGCAAGATGCATCCTCATTTCAATGTCTACTGAAATAATACAGGTTGACACCAGGAAACATTAACGCCACTGCATCCTTGCTGCTTTCGCATGTGGAAGTCTGTTTAATGTGAAAACAAGGTGATATCTAATTAGCACACAGGTAAGGAATTAAGAAAATCTTTATTTAAGGGTGAAGGTGTTTCTCACAAAATCGTTGCCCCAATGCATCATTGAAATTCAAGCTGGAAAGATGATTTTAATATATCACTTGTACATTTTGTATTGCTCTTCTGGTGACAATGTCGTTTGTTTTTGTCAATTACCATTTTAATAATAGGGTAAAGAAAATTAAGTGGATTTTTGAAAGAAAACAATACTGTCAATATACTATTAAAACAAATTAAAATGGTAAAAGTTATTGTACTTTAAGTAAAAATAAAAGAGCAAAAATATCAATCCCAGTTTTGGATTACTTTAATTAACAAAAAAAAATGCATATAGCAGAGGATAGTTTCAATCTGCCTACCTCTGGGTTATGGGCCCAGCATTTTTCCATTGCAGTACTCTGCTGCACATGTAAGTGCAAGAGATCCTGAAGCACTCACTCATCATGGGAAAGTACCAATGTGTTTCTTCGTTGGTTGATGGAAGAAACATCTTTCAAAAACTCTCCAGATTATTGACTTTTTAAAGTTTTTCTAGGAAACGTTCTAGATGAATGCTTATTAGCCTTTGTCAGTATGTACGTTTGTAAAGTGTCTCTGTGGCGCAATCTGTTAGTGTGTTTGGTTATTAATCAAAGGGTTGGTGGTTCAATCCCACCCAGGGATGTAATTGACCTTGTTATCAGATTTTGGTGATCTTTAAGTAGACAAGTCAAAATTTCAAACCCCCTTCTTATGGTGTAGGGTACCTGGCCTACTCTGATGTAATCAGAGTTAGATTTGATTAAGTGATTTTATAAAAAAACAGCTAGGAAGCACAATTTAGCAGTGGGTTGCAGAGAAAAAGAAAAATGCTGGCAGAAAAATCCAATTGAGTGATTAAACAGCTCTTCATTTTCTGGCTTTATTTTTATGATTACAAATTTGTTCTCTGAAAAGTGTCCACAAAGCCAAGTATCTGATTAACATCTTTGTAGGGATGGTTTTTCACCTATTACTAAATTAAACTTGCTTCATTGGAAAGGCAGCAAGATGCATCCTCATTTCAATATCTACGGAAATAATACAGGTTGACACCAGGAAACATTAACGCCACTGCATATTTGCTGTTTTCGCATGTGAAAGTCTGCTTAATGTGAAAACAAGGTGATATCTAATTAGCACACAGGTAAGGAATTAAGAAAATCTTTATTTAAGGGTGAAGGTGTTTCTCACAAAATCGTTGCCCCAATGCATCATTGAAATTCAAGCTGGAAAGATGATTTTAATATATCACTTGTACATTTTGTATTGCTCTTCTGGTGACAATGTAGTTTGTTTTTGTCAATTACCATTTTAATAATAGGGTAAAGAAAATTAAGTGGATTTTTGAAAGAAAACAATACTGTCAATATACTATTAAAACAAATTAAAATGGTAAAAGTTATTGTACTTTAAGTAAAAATAAAAGAGCAAAAATATCAATCCCAGTTTTGGATTACTTTAATTAACAAAAAAAAATGCATATAGCAGAGGATAGTTTCAATCTGCCTACCTCTGGGTTATGGGCCCAGCATTTTTCCATTGCAGTACTCTGCTGCACATGTAAGTGCAAGAGATCCTGAAGCACTCACTCATCATGGGAAAGTACCAATGTGTTTCTTCGTTGGTTGATGGAAGAAACATCTTACAAAAACTCTCCAGATTATTGACTTTTTAAAGTTTTTCTAGGAAACGTTCTAGATGAATGCTTATTAGCCTTTGTCAGTATGTACGTTTGTAAAGTGTCTCTGTGGCGCAATCTGTTAGTGTGTTTGGTTATTAATCAAAGGGTTGGTGGTTCAATCCCACACAGGGATGTAATTGACCTTGTTATCAGATTTTGGTGATCTTTAAGTAGACAAGTCAAAATTTCAAACCCCCTTCTTATGGTGTAGGGTACCTGGCCTACTCTGATGTAATCAGAGTTAGATTTGAATAAGTGATTTTATAAAAAAAACAGCTAGGAAGCACAATTTAGCAGTGGGTTGCAGAGAAAAAGAAATATGCTGGCAGAAAAATCCAATTGAGTGATTAAACAGCTCTTCATTTTCTGGCTTTATTTTTATGCTAACGAATTTGTTCTCTGAAAAGTGTCCACAAAGCCAAGTATCTGATTAACATATTTGTAGGGATGGTTTTTCACCTATTACTAAATTAAACTTGCTTCATTGGAAAGGCAGCAAGATGCATCCTCATTTCAATATCTACTGAAATAATACAGGTTGACACCAGGAAACATTAACGCCACTGCATCCTTGCTGCTTTCTCATGTGGAAGTCTGTTTAATGTGAAAACAAGGTGATATCTAATTAGCACACAGGTAAGGAATTAAGAAAATCTTTATTTAAGGGTGAAGATGTTTCTCACAAAATCGTTGCCCCAATGCATCATTGAAATTCAAGCTGGAAAGATGATTTTAATATATCCCTTGTACATTTTGTATTGCTCTTCTGGTGACAATGTAGTTTGTTTTTGTCAATTACCATTTTAATAATCGGGTAAAGAAAATTAATTGGATTTTTGAAAGAAAACAATACTGTCAATATACTATTAAAACAAATTAAAATGGTAAAAGTTATTGTACTTTAAGTAAAAATAAAAGCTAAAATATCAATCCCAGTTTTGGATTACTTTAATGAACAAAAAAAAAATGCATATAGCAAAGGATAGTTTCAATCTGCCTACCTCTGGGTTATGGGCCCAGCATGCTTCCATTGCAGTACTCTGCTGCACATGTAAGTGCAAGAGATCCTGAAGCACTCACTCATCATGCGAAAGTACCAATGTGTTTCTTCATTGGTTGCTGGAAGAAACATCTTACAAAAACTCTCCAGATTATTGACTTTTTAAAGTTTTTCTAGGAAACGTTCTAGATGAATGCTTATTAGTCTTTGTCAGTATGGACTTTTCGCAAAGTGTCTCTGTGGCGCAATCGGTTAGTGTGTTCAGCTATTAATCAAAAGGTTGGTGGTTCAATCCCATCCAGGGACGTAATTGACCTTGTGATCAGATTTTGGTAATATTTAAGTAGACAAGTCAAAATTGCAAACCCCCTCTTATGGTGTAGGGTACCTGGCCTTCTCTGATGTAATCAGAGTTAGATTTGATTAAGTGATTTTATAAAAAAACAGCTAGGAAGCACAATTTAGCAGTGGGTTGCAGAGAAAAAGAAAAATGCTGGCAGAAAAATCCAATTGAGTGATTAAACAGCTCTTCATTTTCTGGCTTTATTTTTATGATAACAAATTTGTTCTCTGAAAAGTGTCCACAAAGCCAAGTATCTGATTAACATCTTTGTAGGGATGGTTTTTCACCTATTACTAAATTAAACTTGCTTCATTGGAAAGGCAGCAAGATGCATCCTCATTTCAATATCTACGGAAATAATACAGGTTGACACCAGGAAACATTAACGCCACTGCATCTTTGCTGTTTTCTCATGTGGAAGTCTGTTTAATGTGAAAACAAGGTGATATCTAATTAGCACACAGGTAAGGAATTAAGAACATCTTTATTTAAGGGTGAAGATGTTTCTCACAAAATCGTTGCCCCAATGCATCATTGAAATTCAAGCTGGAAAGATGATTTTAATATATCACTTGTACATTTTGTATTGCTCTTCTGGTGACAATGTAGTTTGTTTTTGTCAATTACCATTTTAATAATCGGGTAAAGAAAATTAATAGGATTTTTGAAAGAAAACAATACTGTCAATATACTATTAAAACAAATTAAAATGGTAAAAGTTATTGTACTTTAAGTAAAAATAAAAGAGCAAAAATATCAATCCCAGTTTTGGATTACTTTAATTAACAAAAAAAATGCATATAGCAGAGGATAGTTTCAATCTGCCTACCTCTGGGTTATGGACCCAGCATGCTTCCATTACAGTACTCTGCTGCACATGTAAGTGCAAGAGATCCTGAAGCACTCACTCATCATGGGAAAGTACCAATGTGTTTCTTCATTGGTTGATGGAAGAAACATCTTACAAAAACTCTCCACATTATTGACTTTTTAAAATGTTTCTAGGAATCGTTCTAGATGAATGCTTATTAGCCTTTGTCAGTATGTTCTTTTGAAAAGTGTCGCTGTGGCGCAATCAGTTAGTGTGTAAGGCTATTAACCAAAAGGTTGGTGGTTCAATCCCACCAAGGGACTTAATTGACCTTGTTATCAGATTTTGGTGATCTTTAAGTAGACAAGTCAAAATTTCAAACCCCCTGTTATGGTGTAGGGTACCTGGCCTTCTCTAATGTAATCAGAGTTAGATTTGATTCAGTGATTTTATAAAAACAGCTAGGAAGAACAATTTAGCAGTGGGTTGCAGAGAAAAAGAAATATGCTGGCAGAAAAATCCAATTGAGTGATTAAACAGCTCTTCATTTTCTGGCTTTATTTTTATACTAACAAATTTGTTCTCTGAAAAGTGTCCACAAGGCCAAGTCTCTGATTAACACCTTTGTAGGGATGGTTTTTCACCTATTACTAAATTAAACTTGCTTCATTGGAAAGGCAGCAAGATGCATCTTCATTTCAATGTCTACTGAAATAATACAGGTTGACACCAGGAAACATTAACGCCACTGCATCTTTGCTGTTTTCTCATGTGGAAGTCTGTTTAATGTGAAAACAAGGTGATATCTAATTAGCACACAGGTAAGGAATTAAGAAAATCTTTATTTAAGGGTGAAGATGTTTCTCACAAAATCGTTGCCCCAATGCATCATTGAAATTCAAGCTGGAAAGATGATTTTAATATATCACTTGTACATTTTGTATTGCTCTTCTGGTGACAATGTAGTTTGTTTTTGTCAATTACCATTTTAATAATCGGGTAAAGAAAATTAAGTGGATTTTTGAAAGAAAACAATACTGTCAATATACTATTAAAACAAATTAAAATGGTAAAAGTTATTGTACTTTAAGTAAAAATAAAAGAGCAAAAATATCAATCCCAGTTTTGGATTACTTTAATTAACAAAAAAAAATGCATATAGCAGAGGATAGTTTCAATCTGCCTACCTCTGGGTTATGGACCCAGCATGCTTCCATTACAGTACTCTGCTGCACATGTAAGTGCAAGAGGTCCTGAAGCACTCACTTATCATGGGAAAGTACCAATGTGTTTCTTCATTGGTTGATGGAAGAAACATCTTACAAAAACTCTCCACATTATTGACTTTTTAAAATGTTTCTAGGAATCGTTCTAGATGAATGCTTATTAGCCTTTGTCAGTATGTACTTTTGCAAAGTGTAGCTGTGGCGCAATCAGTTAGTGTGTAAGGCTATTAACCAAAAGGTTGGTTGTTCAATCCCACCCAGGGACTTAATTGACCTTGTTATCAGATTTTGGTGATCTTTAAGTAGACAAGTCAAAATTTCAAACCCCCTGTTATGGTGTAGGGTACCTGGCCTTCTCTGATGTAATCAGAGTTAGATTTGATTCAGTGATTTTATAAAAACAGCTAGGAAGCTCAATTTGGCAGTGGGTTGCAGAGAAAAAGAAATATGCTGGCAGAAAAATCCAATTGAGTGATTAAACAGCTCTTCATTTTCTGGCTTTATTTTTATGCTAACTAATTTGTTCTCTGAAAAGTGTCCACAAAGCCAAGTATCTGATTAACATATTTGTAGGGATGGTTTTTCACCTATTACTAAATTAAACTTGCTTCATTGGAAAGGCAGCAAGATGCATCCTCATTTCAATATCTACTGAAATAATACAGGTTGACACCAGGAAACATTAACGCCACTGCATCCTTGCTGCTTTCTCATGTGGAAGTCTGTTTAATGTGAAAACAAGGTGATATCTAATTAGCACACAGGTAAGGAATTAAGAAAATCTTTATTTAAGGGTGAAGATGTTTCTCACAAAATCGTTGCCCCAATGCATCATTGAAATTCAAGCTGGAAAGATGATTTTAATATATCACTTGTACATTTTGTATTGCTCTTATGGTGACAATGTAGTTTGTTTTTGTCAATTACCATTTTAATAATAGGGTAAAGAAAATTAAGTGGATTTTTGAAAGAAAACAATACTGTCAATATACTATTAAAACAAATTAAAATGGTAAAAGTTATTGTACTTTAAGTAAAAATAAAAGCTAAAATATCAATCCCAGTTTTGGATTACTTTAATGAACAAAAAAAAAAAAATCATATAGCAAAGGATAGTTTCAATCTGCCTACCTCTGGGTTATGGGCCCAGCATGCTTCCATTGCAGTACTCTGCTGCACATGTAAGTGCAAGAGATCCTGAAGCACTCACTCATCATGCGAAAGTACCAATGTGTTTCTTCATTGGTTGCTGGAAGAAACATCTTACAAAAACTCTCCAGATTATTGACTTTTTAAAGTTTTTCTAGGAAACGTTCTAGATGAATGCTTATTAGTCTTTGTCAGTATGTGCTTTTTGCAAAGTGTCTCTGTGGCGCAATCGGTTAGTGTGTTCAGCTATTTATCAAAAGGTTGGTGGTTCAATCCCACCCAGGGACGTAATTGACCTTGTGATCAGATTTTGGTGATATTTAAGTAGACAAGTCAAAATTGCAAACCCCCTCTTATGGTGTAGGGTACCTGGCCTTCTCTGATGTAATCAGAGTTAGATTTGATTAAGTGATTTTATAAAAAAACAGCTAGGAAGCACAATTTAGCAGTGGGTTGCAGATAAAAAGAAAAATGCTGGCAGAAAAATCCAATTGAGTGATTAAACAGCTCTTCATTTTCTGGCTTTATTTTTATGATTACAAATTTGTTCTCTGAAAAGTGTCCACAAAGCCAAGTATCTGATTAACATCTTTGTAGGGATGGTTTTTCACCTATTACTAAATTAAACTTGTTTCATTGGAAAGGCAGCAAGATGCATCCTCATTTCAATATCTACGGAAATAATACAGGTTGACACCAGGAAACATTAACGCCACTGCATATTTGCTGTTTTCTCATGTGGAAGTCTGTTTAATGTGAAAACAAGGTGATATCTAATTAGCACACAGGTAAGGAATTAAGAAAATCTTTATTTAAGGGTGAAGATGTTTCTCACAAAATCGTTGCCCCAATGCATCATTGAAATTCAAGCTGGAAAGATGATTTTAATATATCACTTGTACATTTTGTATTGCTCTTCTGGTGACAATGTAGTTTGTTTTTGTCAATTACCATTTTAATAATCGGGTAAAGAAAATTAATTGGATTTTTGAAAGAAAACAATACTGTCAATATACTATTAAAACAAATTAAAATGGTAAAAGTTATTGTACTTTAAGTAAAAATAAAAGAGCAAAAATATCAATCCCAGTTTTGGATTACTTTAATGAACAAAAAAAAATGCATATAGCAGAGGATAGTTTCAATCTGCCTACCTCTGGGTTATGGACCCAGCATGCTTCCATTACAGTACTCTGCTGCACATGTAAGTGCAAAAGATCCTGAAGCACTCACTCATCATGGGAAAGTACCAATGTGTTTCTTCATTGGTTGATGGAAGAAACATCTTACAAAAACTCTCCACATTATTGACTTTTTAAAATGTTTCTAGGAATCGTTCTAGATGAATGCTTATTAGCCTTTGTCAGTATGTACTTTTGCAAAGTGTCGCTGTGGCGCAATCAGTTAGTGTGTAAGGCTATTAACCAAAAGGTTGGTGGTTCAATCCCACCCAGGGACTTAATTGACCTTGTTATCAGATTTTGGTGATCTTTAAGTAGACAAGTCAAAATGTCAAACCCCCTGTTATGGTGTAGGGTACCTGGCCTTCTCTGATGTAATCAGAGTTAGATTTGATTCAGTGATTTTATAAAAACAGCTAGGAAGCACAATTTAGCAGTGGGTTGCAGAGAAAAAGAAATATGCTGGCAGAAAAATCCAATTGAGTGATTAAACAGCTCTTCATTTTCTGGCTTTATTTTTATGCTAACAAATTTGTGCTCTGAAAAGTGTCCACAAAGCCAAGTATCTGATTAACACCTTTGTAGGGATGGTTTTTCACCTATTATTAAATTAAACTTGCTTCATTGGAAAGGCAGCAAGTGATGTCATCCAAGCAGTGGGTCAAAGTTGGCTTCAAACCTCGTCTGCTTATGAAAAGAGAAAAGGGGTATGCAGGGCATGGCGGCCTTTTGCGGTGCTTGGATGACCCCTAGTTCGCATTAAATAATGCAGTCGAGTTTCCCACATTTGGGGAAATCACAGGGGTGAGCATACCCAGAATGCAATGAATGAACCGCACCCTGGGAGAACAGTCTTCATGACCATGGTATCTCCTATGCAAAATAAGTATGATTTGGGATAGGGCTGGGGAGGGCCGCTGCTCAGGCACATCTCTGTCAAGTAAAGGAGATTCAACTGAGGCAGCACAAGGGAACTCTCATCTGGGGACAACAACTGCAGGGAGAACACATATTTTCAGATGAACATGGGAGGGCAGAAGGCTGCCTAATACTGAAGCACCCCCAAACAACAAACCAAATGCAACAACTAGTACAAGCATTCCTGGGGGAAGGTCTGCAGCAGATGGATTTGCATATGGCGATGTCATCCAAGCAGTGGGTCAAAGTTGGCTTCAACCCTCGTCTGCATATGAAAAGAGAAAAGGGGCGTGCAGGGCATGGCGGCCTTTTGCGGCACTTGGATGACCCCTAGTTCGCATTAAACACCTCCACCCTCCGTCGGTGTGGGGCTCATGTTGGCTATGCCCCAGCCCCTGAAGGATTCAAGCTGATTTCTTGCAGCAGCTGGGCACTGTAACAGCTCCAGAGCTGCTCTGTAAGGCAAGTAAAAGGGTGTGGGCCCTGCAGCACTACCTGTAGTTCGCATTGTGCGAGACCCCTAGTTCGCATTAAACACCCCCACCCTCCTTCGGTGTGGGGCTCATGTTGGCCATGCCCCAGCCCCTGAAGCATTCACGCTGATTTCTTGCAGCAGCTGGGCACTGTAACAGCTCAAGAGCTGCTCTATAAGGCAAGTAAAAGGGTGTGGGCCCTGCAGCACTACCTGTAGTTTGCATTGTGCATTGGAAGGCACAAAGTAAGCAGACGGGAGGAGAAGTCAGGATAGTGCACAAGGGTATAGACGGGAGGGGCTCAAGAAAAAAGAAGTGGAAACAGACAGCAAACTAGGCTTCCAATGCACAATGCAAACTACAGGTAGTGCTGCAGGGCCCACACCCTTTTACTTGCCTTACAGAGCAGCTCTGGAGCTGTTTAATCACTCAATTGGATTTTTCTGCCAGCATAATTTTTCTCTTACGTCCTAGAGGATGCTGGGGACTCCGTAAGGATAGACGGGCTCCGCAGGAGACATGGGCACTTTAAGAAAGACTTTAGATCTGGGTGTGCACTGGCTCCTCCCTCTATGCCCCTCCTCCAGACCTCAGTTTACTACTGTGCCCAGAGGAGACTGGGTGCTTTTCAGGGAGCTCTCCTGAGTTTCCTGACAGAAAGTATATTTGTTAGATTTTTTTATTTTCAGGGAGCCTGCTGGCAACAGACTCCCTGCATCGAGGGGCGGAGGGGAGAGATGCACACCTACTTCTGTGAGTTGATAGGCTCTGCTTCTTAGGCTACTGTACAGCATTAGCTCCAGAGGGATCGGTACGCAGGTCTCACCCTCGCCGTCCGTCCCAGAGCCGCGCCGCCGCCCCCCTCGCAGAGCCGGAAGATAGAAGCCGGGTGAGTATGAGAAGAAAAGAAGACTTCAGAGGCAGCGGAAGACTTCATGATCTTCACTGAGGTAACGCACAGCAGTAAAGCTGTGCTCCATTGCTCCAATACACCTCACACACGGCAGTCAGTGTAAGGGTGAAGGGCGCAGGGGGGACGCCCTGGGCAGCAATATAGACCTCTCTTTGGCAAAATAAATATATATGCAGCTAGGCACTGTATATATATATAAGAGCCCCCGCCATTTTTTTACTATATTTCAGCGGGACAGAAGCCCGTCGCTGAGGGGGTGGGGCTTCTCCCTCAGCACTCACCAGCGCCATTTTCTCCACAGCACCGCTGAGGGGAAGCTCCACGGACTCTCCCCTGCTTATACCACGGTAGAAAGAGGGTCTTAAAGAAGAGGGGGGCACATAATTTGGCGCATATATATATGGAAATACAGCGCTACTGGGTAAACATAAAATTATTGTGTTTTTTTCCTGGGTCATATAGCGCTGGGGTGTGTGCTGGCATACTCTCTCTCTCTGTCTCTCCAAAGGGCCTTGTTGGGGAACTGTCCTCAGATAAGAGGATTCCCTGAGTGTATGGTGTGTCGGTACACGTGTGTCGACATGTCTGAGGTAGAAGGCTCTCCTAGAGAGGAGCAGGAGCAAATTAATGTGGTGTCTCCATCGACAACGCCGACACCTGACTGGATGGATATGTGGAATGTTTTAAGTGCTAATGTAAACTTATTACACAAGAGATTAGACAAAGCTGAAGCTAGGGAACAGTCAGGGAGTCAACCCATGCCTGTCCCTATGTCGCAGGGACCTTCGGGGTCTCAAAAGCGCCCACTATCCCAAATAGTTGACACAGATACCGACACAGATTCTGACTCCAGTGTCGACTACGATGATGCAAAGTTACAGCCAAAATTGGCTAAATGTATTCGATATATGATTATTGCAATAAAAGATGTTTTGCACATCACAGAGTCCCCTGTCCCTGACACGAGGGTACACATGTATAAGGGAAAGAAACCTGAGATAACCTTTCCCCCCTCACATGAGTTGAACGAATTATGTGAAAAAGCTTGGGAATCTCCAGACAAAAAGCTGCAGATTCCCAAAAGGATTCTTATGGCGTATCCTTTCCCGCCAATGGACAGGATACGGTGGGAATCCTCCCCTAGGGTGGATAAAGCATTGACATGCTTATCCAAAAAGGTAGCGCTGCCATCCCAGGATACGGCTACCATCAGGGACCCTGCTGACCGCAAGCAGGAGGTTACCCTAAAGTCCATTTACACACATTCTGGTACTTTACTCAGACCGGCAATTGCGTCGGCCGGGGTTGTAGCGCGGTGGCAGCATGGACAGATACCTTATCAGCAGAGATTGAGACCCTAGATAAGGATGCTATGTTATTGACCATAGGGCATATAAAAGATGCTGTCCTATATATGAGAGATGCTCAAAGTGACATTAGTCTACTGGGTTCTAGAATAAACGCTATGTCGATTTCTGCTAGACGAGTCCTATGGACCCGGCAATGGACAGGTGATGCCGACTCAAAAAGGCATATGGAGGTTTTACCTTACAGGGGTGAGGAATTGTTTGGGAAAGGTCTCTCGGACCTAGTCTCCACAGCTACAGCTGGTAAATCAAATTTTTTGCCTTATATTCCCTCACAGCCTAAGAAAGCACCACATTATCAAATGCAGTCCTTTCGATCACAGAGAAACAAGAAAGTACGAGGTGCGTCCTTTCTTGCCAGAGGTAAGGGCAGAGGGAAGAAGCTGCACAACACAGCTAGTTCCCAGGAACAGAAGTCCTCCCCGGCCTCTACAAAATCCACCGCATGACGCTGGGGCTCCGCTAAAGGAGTCCGCCCAGTTGAGGGCACGTCTTCGAGTTTTCAGCCACATCTGGGTTCATTCGCAGGTGGATCCCTAGGCAATAGAAATTGTTTCTCAGGGTTACAAGCTGAAATTCGAAGAGGTGCCTCCTCGCCGGTTTTTCAAATCGGCCCTACCATCTTCTCCCCAGGAAAGGGAGATAGTGTTAAATGCAATTCACAAATTGTATCTTCAACATATGCAGATGAGGGTTCCAGCCAACTTTGGCCCACTGCTTGGATGACATCACCGTATGTAAATCCGTCTTCTGCAGACCTTCTCCCAGGAATGCTTGTACTAGTTGTTGCATTTGGTTTGTTGTTTGGGCGTGCTTCAGTATTAGGCAGCCTTCTGCCCTCCCATGTTCATCTGAAAATATGTGTTCTCCCGGCAGTTGTTGTCCCCAGATGAGAGTTCCCTTGTGCTGCCTCAGTTGAATCTCCTTTACTTGACAGAGATGTGCCTGAGCAGCGGCCCTCCCCAGCCCTATCTCAAATCATACTTATTTTGCATAGGAGATACCATGGTCATAAAGATTGTTCTCCCAGGGTGAGGTTCATTCATTGCATTCTGGGTATGCTGACCCCTGTGATTTCCCCAAATGTGGGAAACTCAACTGCATTATTTGTGGTAGTGGGGGACTGTGTTTGTGTTTTCCTCTTGTCAGCTCTGGTAAAAGTCAGATTTCTTTGTCTCAGATCTTCCTCTAGCCTTGTTCTTCTTTCGAGAGTTCCATTGTGCTGCCTCAGTTTGATCTCCTTCACTTGACAGGGGGGTACCCGAGAAGCGACCCTCCCCAGCTCTAGCCCAACTCCTACATACCTGCCAGGTGAGATACTATGATCATGAAGGTGCTTCTCCCAGGGCAAGGCTCACCCATTGCACTCTGGGTGTGCTGCTCCTGCGATTTCCCCAAATGTGGGAAACTTGACTGCATAATTTGTGTTTCCCCTGGTCGGCTCTCGTATAATTCAGATCTCTTTGTCTCAGGTCTCTCTCCAGCCTAGTTTGCTGTCTGTTTCCACTTCTGTTTTCTTGAGCCGCTCCCTTCTATGCCCTTGCGCACTATCCTGACTTCTCCCGTCTGCTTACTTTGTGCCTTCCAACGCACAATGCGAACTACAGGTAGTGCTGCAGGGCCCACACCCTTTTACTTGCCGTACAGAGCAGCTCTGGAGCTGTTACAGTGCCCAGCTGCTGCAAGAAATCAGCTTGAATGCTTCAGGGGCTGGGGCATAGCCAACATGAGCCCCACACCGAAGGAGGGTGGAGGTATTTAATGCGAACCAGGGGTCATCCAAGCACCGCAAAAGGCCGCCATGCCCTGCATAACCCTTTTCTCTTTTCATATGCAGATGAGGGTTCCAGCCAACTTTGGCCCACTGCTTGGATGACATCACCGTATGCAAATCCGTCTTCTGCAGACCTTCTCCCAGGAATGCTTTTACTAGTTGTTACATTTGGTTTGTTGTTTGGGGGTGCTTCAGTATTAGGCAGCCTTCTGCCCTCCCATGTTCATCTGAAAATATGTGTTCTCCCTGCAGTTGTTGTCCCCAGATGAGAGTTCCCTTGTGCTGCCTCAGTTGAATCTCCTTTACTTGACAGAGATGTGCCTGAGCAGCGGCCCTCCCCAGCCCTATCCCAAATCATACTTATTTTGCATAGGAGTTTCCATGGTCATGAAGATTGTTCTCCCAGGGTGAGGTTCATTCATTGCATTCTGGGTATGCTGACCCCTGTGATTTCCCCAAATGTGGGAAACTCGACTGCATTAATTGTGGTAGTGGGGGACTGTGTTTGTGCTTTCCTCTGGTCAGCTCTGGTAAAAGACAGATTTCTTTGTCTCAGATCTTCCTCTAGCCTTGTTCTTTTTTCGAGAGTTTCCTTGTGCTGCCTCAGTTGGATCTCCTTCACTTGACAGGGGGGTGCCCGAGCAGCGACCCTCCCCATCTCTAGCCCAACTCCTACTTACCTGCCAGGTGAGATACTATGATCATGAAGGTGCTTCTCCCAGGGCAAGGTTCACCCATTGCACTCTGGGTGTGCTGCTCCTACGATTTCCCCAAATGTGGGACACTTGACTGCATAATTTGTGTTTCCTCTAGTCGGCTACTCGTATAATTCAGATCTCTTTGTCTCAGGTCTCTCTCCAGCCTAGTTTGCTGTCTGTTTCCACTTCTCTTTTCTTGAGCCGCTGCCTTCTATGCCCTTGTGCACTCTCCTGACTTCTCCTGTCTGCTTACTTTGTGCCTTCCAACGCACAATGCAAACTACAGGTAGTGCTGCAGGGCCCACACCCTTTTACTTGCCTTTCAGAGCAGCTCTGGAGCTGTTACAGTGCCCAGCTGCTGCAAGAAATCAGCTTGAATGCTTCAGGGGCTGGGGCATAGCCAACATGAGCCCCACACCGACGGAGGGTGGAGGTGTTTAATGCGAACTAAGGGTCATCCAAGCGCCGCAAAAGGCCGCCATGCCCTGCATACCCCTTTTCTCTTTTCATATGCAGATGAGGGTTCCAGCCAACTTTGGCCCACTGCTTGGATGACATCACCGTATGCAAATCCGTCTTCTGCAGACCTTCCCCCAGGAATGCTTGTACTAGTTGTTGCATTTGGTTTGTTGTTTGGGGTGCTTCAGTATTAGGCAGCCTTCTGCTCTCCCATGTTCATCTGAAAATATGTGTTCTCCCTGCAGTTGTTGTCCCCAGATGAGAGTTCCCTTGTGCTGCCTCAGTTGAATCTCCTTTACTTGACAGAGATGTGCCTGAGCAGCGGCCCTCCCCAGCCCTATCCCAAATCATACTTATTTTGCATAGGAGATACCATGGTCATGAAGATTGTTCTCCCAGGGTGAGGTTCATTCATTGCATTCTGGGTATGCTGACCCCTGTGATTTCCCCAAATGTGGGAAACTCGACTGCATTATTTGTGGTAGTGGGGGACTGTGTTTGTGCTTTCCTCTGGTCAGCTCTGGTAAAAGTCAGATTTCTTTGTCTCAGATCTTCCTCTAGCCTTGTTTTTTTTCGAGAGTTTCCTTGTGCTGCCTCAGTTGGATCTCCTTCACTTGACAGGGGGGTATCCGAGCAGCGACCCTCCCCAGCTCAAGCCCAACTCCTACTTACCTGCCAAGTGAGATACTATGATCAGGAAGGTGCTTCTACCAGGGCAAGGCTCACCCATTGCACTCTGGGTGTGCTGCTCCTACGATTTCCCCAAATGTGGGACACTTGACTGCATAATTTGTGTTTCCTCTGGTCGGCTACTCGTATAATTCAGATCTCTTTGTCTCAGGTCTCTCTCCAGCCTAGTTTGCTGTCTGTTTCCACTTCTCTTTTCTTGAGCCCCTGCCTTCTATGCCCTTGTGCACTCTCCTGACTTCTCCTGTCTGCTTACTTTGTGCCTTCCAACGCACAATGCAAACTACAGGTAGTGCTGCTGGGCCAACACCCTTTTACTTGCCTTACAGAGCAGCTCTGGAGCTGTTACAGTGCCCAGCTGCTGCAAGAAATCAGCTTGAATGCTTCAGGGGCTGGGGCATAGCCAACATGAGCAGCAAGATGCAGCACTGGACTATTAGTAATGTACTGTTGTATGCTGAGCACCACAATGCAGCACAAGACAATGAGCAGTGATACTGAGCACTGATGAGGATACTACAGAGAACTGACACTGAGCAGGAGAGACACACTACTAGTATTACTGAGCAGCAATAAGTAACCACTGATACTGGGCACTGATATTGAGATTTCCACTGAGAGAACATAGCCACGTCCTCTCCGCTCTCTCTTCAATGCACGAGTAAAAATGGCGGCAACGCGCAGCTCTTTATATGGAATCCGAATCTCGCGAGAATCCGACAGCGGGATGATGACATTTTCCCTTGTTCAGGTTTTCCGAGTCAGGCGGGAACAACCGAGCCTGCCTCGGACCAGTGTAAACCACGTGGAGTTCGTCGGGAATTCGGTTCTCGGAGAACCGAACCCGCTCCTCTATATATACTATATTACTATGTTACTGTAGTATACAGAACACCACAATGCAATGAGCAGTGATAGTGAGCACTGATGAGGATACTAGAACTGACACTGAGCAGCAAGATGCAGCACTGGACTATTAGTAATGTACTGTAGTATGCTGAGCACCACAATGCAGCACAAGACAATGAGCAGTGATACTGAGCACTGATGAGGATACTACTGAGAACTGACACTGAGCAGGAGAGACACACTACTAGTATTACTGAGCAGCAATAAGTAACCACTGATACTGAGCACTGATATTGAGATTAACACTGAGAGAACATAGCCACGTCCTCTCCGCTCTCTCTTCAATGCACGAGTAAAAATGGCAGCAACGCGCAGCTCTTTATATGTTACAGTGCCCAGCTGCTGCAAGAAATCAGCTTGAATGCTTCAGGGGATGGGGCATGGCCAACATGAGCCCCACACCAAAGGAGGGTGGGGGTGTTTAATGCAAACTAGGGGTCATCCAAGCACTGCAAAAGGCCGCCATGCCCTGCATGCCCCTTTTCTCTATGGAATCCGAATCAGCATGAATGCTTCAGGGGATGGGGCATGGCCAACATGAGCCCCACACCAAAGGAGGGTGGGGGTGTTTAATGCGAACTAGGGGTCATCCAAGCACTGCAAAAGGCCGCCATGCCCTGCATGCCCCTTTTCTCTTTTTATATGCAGATGAGGGTTCCAGCCAACTTTGGCCCACTGCTTGGATGACATCACCGTATGCAAATCCTTCTGCTGCAGACCTTCCCCCAGGAATGCTTGTACTAGTTGTTGGATATGGTTTGATATTTGATGGTGCTTCAGTATTAGGCAGCCTTCCGCCCTCCCATGTTCATCTGAAAAGATGTGGTCTCCCTGCAGTTGTTGTCCCCAGACGAGAGTTCCCTTGTGCTTCCTCAGTTGAATCTCCTTAACTTGACGGGGGAGGGGCTGCCCGAGCTGCCACCCTCCCCAGCCCTATCCCAACTCATACTTATTTTACATATTAGATCTCTTGATCATGAAGATTGTTCTCACAGGGTGAGGTTCATCCATTATATTTTAAAATAGGAAGGTACAAATTACATATTTGAATTGCATCTATGTGCTGGATTCAAATGTCCCCCCCCCCTTCCTTTCTCAATTGTGCCCGTCAGCAGCTATTCTAAGGTTGCTGCCAATGGGTGTGACACATTCATTTCTTCTGTGGGGTACACTGGACTCCACAAGGATTCACATTGGGGTGTAGAGTAGGATCTTGATCTGAGGCACCAACCGGCTCAAAGCTTTTGACTGTTCCCAAGAAGCTCAGTGCATTCTCCTCTATAACCCCGCTTCCATGAACAGGGAGCTCAGTTTGTAGTTGGTGCCTTCAGTAGCAGGCCAATTAACAGGGGCCTGCCTCAGGCAGCCTATTCTTAGCTATTAATTTTGACAAGAAAAGAAGAACTTGTTTTATGAGAATCTACAAGGGCTGCAGCAGGCTAGGTCTAATAGACATCTTTACTGCAGCTTCATCACTCCCAGCGGCGCTGTATACTCCCGTGCCCTGGTTGCTGGGTCACTGCAGCGGAGGCTCCGGTTTCATCCTAAGGTCAGTCACACACACACCACCCTTCCGGATCACGAGGCCGCTGATGAAGGGGAGCGAGGCCGTAGGGGGTGGGCCGTGTGCGCACTGCGGTGGACACTGATTACTGGGCAGCCACTCCACTAGCCACCAGGTACAGTTAAGGAGCACAGGTCTGGGGGTTTTTCTCCTATATTAACCCAATTTTGTACTGCCCGCAGCGCATTGTGATAGGTAATAGGGCCTGATTCAGGTTGGATTGCAATCACAATAAGCGATCCAACTGCAAAAATTGCTAAGAGCATACGCATGTGCCTGCATTTTCTGCGGCACCCCGCAGAGAATGTGATCGCCTCTGCCTGTCAATCGGGGTGGGGAAGGGGGGGAGAGGTGGGTCAGCAACACTCCATTTCCAAGTCAGGGATGGAGCGGTGCGGGGGCAAGGCTTCAAAATGGGGTCTGCAACGGAGGAGACACAGGGGGCGTGGTCACAGCGGCTGTATGACATCACATTCAGCCGCTGTGATCACAAAAATGGTGGCGGCTTCCTGCGCGCACATACAGTCTGCACCAGCAGGAGCCTACACCATTTTTTATGATCACGCTGAACTGCAGTGCGACTGCAATTACAGCATGGTCAAGAAGGGAGGCGTCATGCTGGGTGGCCATGCCCTGTCACTGTGCAGGAGCCAGCACCGCTCACACACTAGTCCCCGGGTGCAGCCCCCAACCCCCGGGACACCCGGAGCAACAAAATGTAGATTCAGGCCACCAGGCCACGCCCCTACCTATGAAACCATGCCTCCTTTTTACCATTGCGCTGCTTATCTGCGCGCACTGCATTACAATCTCCCTCGCCACCTCTCTGGGTGTCACCAGTGATAGTGACACCTCTGCCATGCTTGTAGCAGCTGGTCCTAAGATCTACGCCTCACACCCTGAGTGTTTGCCCTTGTGACTTGTTGATCATCATAGCGAAGCAGATGCTTACAGAAAACTGCAGGGGCTTAGATTGAAAATAAAAAAAATGATGGGTATAAGGTAGAGAGGAGCGGGTTCGGTTCTCCGAGAACCGAATTCCCCACGAACTCCACGTGGTTTACACTGGTCCGAGGCAGGCTCGGTTGTTCCCGCCTGACTCGGAAAACCTGAACAAGGGAAAATGTCATCATCCCGCTGTCGGATTCTTGCGAGATTCGGATTCCATAGAGAAAAGGGGCATGCAGGGCATGGCGGCCTTTTGCAGTGCTTGGATGACCCCTTGTTCGCATTAAACACCCCCACCCTCCTTTGGTGTGGGGCTCATGTTGGCCATGCCCCATCCCCTGAAGCATTCAAGCTGATTTCTTGCAGCAGCTGGGCACTGTAACAGCTCCAGAGCTGCTCTGTAAGGCAAGTAAAAGGGTGTGGGCCCTGCAGCACCACCTGTAGTTCGCATTGTGCGTTGGAAGGCACAAAGTAAGCAGACGGGAGGAGAAGTCAGGATAGTACACAAGGGCATCCTTTTCTCTTAGTCCGTAGAGGATGCTGGGGTCACATTAAGAACCATGGGGTATAGACGGGATCCGCAAGAGACATGGGCACTTTAAGACTTTCAAAGGGTGTGAACTGGCTCCTCCCTCTATGCCCCTCCTCCAGACTCCAGTTATAGGAACTGTGCCCAGGGAGACGGACATTTCGAGGAAAGGATTTATAGTTAAACTAAGGTGAGCATCTTACCAGCTCACACCTTAAGCATGCCGCAGAACGTGGCATTCAACAGAACACAAGCCAACGGCATGAACAATTGCAGCAAAAAGCTGACCAGAACCGTAACACAACATGTGTATAACCACAAGTAATAACTGCAGACACAGTATGGACTGGGACGGGTGCCCAGCATCCTCTACGTACTAAGAGAAAAGGATTTACCGGTAGGTATTAAAATCCTATTTTCTCATACGACCTAGAGGATGCTGGGGTCACATTAAGAACCATGGGGTTATACCAAAGCTCTTGAACGGGTGGGAGAGTGCGTACGACTCTGCAGCACCGAATGACCCAACTTGAGGTTATCATCAGCCAAGGTATCAAACTTGTAAAACTTAGCAAAAGTGTTTACTAAATAGCTGCTCGGCAAAGTTGCAATGCCGAGACTCCCCGACCAGCTGCCCAGGATGAACCCACCTTTCTAGTAGAATGGGTCTTCACCTAATTCAGTAACGGCAATCCTGCCGTGGAATGAGCATGCTGAATCTTACCACAGATCCAGCGCATAATGGTCTGCATGGAAGCAGGACACCCAATCATGTTGGGAGCATACAGGACAAACAGAGCCTCTGTTTTCCTAATCTGAACCGTTCTGGTGACATAAATTTTCAAAGTTCTGACCACAGCCAGAGACTTTGACTCAACGAAGGTGTCAGTGGCCAAAGGCACCATGTGGAAAGATGAACCACCTTCGGCAGAAATTGTTGACGTGTCCTCAATTCTGCTCTATCTTCATGAAAGATCAAATAAAGGCTCTTGTGATACTGCATGGTTTGTACTGTTTTCCATGTGCTCCCAGATCTTTCAAGCAAGTAGCATGGTCAAGAAAGTTCTGTTTGAAAAGAAACAAACATTTACTGTCATTGTTATGCAAATAAACTTACATTAAAGCTAACAAGAAAGCACACTCGTTCTGTCTTTAAACTGATAAAAGAAACCCCAATAATATGGGGCATGCAAAAATTGAGATAAAACTCAGTTTTGCTCCTCTCCACGGAAATCTTTAATAAAAGGCGAAATATTTGTTAGTTCTGAAGAGAAACCAGAGCATGACCAAGATTCCACCTGTCGCCTGAGTGCCATGCCAGCAGTTCTCATTCAGCTCAAAGTGAGCACCCAATTTGAATGAAAGAAAGCAGATTTCTCACCAGGCTTCCCCTTGCTATAAACATGGTTTGTACTCTTTTCCATGTGCTCCCATATCTTTCAAACAATTAGTGTGGTCAAGAAAGTTCTGTTTGAAAAGAAACAAACATTTACTGTAATTTCTATGCAAATGAGCTTACATTAAAGCACACTCGTTCTATCTTTAAACCAATAAAATAAAACCCCAATAAGATGGGGCATGCAAAAATTGAGATAAAACTCAGCTTTGCTCCTCTCCACGGAAATCTTTAGTAAAAGGCGAAAGATTTGTTCGTTCTGAAGAGAAACCACAGCATGACCAAGATTCTACCTGTCGCCTGAGTGCCATGCCGGCAGTCCTCATTCAGCTCAAAGTGAGCACCCAATTTGAAAGAAAGAAAGCAGATTTCTCACCAGGCTTCCCCTTGCTATAAACATGGTTTGTACTCTTTTCCATGTGCTCCCAGATCTTTCAAGCAATTAGTATAGTCAAGAAAGTTCTGTTTGAAAAGAAACAAACATTTACTGTCATTTCTACGCAAATGAGCTTACATTAAAGCACACTCGTTCTATCTTTAAACTGATAAAAGAAACCCCAATAAGACGGGGCATGCAAAAATTGAGATAAAACTCAGTTTTGCTCCTCTCCACGGAAATCTTTAGTAAAAGGCGAAAGATTTGTTCGTTCTGAAGAGAAACCAGAGCATGACCAAGATTCCACCTGTCGCCTGAGTGCCATGCCAGCAGTCCTCATTCAGCTCAAAGTGAGCACCCAATTTGAAAGAAAGAAAGCAGATTTCTCACCAGGCTTCCCCTTGCTATAAGCATGGTTTGTACTCTTTTCCATGTGCTCCCAGATCTTTCAAGCAATTAGTATGGTCAAGAAAGTTCTGCTTGAAAAGAAACAGACATTTATTGTCATTGTTATGCAAATATACTTACATTAAAGCTAACAAGAAAGCACACTCGTTCTGTCTTTAATCCGATAAAAGAAACCCCAATAATATGGGACATGCAAAAATTGAGATAAAACTCAGTTTTGCTCCTCTCCACGGAAATCTTTAGTAAAAGGCGAAAGATTTGTTCGTTCTGAAGAGAAACCAGAGCATGACCAAGATTCCACCTGTCGCCTGAGTGCCGTGCCAGCAGTCCTCATTCAGATCAAAGTGAGCGACAATTTGAAAGAAAGCAGATTTCTCACCTGTCTTCTCCTTGCTATAAGCATGGTTTGTACTGTATTCCATGTGCTCCCAGATCTTTCAAGCAAGTAGCATGGTCAAGAAAGTTCTGTTTGAAAAGAAACAAACATTTACTGTCATTTCTATGCAAATGAGCTTACATTAAAGCACACTCATTCTATCTTTAAACCGATAAAAGAAACCCCAAAAAGATGGGGCATGCAAAAATTGAGATAAAACTCGGTTTTGCTCCTCTCCACGGAAATCTTTAGTAAAAGGCGAAAGATTTGTTCGTTCTGAAGAGAAACCAGAGCATGACCAAGATTTTTATCTGAAAATATGTGTTCTCCCTGCAGTTGTTGTCCCCAGATGAGAGTTCCCTTGTGCTGCCTCAGTTGAATCTTCTTTACTTGACAGGGGGATGCTCGAGCAGCGACCCTCCCCAGCTCTAGCCCAACTCCTACTTACCTGCCAGGTGAGATACTATGATCATGAAGGTGCTTCTCCCAGGGCAAGGCTCACCCATTGCACTCTGGGTGTGCTGCTTCTGCGATTTCCCCAAATGTGGGAAACTTGACTGCATAATTTGTGTTTCCCCTGGTCGGCTCTCGTATAATTCAGATCTCTTTGTCTCAGGTCTCTCTCCAGCCTAGTTTGCTGTCTGTTTCTACTTCTCTTTTCTTGAGCCGCTCCCTTCTATGCCCTTGCGCACTATCCTGACTTCTCCCGTCTGCTTACTTTGTGCCTTCCAACGCACAATGCAAACTACAGGTAGTGCTGCAGGACCCACACCCTTTTTCTTGCCTTACAGAGCGTCTCTGGAGCAGTTACAGTGCCCAGCTGCTGCAAGAAATCAGCTTGAATGCTTCAGGGGCTGGGGAATAGCCAACATGAGCCCCACACCGAAGGAGGGTGGAGGTGTGTAATGCGAACTAGGGGTCATCCAAGCGCCGCAAAAGGCCGCCATGCCCTGCACGCCCCTTGTCTCTTTTCATATGCAGACGAGGGTTGAAGCCAACTTTGACCCACTGTTTGGATGACATCACCATATGCAAATCCATCTGCTGCAGGCCTTCCCCCAGGAATGCTTGCACTAGTTGTTGCATTTGGTTTGTTGTTTGGGGGTGCTTCAGTATTAGGCAGCCTTCTGCCCTCCCATGTTCATCTGAAAATATATGTTCTCCCTGCAGTTGTTGTCCCCAGATGAGAGTTCCCTTGTGCTGCCTCAGTTGAATCTCCTTTACTTGACAGAGATGTGCCTGAGCAGCGGCCCTCCCCAGCCCTATCCCAAATCATACTTATTTTGCATAGGCGATACCATGGTCATGAAGATTGTTCTCCCAGGGTGAGGTTCATTCATTGCATTCTGGGTATGCTGACCCCTGTGATTTCCCCAAATGTGGGAAACTCGACTGCATTATTTGTGGTAGTGGGGGACTGTGTTTGTGCTTTCCTCTGGTCAGCTCTGGTAAAAATCAGATTTCTTTATCTCAGATCTTCCTCTAGCCTTGTTCTTCTTTCGAGAGTTCCCTTGTGCTGCCTCAGTTGGATCTCTTTCACTTGACAGGGGGGTGCCCGAGCAGCGACCCTCCCCAGCTCTAGCCCAACTCCTACTTACCTGCCAGGTGAGATACTATGATCATGAAGGTGCTTCTCCCAGGGCAAGGCTCACCCATTGCACTCTGGTTGTGCTGCCCCTGTGATTTCCCCAAATGTGGGAAACTTGACTGCATAATTTGTGTTTCCCTTGGTCGGCTCTCGTATAATTCAGATCTCTTTGTCTCAGGTCTCTCTCCAGCCTAGTTTGCTGTCTGTTTCCACTTCTCTTTTCTTGAGCCGCTCCCTTCTATGCCCTTGCGCACTATCCTGACTTCTCCCGTCTGCTTACTTCGTGCCTTCCAACGCACAATGCAATCTACAGGTAGTGCTGCAGGGCCCACACCCTTTTACTTGCCTTACAGAGCAGCTCTGGAGCAGTTACAGTGCCCAGCTGCTGCAAGAAATCAGCTTGAATGCTTCAGGGGCTGGGGCATAGCCAACATGAGCCCCACACCGAAGGAGGGTGGAGGTGTGTAATGCTAACTAGGGGTCATCCAAGCGCCGCAAAAGGCCGCCATGCCCTGCACGCCCCTTTTCTCTTTTCATATGCAGACGAGGGTTGAAGCCAACTTTGACCCACTGCTTGGATGGCATCACCATATGCAAATCCATCTGCTGCAGGCCTTCCCCCAGGAATGCTTGCACTAGTTGTAGCATTTGGTTTGTTGTTTGGGGGTGCTTCAGTATTAGGCAGCCTTCTGCCCTCCCATGTTCATCTGAAAATATGTGTTCTCCCTGCAGTTGTTGTCCCCAGATGAGAGTTCCCTTGTGCTGCCTCAGTTGAATCTCCTTTACTTGACAGAGATGTGCCTGAGCAGCGGCCCTCCCCAGCCCTATCCCAAATCATACTTATTTTGCATAGGAGAGACCATGGTCTTGAAGATTGTTCTCCCAGGGTGAGGTTCATTCATTGCATTCTGGGTATGCTGACCCCTGTGATTTCCCCAAATGTGGGAAACTCAACTGCATTATTTGTGGTAGTGGGGGACTGTGTTTGTGCTTTCCTCTGGTCAGCTCTGGTAAAAGTCAGATTTCTTTGTTTCAGTTCTTCCTCTAGCCTTGTTCTTCTTTCGAGAGTTCCCTTGTGCTGCCTCAGTTGGATCTCCTTCACTTGACAGGGGGGTGCCCGAGCAGCGACCCTCCCCAGCTCTAGCCCAACTTCTACTTACCTGCCAGGTGAGATACTATAATCATGAAGGTGCTTCTCCCAGGGCAAGGCTCACCCATTGCACTCTGGATTTGCTGCCCCTGCGATTTCCCCAAATGTGGGAAACTTGACTGCATAATTTGTGTTTCCCCTGGTCGGCTCTCGTATAATTCAGATCTCTTTGTCTCAGGTCTCTCTCCAGCCTAGTTTGCTGTCTGTTTCCACTTCTCTTTTCTTAAGCCGCTCCATTCTATGGCCTTGCGCACTATCCTTACTTCTCCCGTCTGCTTACTTTGTGCCTTCCAATGCACAATGCAAACTACAGGTAGTGCTGCAGGGCCCACACCCTTTTACTTGCTTTACAGAGCAGCTCTGGAGCTGTTACAGTGCCCAGCTGCTGCAAGAAATCAGCTTGAATGCTTCAGGGGCTGGGGCATAGCCAACATGAGCCCCACACCGAAGGAGGGTGGAGGTGTTTAATGCGAACTAGGGGTCATCCAAGCGCCGCAAAAGGCAGCCATGCCCTGCACACCCCTTTTTTATTTTCATATGCAGACGAGGGTTGAATCCAACTTTGACCCACTGCTTGGATGACATCACCATATGCAAATCCGTCTGCTGCAGGCCTTCCCCCAGGAATGCTTGCACTAGTAGTTGCATTTGGTTTGTTGTTTGGGGGTGCTTCAGTATTAGGCAGCCTTCTGCCCTCCCATGTTCATCTGAAAATATGTGTTCTCCCTGCAGTTGTTGTCCCCAGATGAGAGTTCCCTTGTGCTGCCTCAGTTGAATCTCCTTTACTTGACAGAGATGTGCCTGAGCAGCGGCCCTCCCCAGCCCTATCCCAAATCATACTTATTTTGCATAGGAGATACCATGGTCATGAAGATTGTTCTCCCAGGGTGAGGTTCATTCATTGCACTCTGGGTATGCTGACCCCTGTGATTTCCCCAAATGTGGGAAACTCGACTGCATTATTTGTGGTAGTGGGGGACTGTGTTTGTGCTTTCCTCTGGTCAGCTCTGGTAAAAGTCAGATTTCTTTGTCTCAGATCTTCCTCTAGCCTTGTTCTTCTTTCGAGAGTTCCCTTGTGCTGCCTCAGTTGGATCTCCTTCACTTGACAGGGGGTGCCCGAGCAGCAATCCTCCACAGCTCTAGCCCAACTCCTACTTACCTACCAGGTGAGATACTATGATCTTCACTGTTAGGGCAATCAGGATGTGGAATTCCCTGCCAGGGAAGGTGGTAATGGCGGACTCTGTAATTGGATTTAAAAAAGGAATGGATACATTTCTGAATGAAAAAGCTATCCAAGGTTATAATACTTAAAATATCAACATGGTTAATCCGGGGGTAACATGAGTTATAGTAGCTAACTAGTCATAAAACATTATTCAGCAAGTATGTAGAATCATCACAACTTAAAACAGGTTGAACACGATGGGCAATTTGCCTCTATTCAACCTCAAAAACTATGTTACCATATGTTACTATATTACTATGTTACTGTAGTATACAGAACACCACAATGTAATGAGCAGTGATAGTGAGCACTGATGAGGATACTAGAACTGACACTGAGCAGCAAGATGCAGCACTGGACTATTAGTAATGAACTGTAGTATGCTGAGCACCACAATGCAGCACAAGACAATGAGCAGTGATACTGAGCACTGATGAGGATACTACTGAGAACTGACACTGAGCAGGAGAGACACACTACTAGTATTACTGAGCAGCAATAAGTAACCACTGATACTGAGCACTGATATTGAGATTTCCACTGAGAGAACATAGCCACGTCCTCTCCGCTCTCTCTTCAATGCACGAGTAAAAATGGCGGCAACGCGCAGCTCTTTATATGGAATCCGAATCTCGCGAGAATCCGACAGCGGGATGATGACATTTTCCCTTGTTCAGGTTTTCCGAGTCAGGCGGGAACAACCGAGCCTGCCTCGGACCAGTGTAAACCACGTGGAGTTCGTCGGGAATTCGGTTCTCGGAGAACCGAACCCGCTCCTCTATATATACTATATTACTATGTTACTGTAGTATACAGAACACCACAATGCAATGAGCAGTGATAGTGAGCACTGATGAGGATACTAGAACTGACACTGAGCAGCAAGATGCAGCACTGGACTATTAGTAATGTACTGTAGTATGCTGAGCACCACAATGCAGCACAAGACAATGAGCAGTGATACTGAGCACTGATGAGGATACTACTGAGAACTGACACTGAGCAGGAGAGACACACTACTAGTATTACTGAGCAGCAATAAGTAACCACTGATACTGAGCACTGATATTGAGATTTCCACTGAGAGAACATAGCCACGTCCTCTCCGCTCTCTCTTCAATGCACGAGTAAAAATGGCAGCAACGCGCAGCTCTTTATATGGAATCCGAATCTCACGAGAATCTGACAGCGGGATGATGACATTTTCCCTTGTTCAGGTTTTCCGAGTCAGGCAGGAACAACCGAGCCTGCCTTGGACCAATGTAAACCACGTGGAGTTCGTGGGGAATTCGGTTCTCGGAGAACCGAACCCGCTCCTCTCTACCTTATACCCATCAATTGTTTTTATTTTCAATCTAAGCCCCTGCAGTTTTCTGTAAGCATCTGCTTCGCTATGATGATCAACAAGTCACAAGGGCAAACACTCAGGGCTTGAGGCGTAGATCTTAGGACCAGCTGCTACAAGCATGGCAGAGGTGTCACTATCACTGGTGACACCCAGAGAGGTGGCGAGGGAGATTGTAATGCAGTGCGCGCAGATAAACAGCGCAATGGTAAAAAGGAGGCATGGTTTCATAGGTAGGGGCGTGGCCTGGTGGCCTGAATCTACATTTTGTTGCTCCGGGTGTCCCGGGGGTTGGGGGCTGCACCCGGGGACTAGTGTGTGAGCGGTGCTGGCTCCTGCACAGTGACAGGGCATGGCCACCCAGCATGACGCCTCCCTTCTTGACCATGCTGTAATTGCAGTCGCACTGCAGTTCAGCGTGATCATAAAAAATGGTGTAGGCTCCTGCTGGTGCAGACTGTAGAGAAAAGCTGCTGTGACCACGCCCCCTGTGTCTCCTCCGTTGCAGACCCCATTTTGAAGCCTTGCCCCCGGACTAAGAGAAAAGAATGCCCTTGCGCACTATCCTGACTTCTCCTCCCGTCTGCTTAATTTGTGCCTTCCAACGCACAATGCGAACAACAGGTGGTGCTGCAGGGCCCACACCCTTTTACTTGCCTTACAGAACAGCTCTGGAGCTGTTACAGTGCCCAGCTGCTGCAAGAAATCAGCTTGAATGCATCAGGGGATGGGGCATGGCCAACATGAGCCCCACACCAAAGGAGGGTGGAGGTGTTTAATGCGAACTAGGGGTCATCCAAGCACTGCAAAAGGCCGCCATGCCCTGCATGCCCCTTTTCTCTTTTCATATGCAGATGAGGGTTCCAGTCAACTTTGGCCCACTGCTTGGATTTACATCACCGTATGCAAATCCGTCTGCTGCAGACCTTCCCCCAGGAGTGCTTGTACTAGTTGTTGCATATGGGCCCTCATTCCGAGTCGTTCGCTCTGTAAATTTCATCGCATCGCAGTGAAATTCTGCTTAGTACGCATGCGCAATATTCGCACTGCGACTGCGCCAAGTAATTTTACAATGAAGAAAGTATTTTTACTCACGGCTTTTTCTTCGCTCCGGCGATCGTAATGTGATTGACAGGAAATGGGTGTTACTGGGCGGAAACAGGCCGTTTTATGGGCGTGTGGGAAAAAACGCTACAGTTTCCGGAAAAAACGCAGGAGTGGCCGGAGAAACGGGGGAGTGTCTGGGCGAACTCTGGGAGTGTTTGTGACGTCAAACCAGGAACGACAAGCACTGAACTGATCGCAGATGCCGAGTAAGTCTGAAGCTACTCTGAAACTGCTAAGTAGTTTGTAATCGCAATATTGCGAATACATCGGTCGCAATTTTAAGAAGCTAAGATTCACTCCCAGTAGGCGGCGGCTTAGCGTGTGTAACTCTGCTAAAATCGCCTTGCGAGCGATCAACTCGGAATGAGGGCCATGGTTTGATATTTGATGGTGCTTCAGTATTAGGCTGCCTTCCGCCCTCCCATGTTCATCTGAAAAGATGTGGTCTCCCTGCAGTTGTTGTCCCCAGATGAGAGTTCCCTTGTGCTGCCTCAGTTGAATCTCCTTTACTTGACAGAGATGTGCCTGAGCAGCGGCCCTCACCAGCCCTATCCCAAATCATACTTATTTTGCATAGGAGATACCATGGTCATGAAGATTGTTCTCCCAGGGTGAGGTTCATTCATTGCATTCTGGGTATGCTGACCCCTGTGATTTTCCCAAATGTGGGAAACTCGACTGCATTATTTGTGGTAGTGGGGGACTGTGTTTGTGCTTTCCTCTGGTCAGCTCTGGTAAAAGTCAGATTTCTTTGTCTCAGATCTTCCTCTAGCCTTGTTCTTCTTTCGAGAGTTCCCTGGTGCTGCTTCAGTTGGATCTCCTTCACTTCACAGGGGGGAACCCGAGCAGCGACCCTCCCCAGCTCTAGCCCAACTCCTACTTACCTGCCAGGTGAGATACTATGATCATGAAGGTGCTTCTCCCAGGGCAAGGCTCAACCATTGCACTCTGGGTGTGCTGCTCCTGCGATTTCCCCAAATGTGGGAAACTTGACTGCATAATTTGTGTTTCCCCTCGTCGGCTCTCGTATAATTCAGATCTCTTTGTCTCAGGTCTCTCTCCAGCCTAGTTTGCTGTCTGTTTCCACTTCTCTTTTCTTGAGCCGCTCCCTTCTATGCCCTTGCGCACTATCCTGACTTCTCCCGTCTGCTTACTTCGTGCCTTCCAACGCACAATGCGAACTACAGGTAGTGCTGCAGGGCCCACACCCTTTTACTTGCCTTACAGAGTAGCTCTGGAGCAGTTACAGTGCCCAGCTGCTGCAAGAAATCAGCTTGAATGCTTCAGGGGCTGGGGCATAGCCAACATGAGCCCCACACCGAAGGAGGGAGGAGGTGTGTAATGCAAACTAGGGGTCATCCAAGCGCTGCAAAAGGCCGCCATGCCCTGCACGCCCCTTTTCTCTTTTCATATGCAGACGAGGGTTGAAGCCAACTTTGACCCACTGCTTGGATGACATCACCATATGCAAATCCATCTGCTGCAGGCCTTCCCCCAGGAATGCTTGCACTAGTTGTTGCATTTGGTTTGTTGTTTGGGGGTGCTTCAGTATTAGGCAGCCTTCTGCCCTCACATGTTCATCTGAAAATATGTGTTCTCCCTGCAGTTGTTGTCCCCAGATGAGAGTTCCCTTGTGCTGCCTCAGTTGAATCTCCTTTACTTGACAGAGATGTGCCTGAGCAGCGGCCCTCCCCAGCCCTATCCCAAATCATACTTATTTTGCATAGGCGACACCATGGTCATGAAGATTGTTCTCCCAGGGTGAGGTTCATTCATTGCATTCTGGGTATGCTGACCCCTGTGATTTCCCCAAATGTGGGAAACTCGACTGCATTATTTGTGGTAGTGGGGGACTGTGTTTGTGCTTTCCTCTGGCCAGCTCTGGAAAAAGTCAGATTTCTTTGTCTCAGATCTTCCTCTAGCCTTGTTCTTCTTTCGAGAGTTCCCTTGTGCTGCCTCAGTTGGATCTCTTTCACTTGACAGGGGGGTGCCCGAACAGCGACCCTCCCCAGCTCTAGCCCAACTCCTACTTACCTGCCAGGTGAGATACTATGATCATGAAGGTGCTTCTCCCAGGGCAAGGCTCACCCATTGCACTCTGGGTGTGCTGCCCCTGCGATTTCCCCAAATGTGGGAAACTTGACTGCATAATTTGTGTTTCCCTTGGTCGGCTCTCGTATAATTCAGATCTCTTTGTCTCAGGTCTCTCTCCAGCCTAGTTTGCTGTCTGTTTCCACTTCTCTTTTCTTCAGCCGCTCCCTTCTATACCCTTGTGCACTATCCTGACTTCTCCTCCCGTCTGCTTACTTTGTGCCTTCCAATGCACAATGCAAACTACAGGTAGTGCTGCAGGGCCCACACCCTTTTACTTGCCTTACAGAGCAGCTCTGGAGCTGTTACAGTGCCCAGCTGCTGCAAGAAATCAGCTTGAATGCTTCAGGGGATGGGGCATGGCCAACATGAGCCCCACACCAAAGGAGGGTGGAGGTGTTTAATGCGAACTAGGGGTCATCCAAGCACCGCAAAAGGCCGCCATGCCCTGCACGCCCCTTTTCTCTTTTCATATGCAGATGAGGGTTGAAGCCAACTTTGACCCACTGCTTGGATGACATCACCGTATGCAAATCCGTCTTCTGCAGAACTTCCCCCAGGAATGCTTGCACTAGTTGTTGCATTTGGTTTGTTGTTTGGGGGTGCTTCAGTATTAGGCAGCCTTCTGCCCTCCCATGTTCATCTGAAAATATGTGTTCTCCCTGCAGTTGTTGTCCCCAGATGAGAGTTCCCTTGTGCTGCCTCAGTTAAATCTCCTTTACTTGACAGAGATGTGCATGAGCAGCGGCCCTCCCCAGCCCTATTCCAAATCATACTTATTTTGCATAGGAGATACCATGGTCATGAAGATTTTTCTCCCAGGGTGAGGTTCATTCATTGCATTTTGGGTATGCTGACCCCTGTGATTTCCCCAAATGTGGGAAACTCAGCTGCATTATTTGTGGTAGTGGGGGACTGTGTTTGTGCTTTCCTCTGGTCAGCTCTGGTAAAAGTCAGATTTCTTTGTCTCAGATTTTCCTCTAGCCTTGTTCTTCTTTCGAGAGTTCCCTTGTGCTGCCTTAGTTGGATCTCCTTCACTTTACAGGGGGGTACCCGAGCAGCGACCCTCCCCAGCTCTAGCCCAACTCCTACTTACCTGCCAGGTGAGATACTATGATCATGAAGGTGCTTCTCCCAGGGCAAGGCTAACCCATTGCACTCTGGGTGTGCTGCTCCTGCGATTTCCCCAAATGTGGGAAACTTGACTGTATAATTTGTGTTTCCCCTGGTCGGCTCTCGTATAATTCAGATCTCTTTGTCTCAGGTCTCTCTCCAGCCTAGTTTGCTGTCTGTTTCCACTTCTCTTTTCTTGAGCCGCTCCCTTCTATGCCCTTGCGCACTATCCTGACTTCTCCTCCTGTCTGCTTACTTTGTGCCTTCCAACGCACAATGCGAACTACAGGTAGTGCTGCAGGGCCCACACCCTTTTACTTGCCTTACAGAGCAGCTCTGGAGCTGTTACAGTGCCCAGCTGCTGCAAGAAATCAGCTTGAATGCTTCAGGGGCTGGGGCATAGCCAACATGAGCCCCACACCAAAGGAGGGTGGAGGTGTTTAATGCAAACTAGGGGTCAGCCAAGCGCCGCAAAAGGCCACCATGCCCTGCACGCCCCTTTTCTCTTTTCATATGCAGACGAGGGTTGAAGCCAACTTTGACCCACTGCTTGGATGACATCACCATATGCAAATCCATCTGCGGCAGGCCTTCCCCCAGGAATGCTTGCACTAGTTGTTGCATTTGGTTTGTTGTTTGGGGGTGCTTCAGTATTAGGCAGTCTTCTGCCCTCCCATGTTCATCTGAAAATATATGTTCTCCCTGCAGTTGTTGTCCCAAGATGAGAGTTCCCTTGTGCTGCCTCAGTTGAATCTCCTTTACTTGACAGAGATGTGCATGAGCAGCGGCCCTCCCCAGCCCTATTCCAAATCATACTTATTTTGCATAGGAGATACCATGGTCATGAAGATTTTTCTCCCAGGGTGAGGTTCATTCATTGCATTTTGGGTATGCTGACCCCTGTGATTTCCCCAAATGTGGGAAACTTGACTGCATTATTTGTGGTAGTGGGAGACTGTGTTTGTGCTTTCCTCTGGTCAGCTCTGGTAAAAGTCAGATTTCTTTGTCTCAGATCTTCCTCTAGCCTTGTTCTTCTTTCAAGAGTTCCCTGGTGCTGCCTCAGTTGGATCTCCTTCACTTCACAGGGGGGAACCCGAGCAGCGACCCTCCCCAGCTCTAGCCCAACTCCTACTTACCTGCCAGGTGAGATACTATGATCATGAAGGTGCTTCTCCCAGGGCAAGGCTCAACCATTGCACTCTGGGTGTGCTGCTCCTGCGATTTCCCCAAATGTGGGAAACTTGACTGCATAATTTGTGTTTCCCCTCGTCGGCTCTCGTATAATTCAGATCTCTTTGTCTCAGGTCTCTCTCCAGCCTAGTTTGCTGTCTGTTTCCACTTCTCTTTTCTTGAGCCGCTCCCTTCTATGCCCTTGCGCACTATCCTGACTTCTCCCGTCTGCTTACTTCGTGCCTTCCAACGCACAATGCGAACTACAGGTAGTGCTGCAGGGTCCACACCCTTTTACTTGCCTTACAGAGTAGCTCTGGAGCAGTTACAGTGCCCAGCTGCTGCAAGAAATCAGCTTGAATGCTTCAGGGGCTGGGGCATAGCCAACATGAGCCCCACACCGAAGGAGGGTGGAGGTGTGTAATGCGAACTAGGGGTCATCCAAGCGCTGCAAAAGGCCGCCATGCCCTGCACGCCCCTTTTCTCTTTTCATATGCAGACGAGGGTTGAAGCCAACTTTGACCCACTGCTTGGATGACATCACCATATGCAAATCCATCTGCTGCAGGCCTTCCCCCAGGAATGCTTGCACTAGTTGTTGCATTTGGTTTGTTGTTTGGGGGTGCTTCAGTATTAGGCAGCCTTCTGCCCTCACATGTTCATCTGAAAATATGTGTTCTCCCTGCAGTTGTTGTCCCCAGATGAGAGTTCCCTTGTGCTGCCTCAGTTGAATCTCCTTTACTTGACAGAGATGTGCCTGAGCAGCGGCCCTCCCCAGCCCTATCCCAAATCATACTTATTTTGCATAGGCGATACCATGGTCATGAAGATTGTTCTCCCAAGGTGAGGTTCATTCATTGCATTCTGGGTATGCTGACCCCTGTGATTTCCCCAAATGTGGGAAACTCGACAGCATTATTTGTGGTAGTGGGGGACTGTGTTTGTGCTTTCCTCTGGTCAGCTCTGGAAAAAGTCAGATTTCTTTGTCTCAGATCTTCCTCTAGCCTTGTTCTTCTTTCGAGAGTTCCCTTGTGCTACCTCAGTTGGATCTCCTTCACTTCACAGGGGGGTGCCCGAACAGCGACCCTCCCCAGCTCTAGCCCAACTCCTACTTACCTGCCAGGTGAGATACTATGATTATGAAGGTGCTTCTCCCAGGGCAAGGCTCACCCATTGCACTCTGGGTGTGCTGCCCCTGCGATTTCCCCAAATGTGGGAAACTTGACTGCATAATTTGTGTTTCCCCTGGTCGGCTCTCGTATAATTCAGATCTCTTTGTCTCAGGTCTCTCTCCAGCCTAGTTTGCTGTCTGTTTCCACTTCTCTTTTCTTGAGCCGCTCCCTTCTATGCCCTTGCGCACTATCCTGACTTCTCCTCCTGTCTGCTTACTTTGTGCCTTCCAACGCACAATGCGATCTACAGGTAGTGCTGCAGGGCCCAGACCCTTTTACTTGCCTTACAGAGCAGCTCTGGAGCTGTTACAGTGCCCAGCTGCTGCAAGAAATCAGCTTGAATGCTTCAGGGGCTGGGGCATAGCCAACATGAGCCCCACACCAAAGGAGGGTGGAGGTGTTTAATGCAAACTAGGGGTCAGCCAAGCGCCGCAAAAGGCCACCATGCCCTGCACGCCCCTTTTCTCTTTTCATATGCAGACGAGGGTTGAAGCCAACTTTGACCCACTGCTTGGATGACATCACCATATGCAAATCCATCTGCGGCAGGCCTTCCCCCAGGAATGCTTGCACTAGTTGTTGCATTTGGTTTGTTGTTTGGGGGTGCTTCAGTATTAGGCAGCCTTCTGCCCTCCCATGTTCATCTGAAAATATATGTTCTCCCTGCAGTTGTTGTCCCAAGATGAGAGTTCCCTTGTGCTGCCTCAGTTGAATCTCCTTTACTTGACAGAGATGTGCATGAGCAGTGGCCCTCCCCAGCCCTATTCCAAATCATACTTATTTTGCATAGGAGATACCATGGTCATGAAGATTTTTCTCCCAGGGTGAGGTTCATTCATTGCATTTTGGGTATGCTGACCCCTGTGATTTCCCCAAATGTGGGAAACTTGACTGCATTATTTGTGGTAGTGGGAGACTGTGTTTGTGCTTTCCTCTGGTCAGCTCTGGTAAAAGTCAGATTTCTTTGTCTCAGATTTTCCTTTAGCCTTGTTCTTCTTTCGAGAGTTCCCTTGTGCTGCCTCAGTTGGATCTCCTTCACTTTACAGGGGGGTGCCCGAGCAGCGACCCTCCCCAGCTCTAGCCCAACTCCTACTTACCTGCCAGGTGAGATACTATGATCATGAAGGTGCTTCTCCCAGGGCAAGGCTCACCCATTGTACTCTGGGTGTGCTGCTCCTGCGATTTCCCCAAATGTGGGAAACTTGACTGCATAATTTGTGTTTCCCCTGGTCGGCTCTCGTATAATTCAGATCTCTTTGTCTCAGGTCTCTCTCCAGCCTAGTTTGCTGTCTGTTTCCACTTCTCTTTTCTTCAGCCGCTCCCTTCTATACCCTTGTGCACTATCCTGACTTCTCCTCCCGTCTGCTTACTTTGTGCCTTCCAATGCACAATGCAAACTACAGGTAGTGCTGCAGGGCCCACACCCTTTTACTTGCCTTACAGAGCAGCTCTGGAGCTGTTGCAGTGCCAAGCTGCTGCAAGAAATCAGCTTGAATGCTTCAGGGGCTGGGGCATAGCCAACATGAGCCCCACACCGAAGGAGGGAGGAGGTGTGTAATGCAAACTAGGGGTCATCCAAGCGCTGCAAAAGGCCGCCATGCCCTGCACGCCCCTTTTCTCTTTTCATATGCAGACGAGGGTTGAAGCCAACTTTGACCCACTGCTTGGATGACATCACCATATGCAAATCCATCTGCTGCAGGCCTTCCCCCAGGAATGCTTGCACTAGTTGTTGCATTTGGTTTGTTGTTTGGGGGTGCTTCAGTATTAGGCAGCCTTCTGCCCTCACATGTTCATCTGAAAATATGTGTTCTCCCTGCAGTTGTTGTCCCCAGATGAGAGTTCCCTTGTGCTGCCTCAGTTGAATCTCCTTTACTTGACAGAGATGTGCCTGAGCAGCGGCCCTCCCCAGCCCTATCCCAAATCATACTTATTTTGCATAGGCGATACCATGGTCATGAAGATTGTTCTCCCAGGGTGAGGTTCATTCATTGCATTCTGGGTATGCTGACCCCTGTGATTTCCCCAAATGTGGGAAACTCGACTGCATTATTTGTGGTAGTGGGGGACTGTGTTTGTGCTTTCCTCTGGCCAGCTCTGGAAAAAGTCAGATTTCTTTGTCTCAGATCTTCCTCTAGCCTTGTTCTTCTTTCGAGAGTTCCCTTGTGCTGCCTCAGTTGGATCTCTTTCACTTGACAGGGGGGTGCCCGAACAGCGACCCTCCCCAGCTCTAGCCCAACTCCTACTTACCTGCCAGGTGAGATACTATGATCATGAAGGTGCTTCTCCCAGGGCAAGGCTCACCCATTGCACTCTGGGTGTGCTGCCCCTGCGATTTCCCCAAATGTGGGAAACTTGACTGCATAATTTGTGTTTCCCTTGGTCGGCTCTCGTATAATTCAGATCTCTTTGTCTCAGGTCTCTCTCCAGCCTAGTTTGCTGTCTGTTTCCACTTCTCTTTTCTTCAGCCGCTCCCTTCTATACCCTTGTGCACTATCCTGACTTCTCCTCCCGTCTGCTTACTTTGTGCCTTCCAGTGCACAATGCAAACTACAGGTAGTGCTGCAGGGCCCACACCCTTTTACTTGCCTTACAGAGCAGCTCTGGAGCTGTTACAGTGCCCAGCTGCTGCAAGAAATCAGCTTGAATGCTTCAGGGGATGGGGCATGGCCAACATGAGCCCCACACCAAAGGAGGGTGGAGGTGTTTAATGCGAACTAGGGGTCATCCAAGCACCGCAAAAGGCCGCCATGCCCTGCACGCCCCTTTTCTCTTTTCATATGCAGATGAGGGTTGAAGCCAACTTTGACCCACTGCTTGGATGACATCACCGTATGCAAATCCGTCTTCTGCAGAACTTCCCCCAGGAATGCTTGCACTAGTTGTTGCATTTGGTTTGTTGTTTGGGGGTGCTTCAGTATTAGGCAGCCTTCTGCCCTCCCATGTTCATCTGAAAATATGTGTTCTCCCTGCAGCTGTTGTCCCCAGATGAGAGTTCCCTTGTGCTGCCTCAGTTAAATCTCCTTTACTTGACAGAGATGTGCATGAGCAGCGGCCCTCCCCAGCCCTATTCCAAATCATACTTATTTTGCATAGGAGATACCATGGTCATGAAGATTTTTCTCCCAGGGTGAGGTTCATTCATTGCATTTTGGGTATGCTGACCCCTGTGATTTCCCCAAATGTGGGAAACTCAGCTGCATTATTTGTGGTAGTGGGGGACTGTGTTTGTGCTTTCCTCTGGTCAGCTCTGGTAAAAGTCAGATTTCTTTGTCTCAGATTTTCCTCTAGCCTTGTTCTTTCGAGAGTTCCCTTGTGCTGCCTTAGTTGGATCTCCTTCACTTTACAGGGGGGTACCCGAGCAGCGACCCTCCCCAGCTCTAGCCCAACTCCTACTTACCTGCCAGGTGAGATACTATGATCATGAAGGTGCTTCTCCCAGGGCAAGGCTAACCCATTGCACTCTGGGTGTGCTGCTCCTGCGATTTCCCCAAATGTGGGAAACTTGACTGTATAATTTGTGTTTCCCCTGGTCGGCTCTCGTATAATTCAGATCTCTTTGTCTCAGGTCTCTCTCCAGCCTAGTTTGCTGTCTGTTTCCACTTCTCTTTTCTTGAGCCGCTCCCTTCTATGCCCTTGCGCACTATCCTGACTTCTCCTCCTGTCTGCTTACTTTGTGCCTTCCAACGCACAATGCGAACTACAGGTAGTGCTGCAGGGCCCACACCCTTTTACTTGCCTTACAGAGCAGCTCTGGAGCTGTTACAGTGCCCAGCTGCTGCAAGAAATCAGCTTGAATGCTTCAGGGGCTGGGGCATAGCCAACATGAGCCCCACACCAAAGGAGGGTGGAGGTGTTTAATGCAAACTAGGGGTCAGCCAAGCGCCGCAAAAGGCCACCATGCCCTGCACGCCCCTTTTCTCTTTTCATATGCAGACGAGGGTTGAAGCCAACTTTGACCCACTGCTTGGATGACATCACCATATGCAAATCCATCTGCGGCAGGCCTTCCCCCAGGAATGCTTGCACTAGTTGTTGCATTTGGTTTGTTGTTTGGGGGTGCTTCAGTATTAGGCAGCCTTCTGCCCTCCCATGTTCATCTGAAAATATATGTTCTCCCTGCAGTTGTTGTCCCAAGATGAGAGTTCCCTTGTGCTGCCTCAGTTGAATCTCCTTTACTTGACAGAGATGTGCATGAGCAGCGGCCCTCCCCAGCCCTATTCCAAATCATACTTATTTTGCATAGGAGATACCATGGTCATGAAGATTTTTCTCCCAGGGTGAGGTTCATTCATTGCATTTTGGGTATGCTGACCCCTGTGATTTCCCCAAATGTGGGAAACTTGACTGCATTATTTGTGGTAGTGGGAGACTGTGTTTGTGCTTTCCTCTGGTCAGCTCTGGTAAAAGTCAGATTTCTTTGTCTCAGATCTTCCTCTAGCCTTGTTCTTCTTTCAAGAGTTCCCTGGTGCTGCCTCAGTTGGATCTCCTTCACTTCACAGGGGGGAACCCGAGCAGCGACCCTCCCCAGCTCTAGCCCAACTCCTACTTACCTGCCCGGTGAGATACTATGATCATGAAGGTGCTTCTCCCAGGGCAAGGCTCAACCATTGCACTCTGGGTGTGCTGCTCCTGCGATTTCCCCAAATGTGGGAAACTTGACTGCATAATTTGTGTTTCCCCTCGTCGGCTCTCGTATAATTCAGATCTCTTTGTCTCAGGTCTCTCTCCAGCCTAGTTTGCTGTCTGTTTCCACTTCTCTTTTCTTGAGCCGCTCCCTTCTATGCCCTTGCGCACTATCCTGACTTCTCCCGTCTGCTTACTTCGTGCCTTCCAACGCACAATGCGAACTACAGGTAGTGCTGCAGGGTCCACACCCTTTTACTTGCCTTACAGAGTAGCTCTGGAGCAGTTACAGTGCCCAGCTGCTGCAAGAAATCAGCTTGAATGCTTCAGGGGCTGGGGCATAGCCAACATGAGCCCCACACCGAAGGAGGGTGGAGGTGTGTAATGCGAACTAGGGGTCATCCAAGCGCTGCAAAAGGCCGCCATGCCCTGCACGCCCCTTTTCTCTTTTCATATGCAGACGAGGGTTGAAGCCAACTTTGACCCACTGCTTGGATGACATCACCATATGCAAATCCATCTGCTGCAGGCCTTCCCCCAGGAATGCTTGCACTAGTTGTTGCATTTGGTTTGTTGTTTGGGGGTGCTTCAGTATTAGGCAGCCTTCTGCCCTCACATGTTCATCAGAAAATATGTGTTCTCCCTGCAGTTGTTGTCCCCAGATGAGAGTTCCCTTGTGCTGCCTCAGTTGAATCTCCTTTACTTGACAGAGATGTGCCTGAGCAGCGGCCCTCCCCAGCCCTATCCCAAATCATACTTATTTTGCATAGGCGATACCATGGTCATGAAGATTGTTCTCCCAAGGTGAGGTTCATTCATTGCATTCTGGGTATGCTGACCCCTGTGATTTCCCCAAATGTGGGAAACTCGACAGCATTATTTGTGGTAGTGGGGGACTGTGTTTGTGCTTTCCTCTGGTCAGCTCTGGAAAAAGTCAGATTTCTTTGTCTCAGATCTTCCTCTAGCCTTGTTCTTCTTTCGAGAGTTCCCTTGTGCTACCTCAGTTGGATCTCCTTCACTTCACAGTGGGGTGCCCGAACAGCGACCCTCCCCAGCTCTAGCCCAACTCCTACTCTGCCAGGTGAGATACTATGATTATGAAGGTGCTTCTCCCAGGGCAAGGCTCACCCATTGCACTCTGGGTGTGCTGCCCCTGCGATTTCCCCAAATGTGGGAAACTTGACTGCATAATTTGTGTTTCCCCTGGTCGGCTCTCGTATAATTCAGATCTCTTTGTCTCAGGTCTCTCTCCAGCCTAGTTTGCTGTCTGTTTCCACTTCTCTTTTCTTGAGCCGCTCCCTTCTATGCCCTTGCGCACTATCCTGACTTCTCCTCCTGTCTGCTTACTTTGTGCCTTCCAACGCACAATGCGATCTACAGGTAGTGCTGCAGGGCCCAGACCCTTTTACTTGCCTTACAGAGCAGCTCTGGAGCTGTTACAGTGCCCAGCTGCTGCAAGAAATCAGCTTGAATGCTTCAGGGGCTGGGGCATAGCCAACATGAGCCCCACACCAAAGGAGGGTGGAGGTGTTTAATGCAAACTAGGGGTCAGCCAAGCGCCGCAAAAGGCCACCATGCCCTGCACGCCCCTTTTCTCTTTTCATATGCAGACGAGGGTTGAAGCCAACTTTGACCCACTGCTTGGATGACATCACCATATGCAAATCCATCTGCGGCATGCCTTCCCCCAGGAATGCTTGCACTAGTTGTTGCATTTGGTTTGTTGTTTGGGGGTGCTTCAGTATTAGGCAGCCTTCTGCCCTCCCATGTTCATCTGAAAATATATGTTCTCCCTGCAGTTGTTGTCCCAAGATGAGAGTTCCCTTGTGCTGCCTCAGTTGAATCTCCTTTACTTGACAGAGATGTGCATGAGCAGCGGCCCTCCCCAGCCCTATTCCAAATCATACTTATTTTGCATAGGAGATACCATGGTCATGAAGATTTTTCTCCCAGGGTGAGGTTCATTCATTGCATTTTGGGTATGCTGACCCCTGTGATTTCCCCAAATGTGGGAAACTTGACTGCATTATTTGTGGTAGTGGGAGACTGTGTTTGTGCTTTCCTCTGGTCAGCTCTGGTAAAAGTCAGATTTCTTTGTCTCAGATTTTCCTTTAGCCTTGTTCTTCTTTCGAGAGTTCCCTTGTGCTGCCTCAGTTGGATCTCCTTCACTTTACAGGGGGGTGCCCGAGCAGCGACCCTCCCCAGCTCTAGCCCAACTCCTACTTACCTGCCAGGTGAGATACTATGATCATGAAGGTGCTTCTCCCAGGGCAAGGCTCACCCATTGTACTCTGGGTGTGCTGCTCCTGCGATTTCCCCAAATGTGGGAAACTTGACTGCATAATTTGTGTTTCCCCTGGTCGGCTCTCGTATAATTCAGATCTCTTTGTCTCAGGTCTCTCTCCAGCCTAGTTTGCTGTCTGTTTCCACTTCTCTTTTCTTCAGCCGCTCCCTTCTATACCCTTGTGCACTATCCTGACTTCTCCTCCCGTCTGCTTACTTTGTGCCTTCCAATGCACAATGCAAACTACAGGTAGTGCTGCAGGGCCCACACCCTTTTACTTGCCTTACAGAGCAGCTCTGGAGCTGTTGCAGTGCCAAGCTGCTGCAAGAAATCAGCTTGAATGCTTCAGGGGCTGGGGCATAGCCAACATGAGCCCCACACCGAAGGAGGGTGGAGGTGTTTAATGCAAACTAGGGGTCAGACAAGCGCAGCAAAAGGCCACCATGCCCTGCACGCCCCTTTTCTGTTTTCATATGCAGACGAGGGTTGAAGCCAACTTTGACCCACTGCTTGGATGACATCACCATATGCAAATCCATCTGCGGCAGGCCTTCCCCCAGGAATGCTTGCACTAGTTGTTGCATTTGGTTTGTTGTTTGGGGGTGCTTCAGTATTAGGCAGCCTTCTGCCCTCCCATGTTCATCTGAAAATATGTGTTCTCCCTGCAGTTGTTGTCCCTAGATGAGAGTTCCCTTGTGCTGCCTCAGTTGAATCTCCTTAACTTGACAGAGATGTGCCTGAGCAGCGGCCCTCCCCAGCTCTATCCCAAATCATACTTATTTTGCATAGGAGATACCATGGTCATGAAGATTATTCTCCCAGGGTGAGGTTCATTCATTGCATTCTGGGTATGCTGACCCCTGTGATTTCCCCAAATGTGGGAAACTCGACTGCTTTATTTGTGGTAGTGGGGGACTGTGTTTGTGTTTTCCTCTGGTCAGCTCTGGTAAAAGTCAGATTTCTTTGTTTCAGAGCCTTGTTCTTCTTTTGAGAGTTCCCTTGTGCTGCCTCAGTTGGATCTCCTTCACTTGACAGGGGGGTGCCCGAGCAGAGACCCTCCCCAGCTCTAGCCCAACTCCTACTTACCTGCCAGGTGAGATACTATGATCATGAAGGTGCTTCTCCCAGGGCAAGGCTCACCCATTGCACTCTGGGTGTGCTGCCCCTGCGATTTCCCCAAATGTGGGAAACTTGACTGCATAATTTGTGTTTCCCCTGGTCGGCTCTCGTATAATTCAGATCTCTTTGTCTCAGGTCTCTCTCCAGCCTAGTTTGCTGTCTGTTTCCACTTCTCTTTTCTTCAGCCGCTCCCTTCTATGCCCTTGTGCACTATCCTGACTTCCCCGTCTGCTTACTTTGTGCCTTCCATCGCACAATGCAAACTACAGGTAGTGCTGCAGGGCCCACACCCTTTTACTTGCTTTACAGAGCAGCTCTGGAGCTGTTACAGTGCCCAGCTGCTGCAAGAAATCAGCTTGAATGCTTCAGGGGCTGGGGCATAGCCAACATGAGCCCCACACCGAAGGAGGGTGGAGGTGTTTAATGCGAACTAGGGGTCATCCAAGCGCCGCAAAAGGCAGCCATGCCCTGCACACCCCTTTTTTATTTTCATATGCAGACGAGGGTTGAAGCCAACTTTGACCCACTGCTTGGATGACATCACCATATGCAAATCCGTCTGCTGCAGGCCTTCCCCCAGGAATGCTTGCACTAGTAGTTGCATTTGGTTTGTTGTTTGGGGGTGCTTCAGTATTAGGCAGCCTTCTGCCCTCCCATGTTCATCTGAAAATATGTGTTCTCCCTGCAGTTGTTGTCCCCAGATGAGAGTTCCCTTGTGCTGCCTCAGTTGAATCTCCTTTACTTGACAGAGATGTGCCTGAGCAGCGGCCCTCCCCAGCCCTATCCCAAATCATACTTATTTTGCATAGGAGATACCATGGTCATGAAGATTGTTCTCCCAGGGTGAGGTTCATTCATTGCACTCTGGGTATGCTGACCCCTGTGATTTCCCCAAATGTGGGAAACTCGACTGCATTATTTGTGGTAGTGGGGGACTGTGTTTGTGCTTTCCTCTGGTCAGCTCTGGTAAAAGTCAGATTTCTTTGTCTCAGATCTTCCTCTAGCCTTGTTCTTCTTTCGAGAGTTCCCTTGTGCTGCCTCAGTTGGATCTCCTTCACTTGACAGGGGGTGCCCGAGCAGCAATCCTCCACAGCTCTAGCCCAACTCCTACTTACCTGCCAGGTGAGATACTATGATCTTCACTGTTAGGGCAATCAGGATGTGGAATTCCCTGCCAGGGAAGGTGGTAATGGCGGACTCTGTAATTGGATTTAAAAAAGGAATGGATACATTTCTGAATGAAAAAGCTATCCAAGGTTATAATACTTAAAATATCAACATGGTTAATCCGGGGGTAACATGAGTTATAGTAGCTAACTAGTCATAAAACATTATTCAGCAAGTATGTAGAATCATCACAACTTAAAACAGGTTGAACACGATGGGCAATTTGCCTCTATTCAACCTCAAAAACTATGTTACCATATGTTACTATATTACTATGTTACTGTAGTATACAGAACACCACAATGTAATGAGCAGTGATAGTGAGCACTGATGAGGATACTAGAACTGACACTGAGCAGCAAGATGCAGCACTGGACTATTAGTAATGTACTGTAGTATGCTGAGCACCACAATGCAGCACAAGACAATGAGCAGTGATACTGAGCACTGATGAGGATACTACTGAGAACTGACACTGAGCAGGAGAGACACACTACTAGTATTACTGAGCAGCAATAAGTAACCACTGATACTGAGCACTGATATTGAGATTTCCACTGAGAGAACATAGCCACGTCCTCTCCGCTCTCTCTTCAATGCACGAGTAAAAATGGTGGCAACGCGCAGCTCTTTATATGGAATCCGAATCTCGCGAGAATCCGACAGCGGGATGATGACATTTTCCCTTGTTCAGGTTTTCCGAGTCAGGCAGGAACAACTGAGCCTGCCTCGGACCAGTGTAAACCACGTGGAGTTCGTCGGGAATTCGGTTCTCGGAGAACCGAACCCGCTCCTCTATATATACTATATTACTATGTTACTGTAGTATACAGAACACCACAATGCAATGAGCAGTGATAGTGAGCACTGATGAGGATACTAGAACTGACACTGAGCAGCAAGATGCAGCACTGGACTATTAGTAATGTACTGTAGTATGCTGAGCACCACAATGCAGCACAAGACAATGAGCAGTGATACTGAGCACTGATGAGGATACTACTGAGAACTGACACTGAGCAGGAGAGACACACTACTAGTATTACTGAGCAGCAATAAGTAACCACTGATACTGAGCACTGATATTGAGATTTCCACTGAGAGAACATAGCCACGTCCTCTCCGCTCTCTCTTCAATGCACGAGTAAAAATTGCAGCAACGCGCAGCTTTTTATATGGAATCCGAATCTCACGAGAATCTGACAGCGGGATGATGACATTTTCCCTTGTTCAGGTTTTCCGAGTCAGGCAGGAACAACCGAGCCTGCCTCGGACCAATGTAAACCACGTGGAGTTCGTGGGGAATTCGGTTCTCGGAGAACCGAACCCACTCCTCTCTACCTTATACCCATCAATTGTTTTTATTTTCAATCTAAGCCCCTGCAGTTTTCTGTAAGCATCTGCTTCGCTATGATGATCAACAAGTCACAAGGGCAAACACTCAGGGCTTGAGGCGTAGATCTTAGGACCAGCTGCTACAAGCATGGCAGAGGTGTCACTATCACTGGTGACACCCAGAGAGGTGGCGAGGGAGATTGTAATGCAGTGCGCGCAGATAAACAGCGCAATGGTAAAAAGGAGGCATGGTTTCATAGGTAGGGGCGTGGCCTGGTGGCCTGAATCTACATTTTGTTGCTCCGGGTGTCCCGGGGGTTGGGGGCTGCACCCGGGGACTAGTGTGTGAGCGGTGCTGGCTCCTGCACAGTGACAGGGCATGGCCACCCAGCATGACGCCTCCCTTCTTGACCATGCTGTAATTGCAGTCGCACTGCAGTTCAGCGTGATCATAAAAAATGGTGTAGGCTCCTGCTGGTGCAGACTGTAGAGAAAAGCTGCTGTGACCACGCCCCCTGTGTCTCCTCCGTTGCAGACCCCATTTTGAAGCCTTGCCCCCGGACTAAGAGAAAAGAATGCCCTTGCGCACTATCCTGACTTCTCCTCCCGTCTGCTTAATTTGTGCCTTCCAACGCACAATGCGAACAACAGGTGGTGCTGCAGGGCCCACACACTTTTACTTGCCTTACAGAACAGCTCTGGAGCTGTTACAGTGCCCAGCTGCTGCAAGAAATCAGCTTGAATGCATCAGGGGATGGGGCATGGCCAACATGAGCCCCACACCAAAGGAGGGTGGGGGTGTTTAATGCGAACTAGGGGTCATCCAAGCACTGCAAAAGGCCGCCATGCCCTGCATGCCCCTTTTCTCTTTTCATATGCAGATGAGGGTTCCAGTCAACTTTGGCCCACTGCTTGGATTTACATCACCGTATGCAAATCCGTCTGCTGCAGACCTTCCCCCAGGAGTGCTTGTACTAGTTGTTGCATATGGGCCCTCATTCCGAGTCGTTCGCTCTGTAAATTTCATCGCATCGCAGTGAAATTCTGCTTAGTACGCATGCGCAATATTCGCACTGCGACTGCGCCAAGTAATTTTACAATGAAGAAAGTATTTTTACTCACGGCTTTTTCTTCGCTCCGGCGATCGTAATGTGATTGACAGGAAATGGGTGTTACTGGGCGGAAACAGGCCGTTTTATGGGCGTGTGGGAAAAAACGCTACAGTTTCCGGAAAAAACGCAGGAGTGGCCGGAGAAACGGGGGAGTGTCTGGGCGAACTCTGGGAGTGTTTGTGACGTCAAACCAGGAACGACAAGCACTGAACTGATCGCAGATGCAGAGTAAGTCTGAAGCTACTCTGAAACTGCTAAGTAGTTTGTAATCGCAATATTGCGAATACATCGGTCGCAATTTTAAGAAGCTAAGATTCACTCCCAGTAGGCGGCGGCTTAGCGTGTGTAACTCTGCTAAAATCGCCTTGCGAGCGATCAACTCGGAATGAGGGCCATGGTTTGATATTTGATGGTGCTTCAGTATTAGGCAGCCTTCCGCCCTCCCATGTTCATCTGAAAAGATGTGGTCTCCCTGCAGTTGTTGTCCCCAGATGAGAGTTCCCTTGTGCTGCCTCAGTTGAATCTCCTTTACTTGACAGAGATGTGCCAGAGCAGCGGCCCTCACCAGCCCTATCCCAAATCATACTTATTTTGCATAGGAGATACCATGGTCATGAAGATTGTTCTCCCAGGGTTAGGTTCATTCATTGCATTCTGGGTATGCTGACCCCTGTGATTTTCCCAAATGTGGGAAACTCGACTGCATTATTTGTGGTAGTGGGGGACTGTGTTTGTGCTTTCCTCTGGTCAGCTCTGGTAAAAGTCAGATTTCTTTGTCTCAGATCTTCCTCTAGCCTTGTTCTTCTTTCGAGAGTTCCCTGGTGCTGCTTCAGTTGGATCTCCTTCACTTCACAGGGGGGAACCCGAGCAGCGACCCTCCCCAGCTCTAGCCCAACTCCTACTTACCTGCCAGGTGAGATACTATGATCATGAAGGTGCTTCTCCCAGGGCAAGGCTCAACCATTGCACTCTGGGTGTGCTGCTCCTGCGATTTCCCCAAATGTGGGAAACTTGACTGCATAATTTGTGTTTCCCCTCGTCGGCTCTCGTATAATTCAGATCTCTTTGTCTCAGGTCTCTCTCCAGCCTAGTTTGCTGTCTGTTTCCACTTCTCTTTTCTTGAGCCGCTCCCTTCTATGCCCTTGCGCACTATCCTGACTTCTCCCGTCTGCTTACTTCGTGCCTTCCAACGCACAATGCGAACTACAGGTAGTGCTGCAGGGCCCACACCCTTTTACTTGCCTTACAGAGTAGCTCTGGAGCAGTTACAGTGCCCAGCTGCTGCAAGAAATCAGCTTTAATGCTTCAGGGGCTGGGGCATAGCCAACATGAGCCCCACACAGAAGGAGGGAGGAGGTGTGTAATGCAAACTAGGGGTCATCCAAGCGCTGCAAAAGGCCGCCATGCCCTGCACGCCCCTTTTCTCTTTTCATATGCAGACGAGGGTTGAAGCCAACTTTGACCCACTGCTTGGATGACATCACCATATGCAAATCCATCTGCTGCAGGCCTTCCCCCAGGAATGCTTGCACTAGTTGTTGCATTTGGTTTGTTGTTTGGGGGTGCTTCAGTATTAGGCAGCCTTCTGCCCTCACATGTTCATCTGAAAATATGTGTTCTCCCTGCAGTTGTTGTCCCCAGATGAGAGTTCCCTTGTGCTGCCTCAGTTGAATCTCCTTTACTTGACAGAGATGTGCCTGAGCAGCGGCCCTCCCCAGCCCTATCCCAAATCATACTTATTTTGCATAGGCGATACCATGGTCATGAAGATTGTTCTCCCAGGGTGAGGTTCATTCATTGCATTCTGGGTATGCTGACCCCTGTGATTTCCCCAAATGTGGGAAACTCGACTGCATTATTTGTGGTAGTGGGGGACTGTGTTTGTGCTTTCCTCTGGCCAGCTCTGGAAAAAGTCAGATTTCTTTGTCTCAGATCTTCCTCTAGCCTTGTTCTTCTTTCGAGAGTTCCCTTGTGCTGCCTCAGTTGGATCTCTTTCACTTGACAGGGGGGTGCCCGAACAGCGACCCTCCCCAGCTCTAGCCCAACTCCTACTTACCTGCCAGGTGAGATACTATGATCATGAAGGTGCTTCTCCCAGGGCAAGGCTCACCCATTGCACTCTGGGTGTGCTGCCCCTGCGATTTCCCCAAATGTGGGAAACTTGACTGCATAATTTGTGTTTCACTTGGTCGGCTCTCGTATAATTCAGATCTCTTTGTCTCAGGTCTCTCTCCAGCCTAGTTTGCTGTCTGTTTTCACTTCTCTTTTCTTCAGCCGCTCCCTTCTATACCCTTGTGCACTATCCTGACTTCTCCTCCCGTCTGCTTACTTTGTGCCTTCCAATGCACAATGCAAACTACAGGTAGTGCTGCAGGGCCCACACCCTTTTACTTGCCTTACAGAGCAGCTCTGGAGCTGTTACAGTGCCCAGCTGCTGCAAGAAATCAGCTTGAATGCTCCAGGGGATGGGGCATGGCCAACATGAGCCCCACACCAAAGGAGGGTGGAGGTGTTTAATGCGAACCAGGGGTCATCCAAGCACCGCAAAAGGCCGCCATGCCCTGCACGCCCCTTTTCTCTTTTCATATGCAGATGAGGGTTGAAGCCAACTTTGACCCACTGCTTGGATGACATCACCGTATGCAAATCCGTCTTCTGCAGAACTTCCCCCAGGAATGCTTGCACTAGTTGTTGCATTTGGTTTGTTGTTTGGGGGTGCTTCAGTATTAGGCAGCCTTCTGCCCTCCCATGTTCATCTGAAAATATGTGTTCTCCCTGCAGTTGTTGTCCCCAGATGAGAGTTCCCTTGTGCTGCCTCAGTTAAATCTCCTTTACTTGACAGAGATGTGCATGAGCAGCGGCCCTCCCCAGCCCTATTCCAAATCATACTTATTTTGCATAGGAGATACCATGGTCATGAAGATTTTTCTCCCAGGGTGAGGTTCATTCATTGCATTTTGGGTATGCTGACCCCTGTGATTTCCCCAAATGTGGGAAACTCAACTGCATTATTTGTGGTAGTGGGGGACTGTGTTTGTGCTTTCCTCTGGTCAGCTCTGGTAAAAGTCAGATTTCTTTGTCTCAGATTTTCCTCTAGCCTTGTTCTTCTTTCGAGAGTTCCCTTGTGCTGCCTTAATTGGATCTCCTTCACTTTACAGGGGGGTACCCTAGCAGCGACCCTCCCCAGCTCTATCCCAACTCCTACTTACCTGCCAGGTGAGATACTATGATCATGAAGGTGCTTCTCCCAGGGCAAGGCTAACCCATTGCACTCTGGGTGTGCTGCTCCTGCGATTTCCCCAAATGTGGGAAACTTGACTGTATAATTTGTGTTTCCCCTGGTCGGCTCTCGTATAATTCAGATCTCTTTGTCTCAGATCTCTCTCCAGCCTAGTTTGCTGTCTGTTTCCACTTCTCTTTTCTTGAGCCGCTTACTTCTATGCCCTTGCGCACTATCCTGACTTCTCCTCCTGTCTGCTTACTTTGTGCCTTCCAACGCACAATGCGAACTACAGGTAGTGCTGCAGGGCCCACACCCTTTTACTTGCCTTACAGAGCAGCTCTGGAGCTGTTACAGTGCCCAGCTGCTGCAAGAAATCAGCTTGAATGCTTCAGGGGCTGGGGCATAGCCAACATGAGCCCCACACCAAAGGAGGGTGGAGGTGTTTAATGCAAACTAGGGGTCAGCCAAGCGCCGCAAAAGGCCACCATGCCCTGCACGCCCCTTTTCTCTTTTCATATGCAGACGAGGGTTGAAGCCAACTTTGACCCACTGCTTGGATGACATCACCATATGCAAATCCATCTGCGGCAGGCCTTCCCCCAGGAATGCTTGCACTAGTTGTTGCATTTGGTTTGTTGTTTGGGGGTGCTTCAGTATTAGGCAGTCCTCTGCCCTCCCATGTTCATCTGAAAATATATGTTCTCCCTGCAGTTGTTGTCCCAAGATGAGAGTTCCCTTGTGCTGCCTCAGTTGAATCTCCTTTACTTGACAGAGATGTGCATGAGCAGCGGCCCTCCCCAGCCCTATTCCAAATCATACTTATTTTGCATAGGAGATACCATGGTCATGAAGATTTTTCTCCCAGGGTGAGGTTCATTCATTGCATTTTGGGTATGCTGACCCCTGTGATTTCCCCAAATGTGGGAAACTTGACTGCATTATTTGTGGTAGTGGGAGACTGTGTTTGTGCTTTCCTCTGGTCAGCTCTGGTAAAAGTCAGATTTCTTTGTCTCAGATCTTCCTCTAGCCTTGTTCTTCTTTCGAGAGTTCCCTGGTGCTGCCTCAGTTGGATCTCCTTCACTTCACAGGGGGGAACCCGAGCAGCGACCCTCCCCAGCTCTAGCCCAACTCCTACTTACCTGCCAGGTGAGATACTATGATCATGAAGGTGCTTCTCCCAGGGCAAGGCTCAACCATTGCACTCTGGGTGTGCTGCTCCTGCGATTTCCCCAAATGTGGGAAACGTGACTGCATAATTTGTGTTTCCCCTCGTCGGCTCTCGTATAATTCAGATCTCTTTGTCTCAGGTCTCTCTCCAGCCTAGTTTGCTGTCTGTTTCCACTTCTCTTTTCTTGAGCCGCTCCCTTCTATGCCCTTGCGCACTATCCTGACTTCTCCCGTCTGCTTACTTCGTGCCTTCCAACGCACAATGCGAACTACAGGTAGTGCTGCAGGGCCCACACCCTTTTACTTGCCTTACAGAGTAGCTCTGGAGCAGTTACAGTGCCCAGCTGCTGCAAGAAATCAGCTTGAATGCTTCAGGGGCTGGGGCATAGCCAACATGAGCCCCACACCGAAGGAGGGTGGAGGTGTGTAATGCGAACTAGGGGTCATCCAAGCGCTGCAAAAGGCCGCCATGCCCTGCACGCCCCTTTTCTCTTTTCATATGCAGACGAGGGTTGAAGCCAACTTTGACCCACTGCTTGGATGACATCACCATATGCAAATCCATCTGCTGCAGGCCTTCCCCCAGGAATGCTTGCACTAGTTGTTGCATTTGGTTTGTTGTTTGGGGGTGCTTCAGTATTAGGCAGCCTTCTGCCCTCACATGTTCATCTGAAAATATGTGTTCTCCCTGCAGTTGTTGTCCCCAGATGAGAGTTCCCTTGTGCTGCCTCAGTTGAATCTCCTTTACTTGACAGAGATGTGCCTGAGCAGCGGCCCTCCCCAGCCCTATCCCAAATCATACTTATTTTGCATAGGCGATACCATGGTCATGAAGATTGTTCTCCCAAGGTGAGGTTCATTCATTGCATTCTGGGTATGCTGACCCCTGTGATTTCCCCAAATGTGGGAAACTCGACTGCATTATTTGTGGTAGTGGGGGACTGTGTTTGTGCTTTCCTCTGGTCAGCTCTGGAAAAAGTCAGATTTCTTTGTCTCAGATCTTCCTCTAGCCTTGTTCTTCTTTCGAGAGTTCCCTTGTGCTGCCTCAGTTGGATCTCTTTCACTTGACAGGGGGGTGCCCGAACAGCGACCCTCCCCAGCTCTAGCCCAACTCCTACTTACCTGCCAGGTGAGATACTATGATCATGAAGGTGCTTCTCCCAGGGCAAGGCTCACCCATTGCACTCTGGGTGTGCTGCCCCTGCGATTTCCCCAAATGTGGGAAACTTGACTGCATAATTTGTGTTTCCCCTGGTCGGCTCTCGTATAATTCAGATCTCTTTGTCTCAGGTCTCTCTCCAGCCTAGTTTGCTGTCTGTTTCCACTTCTCTTTTCTTGAGCCGCTCCCTTCTATGCCCTTGCGCACTATCCTGACTTCTCCTGTCTGCTTACTTTGTGCCTTCCAACGCACAATGCGATCTACAGGTAGTGCTGCAGGGCCCAGACCCTTTTACTTGCCTTACAGAGCAGCTCTGGAGCTGTTACAGTGCCCAGCTGCTGCAAGAAATCAGCTTGAATGCTTCAGGGGCTGGGGCATAGCCAACATGAGCCCCACACCAAAGGAGGGTGGAGGTGTTTAATGCAAACTAGGGGTCAGCCAAGCGCCGCAAAAGGCCACCATGAACTGCACGCCCCTTTTCTCTTTTCATATGCAGACGAGGGTTGAAGCCAACTTTGACCCACTGCTTGGATGACATCACCATATGCAAATCCATCTGCGGCAGGCCTTCCCCCAGGAATGCTTGCACTAGTTGTTGCATTTGGTTTGTTGTTTGGGGGTGCTTCAGTATTAGGCAGCCTTCTGCCCTCCCATGTTCATCTGAAAATATATGTTCTCCCTGCAGTTGTTGTCCCAAGATGAGAGTTCCCTTGTGCTGCCTCAGTTGAATCTCCTTTACTTGACAGAGATGTGCATGAGCAGCGGCCCTCCCCAGCCCTATTCCAAATCATACTTATTTTGCATAGGAGATACCATGGTCATGAAGATTTTTCTCCCAGGGTGAGGTTCATTCATTGCATTTTGGGTATGCTGACCCCTGTGATTTCCCCAAATGTGGGAAACTTGACTGCATTATTTGTGGTAGTGGGAGACTGTGTTTGTGCTTTCCTCTGGTCAGCTCTGGTAAAAGTCAGATTTCTTTGTCTCAGATTTTCCTTTAGCCTTGTTCTTCTTTCGAGAGTTCCCTTGTGCTGCCTCAGTTGGATCTCCTTCACTTTACAGGGGGGTACCCGAGCAGCGACCCTCCCCAGCTCTAGCCCAACTCCTACTTACCTGCCAGGTGAGATACTATGATCATGAAGGTGCTTCTCCCAGGGCAAGGCTCACCCATTGTACTCTGGGTGTGCTGCTCCTGCGATTTCCCCAAATGTGGGAAACTTGACTGCATAATTTGTGTTTCCCCTGGTCGGCTCTCGTATAATTCAGATCTCTTTGTCTCAGGTCTCTCTCCAGCCTAGTTTGTTGTCTGTTTCCACTTCTCTTTTCTTCAGCCGCTCCTTTCTATACCCTTGTGCACTATCCTGACTTCTCCTCCCGTCTGCTTACTTTGTGCCTTCCAATGCACAATGCAAACTACAGGTAGTGCTGCAGGGCCCACACCCTTTTACTTGCCTTACAGAGCAGCTCTGGAGCTGTTGCAGTGCCAAGCTGCTGCAAGAAATCAGCTTGAATGCTTCAGGGGCTGGGGCATAGCCAACATGAGCCCCACACCGAAGAAGGGTGGAGGTGTTTAATGCAAACTAGGGGTCAGACAAGCGCAGCAAAAGGCCACCATGCCCTGCACGCCCCTTTTCTGTTTTCATATGCAGACGAGGGTTGAAGCCAACTTTGACCCACTGCTTGGATGACATCACCATATGCAAATCCATCTGCGGCAGGCCTTCCCCCAGGAATGCTTGCACTAGTTGTTGCATTTGGTTTGTTGTTTGGGGGTGCTTCAGTATTAGGCAGCCGTCTGCCCTCCCATGTTCATCTGAAAATATGTGTTCTCCCTGCAGTTGTTGTCCCTAGATGAGAGTTCCCTTGTGCTGCCTCAGTTGAATCTCCTTAACTTGACAGAGATGTGCCTGAGCAGCGGCCCTCCCCAGCTCTATCCCAAATCATACTTATTTTGCATAGGAGATACCATGGTCATGAAGATTATTCTCCCAGGGTGAGGTTCATTCATTGCATTCTGGGTATGCTGACCCCTGTGATTTCCCCAAATGTGGGAAACTCGACTGCTTTATTTGTGGTAGTGGGGGACTGTGTTTGTGTTTTCCTCTGGTCAGCTCTGGTAAAAGTCAGATTTCTTTGTTTCAGAGCCTTGTTCTTCTTTTGAGAGTTCCCTTGTGCTGCCTCAGTTGGATCTCCTTCACTTGACAGGGGGGTGCCCGAGCAGAGACCCTCCCCAGCTCTAGCCCAACTCCTACTTACCTGCCAGGTGAGATACTATGATCATGAAGGTGCTTCTCCCAGGGCAAGGCTCACCCATTGCACTCTGGGTGTGCTGCCCCTGCGATTTCCCCAAATGTGGGAAACTTGACTGCATAATTTGTGTTTCCCCTGGTCGGCTCTCGTATAATTCAGATCTCTTTGTCTCAGGTCTCTCTCCAGCCTAGTTTGCTGTCTGTTTCCACTTCTCTTTTCTTCAGCCGCTCCCTTCTATACCCTTGTGCACTATCCTGACTTCTCCTCCCGTCTGCTTACTTTGTGCCTTCCAATGCACAATGCAAACTACAGGTAGTGCTGCAGGGCCCACACCCTTTTACTTGCCTTACAGAGCAGCTCTGGAGCTGTTACAGTGCCCAGCTGCTGCAAGAAATCTGCTTGAATGCTTCAGGGGATGGGGCATGGCCACCATGAGCCCCACACCAAAGGAGGGTGGAGGTGTTTAATGCGAACTAGGGGTCATCCAAGCACCGCAAAAGGCCGCCATGCCCTGCACGCCCCTTTTCTCTTTTCATATGCAGATGAGGGTTGAAGCCAACTTTGACCCACTGCTTGTATGACATCACCGTATGCAAATCCGTCTTCTGCAGAACTTCCCCCAGGAATGCTTGCACTAGTTGTTGCATTTGGTTTGTTGTTTGGGGGTGCTTCAGTATTAGGCAGCCTTCTGCCCTCCCATGTTCATCTGAAAATATGTGTTCTCCCTGCAGTTGTTGTCCCCAGATGAGAGTTCCCTTGTGCTGCCTCAGTTGAATCTCCTTTACTTGACAGAGATGTGCCAGAGCAGCGGCCCTCCCCAGCCCTATTCCAAATCATACTTATTTTGCATAGGAGATACCATGGTCATGAAGATTGTTCTCCCAGGGTGAGGTTCATTCATTGCATTTTGGGTATGCTGACCCCTGTGATTTCCCCAAATGTGGGAAACTCAACTGCATTATTTGTGGTAGTGGGGGACTGTGTTTGTGCTTTCCTCTGGTCAGCTCTGGTAAAAGTCAGATTTCTTTGTCTCAGATTTTCCTCTTGCCTTGTTCTTCTTTCGAGAGTTCCCTTGTGCTGCCTCAGTTGGATCTCCTTCACTTGACAGGGGGGTACCCGAGCAGCGACCCTCCCCAGCTCTAGCCCAACTCCTACTTACCTGCCAGGTGAGATACTATGATCATGAAGGTGCTTCTCCCAGGGCAAGGCTCACCCATTGCACTCTGGGTGTGCTGCTCCTGCGATTTCCCCAAATGTGGGAAACTTGACTGCATAATTTGTGTTTCCCCTGGTCGGCTCTCGTATAATTCAGATCTCTTTGTCTCTCTCCAGCCTAGTTTGCTGTCTGTTTCCACTTCTCTTTTCTTCAGCCGCTCCCTTCTATACCCTTGTGCACTATCCTGACTTCTCCTCCCGTCTGCTTACTTTGTGCCTTCCAATGCACAATGCAAACTACAGGTAGTGCTGCAGGGCCCACACCCTTTTACTTGCCTTACAGAGCAGCTCTGGAGCTGTTACAGTGCCCAGCTGCTGCAAGAAATCAGCTTGAATGCTTCAGGGGCTGGGGCATAGCCAACAAGAGCCCCACACCGAAGGAGGGTGGAGGTGTTTAATGCAAACTAGGGGTCGGTCAAGCGCCGCAAAAGGCCACCATGCCCTGCATGCCCCTTTTCTGTTTTCATATGCAGACGAGGGTTGAAGCCAACTTTGACCCACTGCTTGGATGACATCACCATATGCAAATCCATCTGCGGCAGGCCTTCCCCCAGGAATGCTTGCACTAGTTGTTGCATTTGGTTTGTTGTTTGGGGGTGCTTCAGTATTAGTCAGCCTTCTGCTCCACCCTCCTTTGGTGTGGGGCTCATGTTGGCCATGTCCCATCCCCTGAAGCATTCAAGCAGATTTCTTGCAGCAGCTGGGCACTGTAACAGCTCCAGAGCTGCTCTGTAAGGCAAGTAAAAGGGTGTGGGCCCTGCAGCACTACCTGTAGTTTGCATTGTGCATTGGAAGGCACAAAGTAAGCAGACGGGAGGAGAAGTCAGGATAGTGCACAAGGGTATAGAAGGGAGCGGCTGAAGAAAAGAGAAGTGGAAACAGACAGCAAACTAGGCTGGAGAGAGATCTGAGACAAAGAGATCTGAATTATACGAGAGCCGACCAGGGGAAACACAAATTATGCAGTCAAGTTTCCCACATTTGGGGAAATCGCAGGGGCTGCACACCCAGAGTGCAATGGGTGAGCCTTGCCCTGGGAGAAGCACCTTCATGATCATAGTATCTCACCTGGCAGGTAAGTAGGAGTTGGGCTAGAGCTGGGGAGGGTCGCTGCTCGGGCACCCCCCTGTTAAGTGAAGGAGATCCAACTGAGGCAGCACAAGGGAACTCTCAAAAGAAGAACAAGGCTAGAGGAAGATCTGAAACAAAGAAATCTGACTTTTACCAGAGCTGACCAGAAGAAAACACAAACACAGTCCCCCACTACAACAAATAAAGCAGTCGAGTTTCCCACATTTGGGGAAATCACAGGGGTCAGCATACCCAAAATGCAATGAATGAACCTCACCTCGACTGCTTTATTTGTGGTAGTGGGGGACTGTGTTTGTGTTTTCTTCTGGTCAGCTCTGGTAAAAGTCAGATTTCTTTGTTTCAGATCTTCCTCTAGCCTTGTTCTTCTTTTGAGAGTTCCCTTGTGCTGCCTCAGTTGGATCTCCTTCACTTAACAGGGGGGTGCCCGAGCAGCGACCCTCCCCAGCTCTAGCCCAACTCATACTTACCTGCCAGGTGAGATACTATGATCATGAAGGTGCTTCTCCCAGGGCAAGGCTCACCCATTGCACTCTGGGTGTGCTGCCCCTGCGATTTCCCCAAATGTGGGAAACTTGACTGCATAATTTGTGTTTCCCCTGGTCGGCTATCGTATAATTCAGATCTCTTTGTCTCAGATCTCTCTCCAGCCTAGTTTGCTGTCTGTTTCCACTTCTCTTTTCTTCAGCCGCTCCCTTCTATACCCTTGTGCACTATCCTGACTTCTCCTCCCGTCTGCTTACTTTGTGCCTTCCAATGCACAATGCAAACTACAGGTAGTGCTGCAGGGCCCACACCCTTTTACTTGCCTTACAGAGCAGCTCTTGAGCTGTTACAGTGCCCAGCTGCTGCAAGAAATCTGCTTGAAAGCTTCAGGGGATGGGGCATGGCCAACATGAGCCCCACACCAAAGCAGGGTGCAGCAGAAGGCTGCCTAATACTGAAGCACCCCCAAACAACAAACCAAATGCAACAACTAGTGCAAGCATTCCTGGGGGAAGGCCTGCCGCAGATGGATTTGCATATGGTGATGTCATCCAAGCAGTGGGTCAAAGTTGGCTTCAACCCTCATCTGCATATGAAAACAGAAAAGGGGCGTGCAGGGCATGGTGGCCTTTTGCGGCGCTTGACTGACCCCTAGTTTGCATTAAACACCTCCACCCTCCTTCGGTGTGGGGCTGATGTTGGCTATGCCCCAGCCCCTGAAGCATTCAAGCTGATTTCTTGCAGCAGCTGGGCACTGTAACAGCTCCAGAGCTGCTCTGTAAGGCAAGTAAAAGGGTGTGGGCCCTGCAGCACTACCTGTAGTTTGCATTGTGCATTGGAAGGCACAAAGTAAGCAGACGGGAGGAGAAGTCAGGATAGTGCACAAGGGTATAGAAGGGAGCGGCTGAAGAAAAGAGAAGTGGAAACAGACAGCAAACTAGGCTGGAGAGAGACCTGAGACAAAGAGATCTGAATTATACGAGAGCCGACGAGGGGAAACACAAATTATGCAGTCAAGTTTCCCACATTTGGGGAAATCGCAGGAGCAGCACACCCAGAGTACAATGGGTGAGCCTTGCCCTGGGAGAAGCACCTTAATGATCATAGTATCTCACCTGGCAGGTAAGTAGGAGTTGGGCTAGAGCTGGGGAGGGTCGCTGCTCGGGTACCCCCCTGTAAAGTGAAGGAGATCCAACAAAGGCAGCACAAGGGAACTCTCGAAAGAAGAACAAGGCTAGAGGAAAATGTGAGACAAAGAAATCTGACTTTTACTAGAGCTGACCAGAGGAAAGCACAAACACAGTCCCCCACTACCACAAATAATGCAGTTGAGTTTCCCACATTTGGGGAAATCACAGGGGTCAGCATACCCAAAATGCAATGAATGAACCTCACCCTGGGAGAAAAATCTTCATGACCATGGTATCTCCTATGCAAAATAAGTATGATTTGGAATAGGGCTGGGGAGGGCCGCTGCTCATGCACATCTCTGTCAAGTAAAGGAGATTCAACTGAGGCAGCACAAGGGAACTCTCATCTGGGGACAACAACTGCAGGGAGAACATATATTTTCAGATGAACATGGGAGGGCAGAAAGCTGCCTAATACTGAAGCACCCCCAAACAACAAACCAAATGCAACAACTAGTGCAAGCATTCCTGGGGGAAGGCCTGCCGCAGATGGATTTGCATATGGTGATGTCATCCAAGCAGTGGGTCAAAGTTGGCTTCAACCCTTGTCTGCATATGAAAAGAGAAAAGGGGCGTGCAGGGCATGGTGGCCTTTTGCGGCACTTGGCTGACCCCTAGTTTGCATTAAACACCTCCACCCTCCTTTGGTGTGGGGCTCATGTTGGCTATGCCCCAGCCCCTGAAGCATTCAAGCTGATTTCTTGCAGCAGCTGGGCACTGTAACAGCTCCAGAGCTGCTCTGTAAGGCAAGTAAAAGGGTGTGGGCCCTGCAGCACTACCTGTAGTTCGCATTGTGCGTTGGAAGGCACAAAGTAAGCAGACAGGAGGAGAAGTCAGGATAGTGCGCAAGGGCATAGAAGGGAGCGGCTCAAGAAAAGAGAAGTGGAAACAGACAGCAAACTAGGCTGGAGAGAGACCTGAGACAAAGAGATCTGAATTATACGAGAGCCGACCAGGGGAAACACAAATTATGCAGTCAAGTTTCCCACATTTGGGGAAATCGCAGGAGCAGCACACCTAGAGTGCAATGGGTGAGCCTTGCCCTGGGAGAAGCACCTTCATGATCATAGTATCTCACCTGGCAGGTAAGTAGGAGTTGGGCTAGAGCTGGGGAGGATCGCTGCTCGGGTACCCCCCTGTAAACTGAAGGAGATCCAACTGAGGCAGCACAAGGGAACTCTCGAAAGAAGAACAAGGCTAGAGGAAAATCTGAGACAAAGAAATCTGACTTTTACCAGAGCTGACCAGAGGAAAGCACAAACACAGTCCCCCACTACCACAAATAATGCAGTCAAGTTTCCCACATTTGGGGAAATCACAGGGGTCAGCATACCCAAAATGCAATGAATGAACCTCACCCTGGGAGAACAATCTTCATGACCATGGTATCTCCTATGCAAAATAAGTATGATTTGGAATAGGGCTGGGGAGGGCCGCTGCTCATGCACATCTCTGTCAAGTAAAGGAGATTCAACTGAGGCAGCACAAGGGAACTCTCATCTGGGGACAACAACTGCAGGGAGAACACATATTTTCAGATGAACATGGGAGGGCAGAAGGATGCCTAATACTGAAGCACCCCCAAACAACAAACCAAATGCAACAACTAGTGCAAGCATTCCTGGGGGAAGTTCTGCAGAAGACGGATTTGCATACGGTGATGTCATCCAAGCAGTGGGTCAAAGTTGGCTTCAACCCTCATCTGCATATGAAAAGAGAAAAGGAGCGTGCAGGGCATGGCGGCCTTTTGCGGTGCTTGGATGACCCCTAGTTCGCATTAAACACCTCCACCCTCCTTTGGTGTGGGGCTCATGTTGGCCATGCCCCATCCCCTGAAGCATTCAAGCTGATTTCTTGCAGCAGCTGGGCACTGTAACATCTCCAGAGCTGCTCTGTAAGGCAAGTAAAAGGGTGTGGGCCCTGCAGCACTACCTGTAGTTTGCATTGTGCATTGGAAGGCACAAAGTAAGCAGACGGGAGGAGAAGTCAGGATAGTGCACAAGGGTATAGAAGGGAGCGGCTGAAGAAAAGAGAAGTGGAAACAGACAGCAAACTAGGTTGGAGAGAGACCTGAGACAAAGAGATCTGAATTACACGAGAGCCGACCAGGGGAAACACAAATTATGCAGTCAAGTTTCCCACATTTGGGGAAATCGCAGGGGCAGCACACCCAGAGTGCAATGGGTGAGCCTTGCCCTGGGAGAAGCACCTTCATGATCATAGTATCTCACCTGGCAGGTAAGTAGGAGTTGGGCTAGAGCTGGGGAGGGTCTCTGCTTGGGCACCCCCCTGTCAAGTGAAGGAGATCCAACTGAGGCAGCACAAGGGAACTCTCGAAAGAAGAACAAGGCTAGAGGAAGATCTGAACAAAGAAATCTGACTTTTACCAGAGCTGACCAGAGGAAAACACAAACACAGTCCCCCACTACCACAAATAAAGCAGTCGAGTTTCCCACATTTGGGGAAATCACAGGGGTCAGCATACCCATAATGCAATGAATGAACCTCACCCTGGGAGAATAATCTTCATGACCATGGTATCTCCTATGCAAAATAAGTATGATTTGGGATAGAGCTGGGGAGGGCCGCTGCTCAGGCACATCTCTGTCAAGTAAAGGAGATTCAACTGAGGCAGCACAAGGGAACTCTCATCTGGGGACAACAACTGCAGGGAGAACACATATTTTCAGATGAACATGGGAGGGCAGAAGGCTGCCTAATACTGAAGCACCCCCAAACAACAAACCAAATGCAACAACTAGTGCAAGCATTCCTGGGGGAAGTTCTGCAGAAGACGGATTTGCATACGGTGATGTCATCCAAGCAGTGGGTCAAAGTTGGCTTCAACCCTCATCTGCATATGAAAAGAGAAAAGGAGCGTGCAGGGCATGGCGGCCTTTTGCGGTGCTTGGATGACCCCTAGTTCGCATTAAACACCTCCACCCTCCTTTGGTGTGGGGCTCATGTTGGCCATGCCCCATCCCCTGAAGCATTCAAGCTGATTTCTTGCAGCAGCTGGGCACTGTAACAGCTCCAGAGCTGCTCTGTAAGGCAAGTAAAAGGGTGTGGGCCCTGCAGCACTACCTGTAGTTTGCATTGTGCATTGGAAGGCACAAAGTAAGCAGACGGGAGGAGAAGTCAGGATAGTGCACAAGGGTATAAAAGGGAGCGGCTGAAGAAAAGAGAAGTGGAAACAGACAGCAAACTAGGCTGGAGAGAGACCTGAGACAAAGAGATCTGAATTATACGAGAGCCGACCAGGGGAAACACAAATTATGCAGTCAAGTTTCCCACATTTGGGGAAATCGCAGGAGCAGCACACCCAGAGTACAATGGGTGAGCCTTGCCCTGGGAGAAGCACCTTCATGATCATAGTATCTCACCTGGCAGGTAAGTAGGAGTTGGGCTAGAGCTGGGGAGGGTCGCTGCTCGGGTACCCCCCTGTAAAGTGAAGGAGATCCAACTGAGGCAGCACAAGGGAACTCTCGAAAAAAGAACAAGGCTAAAGGAAAATCTGAGACAAAGAAATCTGACTTTTACCAGAGCTGACCAGAGGAAAGCACAAACACAGTCTCCCACTACCACAAATAATGCAGTCAAGTTTCCCACATTTGGGGAAATCACAGGGGTCAGCATACCCAAAATGCAATGAATGAACCTCACCCTGGGAGAAAAATCTTCATGACCATGGTATCTCCTATGCAAAATAAGTATGATTTGGAATAGGGCTGGGGAGGGCCGCTGCTCATGCACATCTCTGTCAAGTAAAGGAGATTCAACTGAGGCAGCACAAGGGAACTCTCATCTTGGGACAACAACTGCAGGGAGAACATATATTTTCAGATGAACATGGGAGGGCAGAAGGCTGCCTAATACTGAAGCACCCCCAAACAACAAACCAAATGCAACAACTAGTGCAAGCATTCCTGGGGGAAGGCCTGCCGCAGATGGATTTGCATATGGTGATGTCATCCAAGCAGTGGGTCAAAGTTGGCTTCAACCCTCGTCTGCATATGAAAAGAGAAAAGGGGCGTGCAGGGCATGGTGGCCTTTTGCGGCGCTTGGCTGACCCCTAGTTTGCATTAAACACCTCCACCCTCCTTTGGTGTGGGGCTCATGTTGGCTATGCCCCAGCCCCTGAAGCATTCAAGCTGATTTCTTGCAGCAGCTGGGCACTGTAACAGCTCCAGAGCTGCTCTGTAAGGCAAGTAAAAGGGTGTGGGCCCTGCAGCACTACCTGTAGTTTGCATTGTGCATTGGAAGGCACAAAGTAAGCAGACGGGAGGAGAAGTCAGGATAGTGCACAAGGGTATAGAAGGGAGCGGCTGAAGAAAAGAGAAGTGGAAACAGACAGCAAACTAGGCTGGAGAGAGACCTGAGACAAAGAGATCTGAATTATACGAGAGCCGACGAGGGGAAACACAAATTATGCAGTCAAGTTTCCCACATTTGGGGAAATCGCAGGAGCAGCACACCCAGAGTGCAATGGTTGAGCCTTGCCCTGGGAGAAGCACCTTCATGATCATAGTATCTCACCTGGCAGGTAAGTAGGAGTTGGGCTAATGCTGGGGAGGGTCGCTGCTCGGGTTCCCCCCTGTGAAGTGAAGGAGATCCAACTGAGGCAGCACCAGGGAACTCTCGAAAGAAGAACAAGGCTAGAGGAAGATCTGAGACAAAGAAATCTGACTTTTACCAGAGCTGACCAGAGGAAAGCACAAACACAGTCCCCCACTACCACAAATAATGCAGTCGAGTTTCCCACATTTGGGAAAATCACAGGGGTCAGCATACCCAGAATGCAATGAATGAACCTCACCCTGGGAGAACAATCTTCATGACCATGGTATCTCCTATGCAAAATAAGTATGATTTGGGATAGGGCTGGTGAGGGCAGCTGCTCAGGCACATCTCTGTCAAGTAAAGGAGATTCAACTGAGGCAGCACAAGTGAACTCTCATCTGGGGACAACAACTGCAGGGAGACCACATCTTTTCAGATGAACATGGGAGGGCGGAAGGCTGCCTAATACTGAAGCACCATCAAATATCAAACCATATGCAACAACTAGTACAAGCACTCCTGGGGGAAGGTCTGCAGCAGACGGATTTGCATACGGTGATGTTATCCAAGCAGTGGGCCAAAGTTGACTGGAACCCTCATCTGCATATGAAAAGAGAAAAGGGGCATGCAGGGCATGGCGGCCTTTCGCAGTGCTTGGATGACCCCTAGTTCGCATTAAACACCTCCCCCCTCCTTTGGTGTGGGGCTCATGTTGGCCATGCCCCATCCCCTGAAGCATTCAAGCTGATTTCTTGCAGCAGCTGGGCACTGTAACAGCTCCAGAGCTGCTCTGTAAGGCAAGTAAAAGGGTGTGGGCCCTGCAGCACTACCTGTAGTTTGCATTGTGCATTGGAAGGCACAAAGTAAGCAGACGGGAGGAGAAGTCAGGATAGTGCACAAGGGTATAGAAGGGAGCGGCTGAAGAAAAGAGAAGTGGAAACAGACAGCAAACTAGGCTGGAGAGAGACCTGAGACAAATAGATCTGAATTATACGAGAGCCGACCAGGGGAAACACAAATTATGCAGTCAAGTTTCCCACATTTGGGGAAATCGCAGGGGCAGCACACCCAGAGTGCAATGGGTGAGCCTTGCCCTGGGAGAAGCACCTTCATGATCATAGTATCTCACCTGGCAGGTAAGTAGGAGTTGGGCTAGAGCTGGGGAGGGTCGCTGCTCGGGTACCCCCCTGTCAAGTGAAGGAGATCCAACTGAGGCAGCACAATGGAACTCTCGAAAGAAGAACAAGGCTAGAGGAAAATCTGAGACAAAGAAATCTGACTTTTACCAGAGCTGACCAGAGGAAAGCACAAACACAGTCCCCCACTACCACAAATAATGCAGTCAAGTTTCCCACATTTGGGGAAATCACAGGGGTCAGCATACCCAAAATGCAATGAATGAACCTCACCCTGGGAGAACAATCTTCATGACCATGGTATCTCCTATGCAAAATAAGTATGATTTGGAATAGGGCTGGGGAGGGCCGCTGCTCATGCACATCTCTGTCAAGTAAAGGAGATTCAACTGAGGCAGCACAAGGGAACTCTCATCTGGGGACAACAACTGCAGGGAGAACACATATTTTCAGATGAACATGGGAGGGCAGAAGGCTGCCTAATACTGAAGCACCCCCAAACAACAAACCAAATGCAACAACTAGTGCAAGCATTCCTGGGGGAAGTTCTGCAGAAGACGGATTTGCATACGGTGATGTCATCCAAGCAGTGGGTCAAAGTTGGCTTCAACCCTCATCTGCATATGAAAAGAGAAAAGGGGCGTGCAGGGCATGGCGGCCTTTTGCGGTGCTTGGATGACCCCTAGTTCGCATTAAACACCTCCACCCTCCTTTGGTGTGGGGCTCATGTTGGCCATGCCCCATCCCCTGAAGCATTCAAGCTGATTTCTTGCAGCAGCTGGGCACTGTAACAGCTCCAGAGCTGCTCTGTAAGGCAAGTAAAAGGGTGTGGGCCCTGCAGCACTACCTGTAGTTTGCATTGTGCATTGGAAGGCACAAAGTAAGCAGACGGGAGGAGAAGTCAGGATAGTGCACAAGGGTATAGAAGGGAGCGGTTGAAGAAAAGAGAAGTGGAAACAGACAGCAAACTAGGCTGGAGAGAGACCTGAGACAAAGAGATCTGAATTATACGAGAGCCGACGAGGGGAAACACAAATTATGCAGTCAAGTTTCCCACATTTGGGGAAATCGCAGGGGCAGCACACCCAGAGTGCAATGGGTGAGCCTTGCCCTGGGAGAAGCACCTTCATGATCATAGTATCTCACCTGGCAGGTAAGTAGGAGTTGGGCTAGAGCTGGGGAGGGTCGCTGTTCGGGCACCCCCCTGTCAAGTGAAAGAGATCCAACTGAGGCAGCACAAGGGAACTCTCGAAAGAAGAACAAGGCTAGAGGAAGATCTGAGACAAAGAAATCTGACTTTTACCAGAGCTGACCAGAGGAAAGCACAAACACAGTCCCCCACTACCACAAATAATGCAGTCGAGTTTCCCACATTTGGGAAAATCACAGGGGTCAGCATACCCAGAATGCAATGAATGAACCTCACCCTGGGAGAACAATCTTCATGACCATGGTATCTCCTATGCAAAATAAGTATGATTTGGGATAGGGCTGGTGAGGGCCGCTGCTCAGGCACATCTCTGTCAAGTAAAGGAGATTCAACTGAGGCAGCACAAGGGAACTCTCATCTGGGGACAACAACTGCAGGGAGACCACATCTTTTCAGATGAACATGGGAGGGCGGAAGGCTGCCTAATACTGAAGCACCATCAAATATCAAACCATATGCAACAACTAGTACAAGCACTCCTTGGGGAAGGTCTGCAGCAGACGGATTTGCATACGGTGATGTTATCCAAGCAGTGGGCCAAAGTTGACTGGAACCCTCATCTGCATATGAAAAGAGAAAAGGGGCATGCAGGGCATGGCGGCCTTTTGCAGTGCTTGGATGACCCCTAGTTCGCATTAAACACCCCCACCCTCCTTTGGTGTGGGGCTCATGTTGGCCATGCCCCATCCCCTGAAGCATTCAAGCTGATTTCTTGCAGCAGCTGGGCACTGTAACAGCTCCAGAGCTGTTCTGTAAGGCAAGTAAAAGGGTGTGGGCCCTGCAGCACCACCTGTTGTTCGCATTGTGCGTTGGAAGGCACAAATTAAGCAGACGGGAGGAGAAGTCAGGATAGTGCGCAAGGGCATACTTTTCTCTTAGTCCGGGGGCAAGGCTTCAAAATGGGGTCTGCAACGGAGGAGACACAGGGGGCGTGGTCACAGCAGCTTTTCTCTACAGCCTGCACCAGCAGGAGCCTACACCATTTTTTATGATCACGCTGAACTGCAGTGCGACTGCAATTACAGCATGGTCAAGAAGGGAGGCGTCATGCTGGGTGGCCATGCCCTGTCACTGTGCAGGAGCCAGCACAGCTCACACACTAGTCCCCGGGTGCAGCCCCCAACCCCCGGGACACCCGGAGCAACAAAATGTAGATTCAGGCCACCAGGCCACGCCCCTACCTATGAAACCATGCCTCCTTTTTACCATTGCGCTGTTTATCTGCGCGCACTGCATTACAATCTCCCTCGCCACCTTTCTGGGTGTCACCAGTGATAGTGACACCTCTGCCATGCTTGTAGCAGCTGGTCCTAAGATCTACGCCTCAAGCCCTGAGTGTTTGCCCTTGTGACTTGTTGATCATCATAGCGAAGCAGATGCTTACAGAAAACTGCAGGGGCTTAGATTGAAAATAAAAAAATTGATGGGTATAAGGTAGAGAGGAGCGGGTTCGGTTCTCCGAGAACCGAATTCCCCACGAACTCCACGTGGTTTACACTGGTCCGAGGCAGGCTCGGTTGTTCCCGCCTGACTCGGAAAACCTGAACAAGGGAAAATGTCATCATCCCGCTGTCGGATTCTTGCGAGATTCGGATTCCATATAAAGAGCTGCGCGTTGCTGCCATTTTTACTCGTGCATTGAAGAGAGAGCGGAGAGGACGTGGCTATGTTCTCTCAGTGGAAATCTCAATATCAGTGCTCAGTATCAGTGGTTACTTATTGCTGCTCAGTAATACTAGTAGTGTGTCTCTCCTGCTCAGTGTCAGTTCTCAGTAGTATCCTCATCAGTGCTCAGTATCACTGCTCATTGTCTTGTGCTGCATTGTGGTGCTCAGCATACTACAGTACATTACTAATAGTCCAGTGCTGCATCTTGCTGCTCAGTGTCAGTTCTAGTATCCTCATCAGTGCTCACTATCACTGCTCATTGCATTGTGGTGTTCTGTATACTACAGTAACATAGTAATATAGTATATATAGAGGAGCGGGTTCGGTTCTCCGAGAACCGAATTCCCGACGAACTCCACGTGGTTTACACTGGTCCGTGGCAGGCTCGGTTGTTCCCGCCTGACTCGGAAAACCTGAACAAGGGAAAATGTCATCATCCCGCAGTCGGATTCTCGCGAGATTCGGATTCCATATAAAGAGCTGCGCGTTGCCGCCATTTTTACTCGTGCATTGAAGAGAGAGCGGAGAGGACGTGGCTATGTTCTCTCAGTGGAAATCTCAATATCAGTGCCCAGTATCAGTGGTTACTTATTGCTGCTCAGTAATACTAGTAGTGTGTCTCTCCTGCTCAGTGTCAGTTCTCAGTAGTATCCTCATCAGTGCTCAGTATCACTGCTCATTGTCTTGTGCTGCATTGTGGTGCTCAGCATACAACAGTACATTACTAATAGTCCAGTGCTGCATCTTGCTGCTCATGTTGGCTATGCCCCAGCCCCTGAAGCATTCAAGCTGATTTCTTGCAGCAGCTGGGCACTGTAACAGCTCCAGAGCTGCTCTGTAAGGCAAGTAAAAGGGTGTTGGCCCTGCAGCACTACCTGTAGTTTGCATTGTGCGTTGGAAGGCACAAAGTAAGCAGACAGGAGAAGTCAGGAGAGTGCACAAGGGCATAGAAGGCAGGGGCTCAAGAAAAGAGAAGTGGAAACAGACAGCAAACTAGGCTGGAGAGAGACCTGAGACAAAGAGATCTGAATTATACGAGTAGCCGACCAGAGGAAACACAAATTATGCAGTCAAGTGTCCCACATTTGGGGAAATCGTAGGAGCAGCACACCCAGAGTGCAATGGGTGAGCCTTGCCCTGGTAGAAGCACCTTCCTGATCATAGTATCTCACTTGGCAGGTAAGTAGGAGTTGGGCTTGAGCTGGGGAGGGTCGCTGCTCGGGCACCCCCCTGTCAAGTGAAGGAGATCCAACTGAGGCAGCACAAGGAAACTCTCAAAAAAAGAACAAGGCTAGAGGAAGATCTGAGACAAAGAAATCTGACTTTTACCAGAGCTGACCAGAGGAAAGCACAAACACAGTCCCCCACTACCACAAATAATGCAGTCGAGTTTCCCACATTTGGGGAAATCACAGGGGTCAGCATACCCAGAATGCAATGAATGAACCTCACCCTGGGAGAACAATCTTCATGACCATGGTATCTCCTATGCAAAATAAGTATGATTTGGGATAGGGCTGGGGAGGGCCGCTGCTCAGGCACATCTCTTTCAAGTAAAGGAGATTCAACTGAGGCAGCACAAGGGTACTCTCATCTGGGGACAACAACTGCAGGGAGAACACATATTTTCAGATGAACATGGGAGAGCTGAAGGCTGCCTAATACTGAAGCACCCCAAACAACAAACCAAATGCAACAACTAGTACAAGCATTCCTGGGGGAAGTTCTGCAGAAGACGGATTTGCATACGGTGATGTCATCCAAGCAGTGGGCCAAAGTTGGCTGGAACCCTCATCTGCATATGAAAAGAGAAAAGGGGTATGCAGGGCATGGCGGCCTTTTGCGGCGCTTGGATGACCCTTAGTTCGCATTAAACACCTCCACCCTCCGTCGGTGTGGGGCTCATGTTGGCTATGCCCCAGCCCCTGAAGCATTCAAGCTGATTTCTTGCAGCAGCTGGGCACTGTAACAGCTCCAGAGCTGCTCTGAAAGGCAAGTAAAAGGGTGTGGGCCCTGCAGCACTATCTGTAGTTTGCATTGTGCGTTGGAAGGCACAAAGTAAGCAGACAGGAGAAGTCAGGAGAGTGCACAAGGGCATAGAAGGCAGCGGCTCAAGAAAAGAGAAGTGGAAACAGACAGCAAACTAGGCTGGAGAGAGACCTGAGACAAAGAGATCTGAATTATACGAGTAGCCGACTAGAGGAAACACAAATTATGCAGTCAAGTGTCCCACATTTGGGGAAATCGTAGGAGCAGCACACCCAGAGTGCAATGGGTGAGCCTTGCCCTGGGAGAAGCACCTTCCTGATCATAGTATCTCACCTGGCAGGTAAGTAGGAGTTGGGCTAGAGATGGGGAGGGTCGCTGCTCGGGCACCCCCCTGTCAAGTGAAGTTCTGCAGAAGACGGATTTGCATACGGTGATGTCATCCAAGCAGTGGGTCAAAGTTGGCTTCAACCCTCATCTGCATATGAAAAGAGAAAAGGGGCGTGCAGGGCATGGCGGCCTTTTGCGGTGCTTGGATGACCCCTAGTTCGCATTAAACACCTCCACCCTCCTTTGGTGTGGGGCTCATGTTGGCCATGCCCCATCCCCTGAAGATGAACATGGGAGGGCAGAAGGCTGCCTAATACTGAAGCACCCCCAAACAACAAACCAAATGCAACAACTAGTGCAAGCATTCCTGGGGGAAGGCCTGCCGCAGATGGATTTGCATATGGTGATGTCATCCAAGCAGTGGGTCAAAGTTGGCTTCAACCCTCGTCTGCATATGAAAAGAGAAAAGGGGCGTGCAGGGCATGGTGGCCTTTTGCGGCGCTTGGCTGACCCCTAGTTTGCATTAAACACCTCCACCCTCCTTTGGTGTGGGGCTCATGTTGGCTATGCCCCAGCCCCTGAAGCATTCAAGCTGATTTCTTGCAGCAGCTGGGCACTGTAACAGCTCCAGAGCTGCTCTGTAAGGCAAGTAAAAGGGTGTGGGCCCTGCAGCACTACCTGTAGTTTGCATTGTGCATTGGAAGGCACAAAGTAAGCAGACGGGAGGAGAAGTCAGGATAGTGCACAAGGGTATAGAAGGGAGCGGCTGAAGAAAAGAGAAGTGGAAACAGACAGCAAACTAGGCTGGAGAGAGACCTGAGACAAAGAGATCTGAATTATACGAGAGCCGACGAGGGGAAACACAAATTATGCAGTCAAGTTTCCCACATTTGGGGAAATCGCAGGAGCAGCACACCCAGAGTGCAATGGTTGAGCCTTGCCCTGGGAGAAGCACCTTCATGATCATAGTATCTCACCTGGCAGGTAAGTAGGAGTTGGGCTAGAGCTGGGGAGGGTCGCTGCTCGGGTTCCCCCCTGTGAAGTGAAGGAGATCCAACTGAGGCAGCACCAGGGAACTCTCGAAAGAAGAACAAGGCTAGAGGAAGATCTGAGACAAAGAAATCTGACTTTTACCAGAGCTGACCAGAGGAAAGCACAAACACAGTCCCCCACTACCACAAATAATGCAGTCGAGTTTCCCACATTTGGGAAAATCACAGGGGTCAGCATACCCAGAATGCAATGAATGAACCTCACCCTGGGAGAACAATCTTCATGACCATGGTATCTCCTATGCAAAATAAGTATGATTTGGGATAGGGCTGGTGAGGGCAGCTGCTCAGGCACATCTCTGTCAAGTAAAGGAGATTCAACTGAGGCAGCACAAGTGAACTCTCATCTGGGGACAACAACTGCAGGGAGACCACATCTTTTCAGATGAACATGGGAGGGCGGAAGGCTGCCTAATACTGAAGCACCATCAAATATCAAACCATATGCAACAACTAGTACAAGCACTCCTGGGGGAAGGTCTGCAGCAGACGGATTTGCATACGGTGATGTTATCCAAGCAGTGGGCCAAAGTTGACTGGAACCCTCATCTGCATATGAAAAGAGAAAAGGGGCATGCAGGGCATGGCGGCCTTTTGCAGTGCTTGGATGACCCCTAGTTCGCATTAAACACCTCCCCCCTCCTTTGGTGTGGGGCTCATGTTGGCCATGCCCCATCCCCTGAAGCATTCAAGCTGATTTCTTGCAGCAGCTGGGCACTGTAACAGCTCCAGAGCTGCTCTGTAAGGCAAGTAAAAGGGTGTGGGCCCTGCAGCACTACCTGTAGTTTGCATTGTGCATTGGAAGGCACAAAGTAAGCAGACGGGAGGAGAAGTCAGGATAGTGCACAAGGGTATAGAAGGGAGCGGCTGAAGAAAAGAGAAGTGGAAACAGACAGCAAACTAGGCTGGAGAGAGACCTGAGACAAAGAGATCTGAATTATACGAGAGCCGACCAGGGGAAACACAAATTATGCAGTCAAGTTTCCCACATTTGGGGAAATCGCAGGGGCAGCACACCCAGAGTGCAATGGGTGAGCCTTGCCCTGGGAGAAGCACCTTCATGATCATAGTATCTCACCTGGCAGGTAAGTAGGAGTTGGGCTAGAGCTGGGGAGGGTCGCTGCTCGGGTACCCCCCTGTCAAGTGAAGGAGATCCAACTGAGGCAGCACAATGGAACTCTCGAAAGAAGAACAAGGCTAGAGGAAAATCTGAGACAAAGAAATCTGACTTTTACCAGAGCTGACCAGAGGAAAGCACAAACACAGTCCCCCACTACCACAAATAATGCAGTCAAGTTTCCCACATTTGGGGAAATCACAGGGGTCAGCATACCCAAAATGCAATGAATGAACCTCACCCTGGGAGAACAATCTTCATGACCATGGTATCTCCTATGCAAAATAAGTATGATTTGGAATAGGGCTGGGGAGGGCCGCTGCTCATGCACATCTCTGTCAAGTAAAGGAGATTCAACTGAGGCAGCACAAGGGAACTCTCATCTGGGGACAACAACTGCAGGGAGAACACATATTTTCAGATGAACATGGGAGGGCAGAAGGCTGCCTAATACTGAAGCACCATCAAATATCAAACCATATGCAACAACTAGTACAAGCACTCCTTGGGGAAGGTCTGCAGCAGACGGATTTGCATACGGTGATGTTATCCAAGCAGTGGGCCAAAGTTGACTGGAACCCTCATCTGCATATGAAAAGAGAAAAGGGGCATGCAGGGCATGGCGGCCTTTTGCAGTGCTTGGATGACCCCTAGTTCGCATTAAACACCACCACCCTCCTTTGGTGTGGGGCTCATGTTGGCCATGCCCCATCCCCTGAAGCATTCAAGCTGATTTCTTGCAGCAGCTGGGCACTGTAACAGCTCCAGAGCTGTTCTGTAAGGCAAGTAAAAGGGTGTGGGCCCTGCAGCACCACCTGTTGTTCGCATTGTGCGTTGGAAGGCACAAATTAAGCAGACGGGAGGAGAAGTCAGGATAGTGCGCAAGGGCATACTTTTCTCTTAGTCCGGGGGCAAGGCTTCAAAATGGGGTCTGCAACGGAGGAGACACAGGGGGCGTGGTCACAGCAGCTTTTCTCTACAGCCTGCACCAGCAGGAGCCTACACCATTTTTTATGATCACGCTGAACTGCAGTGCGACTGCAATTACAGCATGGTCAAGAAGGGAGGCGTCATGCTGGGTGGCCATGCCCTGTCACTGTGCAGGAGCCAGCACAGCTCACACACTAGTCCCCGGGTGCAGCCCCCAACCCCCGGGACACCCGGAGCAACAAAATGTAGATTCAGGCCACCAGGCCACGCCCCTACCTATGAAACCATGCCTCCTTTTTACCATTGCGCTGTTTATCTGCGCGCACTGCATTACAATCTCCCTCGCTACCTTTCTGGGTGTCACCAGTGATAGTGACACCTCTGCCATGCTTGTAGCAGCTGGTCCTAAGATCTACGCCTCAAGCCCTGAGTGTTTGCCCTTGTGACTTGTTGATCATCATAGCGAAGCAGATGCTTACAGAAAACTGCAGGGGCTTAGATTGAAAATAAAAAAATTGATGGGTATAAGGTAGAGAGGAGCGGGTTCGGTTCTCCGAGAACCGAATTCCCCACGAACTCCACGTGGTTTACACTGGTCCGAGGCAGGCTCGGTTGTTCCCGCCTGACTCGGAAAACCTGAACAAGGGAAAATGTCATCATCCCGCTGTCGGATTCTTGCGAGATTCGGATTCCATATAAAGAGCTGCGCGTTGCTGCCATTTTTACTCGTGCATTGAAGAGAGAGCGGAGAGGACGTGGCTATGTTCTCTCAGTGGAAATCTCAATATCAGTGCTCAGTATCAGTGGTTACTTATTGCTGCTCAGTAATACTAGTAGTGTGTCTATCCTGCTCAGTGTCAGTTCTCAGTAGTATCCTCATCAGTGCTCAGTATCACTGCTCATTGTCTTGTGCTGCATTGTGGTGCTCAGCATACTACAGTACATTACTAATAGTCCAGTGCTGCATCTTGCTGCTCAGTGTCAGTTCTAGTATCCTCATCAGTGCTCACTATCACTGCTCATTGCATTGTGGTGTTCTGTATACTACAGTAACATAGTAATATAGTATATATAGAGGAGCGGGTTCGGTTCTCCGAGAACCGAATTCCCGACGAACTCCACGTGGTTTACACTGGTCCGTGGCAGGCTCGGTTGTTCCCGCCTGACTATGAAAACCTGAACAAGGGAAAATGTCATCATCCCGCTGTCAGATTCTCGCGAGATTCGGATTCCATATAAAGAGCTGCGCGTTGCCGCCATTTTTACTCGTGCATTGAAGAGAGAGCGGAGAGGACGTGGCTATGTTCTCTCAGTGGAAATCTCAATATCAGTGCCCAGTATCAGTGGTTACTTATTGCTGCTCAGTAATACTAGTAGTGTGTCTCTCCTGCTCAGTGTCAGTTCTCAGTAGTATCCTCATCAGTGCTCAGTATCACTGCTCATTGTCTTGTGCTGCATTGTGGTGCTCAGCATACAACAGTACATTACTAATAGTCCAGTGCTGCATCTTGCTGCTCATGTTGGCTATGCCCCAGCCCCTGAAGCATTCAAGCTGATTTCTTGCAGCAGCTGGGCACTGTAACAGCTCCAGAGCTGCTCTGTAAGGCAAGTAAAAGGGTGTTGGCCCTGCAGCACTACCTGTAGTTTGCATTGTGCGTTGGAAGGCACAAAGTAAGCAGACAGGAGAAGTCAGGAGAGTGCACAAGGGCATAGAAGGCAGGGGCTCAAGAAAAGAGAAGTGGAAACAGACAGCAAACTAGGCTGGAGAGAGACCTGAGACAAAGAGATCTGAATTATACGAGTAGCCGACCAGAGGAAACACAAATTATGCAGTCAAGTGTCCCACATTTGGGGAAATCGTAGGAGCAGCACACCCAGAGTGCAATGGGTGAGCCTTGCCCTGGTAGAAGCACCTTCCTGATCATAGTATCTCACTTGGCAGGTAAGTAGGAGTTGGGCTTGAGCTGGGGAGGGTCGCTGCTCGGGCACCCCCCTGTCAAGTGAAGGAGATCCAACTGAGGCAGCACAAGGAAACTCTCAAAAAAAGAACAAGGCTAGAGGAAGATCTGAGACAAAGAAATCTGACTTTTACCAGAGCTGACCAGAGGAAAGCACAAACACAGTCCCCCACTACCACAAATAATGCAGTCGAGTTTCCCACATTTGGGGAAATCACAGGGGTCAGCATACCCAGAATGCAATGAATGAACCTCACCCTGGGAGAACAATCTTCATGACCATGGTATCTCCTATGCAAAATAAGTATGATTTGGGATAGGGCTGGGGAGGGCCGCTGCTCAGGCACATCTCTTTCAAGTAAAGGAGATTCAACTGAGGCAGCACAAGGGAACTCTCATCTGGGGACAACAACTGCAGGGAGAACACATATTTTCAGATGAACATGGGAGAGCTGAAGGCTGCCTAATACTGAAGCACCCCAAACAACAAACCAAATGCAACAACTAGTACAAGCATTCCTGGGGGAAGGTCTGCAGAAGACGGATTTGCATACGGTGATGTCATCCAAGCAGTGGGCCAAAGTTGGCTGGAACCCTCATCTGCATATGAAAAGAGAAAAGGGGTATGCAGGGCATGGCGGCCTTTTGCGGCGCTTGGATGACCCTTAGTTCGCATTAAACACCTCCACCCTCCGTCGGTGTGGGGCTCATGTTGGCTATGCCCCAGCCCCTGAAGCATTCAAGCTGATTTCTTGCAGCAGCTGGGCACTGTAACAGCTCCAGAGCTGCTCTGAAAGGCAAGTAAAAGGGTGTGGGCCCTGCAGCACTACCTGTAGTTTGCATTGTGCGTTGGAAGGCACAAAGTAAGCAGACAGGAGAAGTCAGGAGAGTGCACAAGGGCATAGAAGGCAGCGGCTCAAGAAAAGAGAAGTGGAAACAGACAGCAAACTAGGCTGGAGAGAGACCTGAGACAAAGAGATCTGAATTATACGAGTAGCCGACTAGAGGAAACACAAATTATGCAGTCAAGTGTCCCACATTTGGGGAAATCGTAGGAGCAGCACACCCAGAGTGCAATGGGTGAGCCTTGCCCTGGGAGAAGCACCTTCCTGATCATAGTATCTCACCTGGCAGGTAAGTAGGAGTTGGGCTAGAGATGGGGAGGGTCGCTGCTCGGGCACCCCCCTGTCAAGTGAAGGAGATCCAACTGAGGCAGCACAAGGAAACTCTCGAAAAAAGAACAAGGCTAGAGGAAGATCTGAGACAAAGAAATCTGTCTTTTACCAGAGCTGACCAGAGGAAAGCACAAACACAGTCCCCCACTACCACAATTAATGCAGTCGAGTTTCCCACATTTGGGGAAATCACAGGGGTCAGCATACCCAGAATGCAATGAATGAACCTCACCCTGGGAGAACAATCTTCATGACCATGGAAACTTCTATGCAAAATAAGTATGATTTGGGATAGGGCTGGGGAGGGCCGCTGCTCAGGCACATCTCTGTCAAGTAAAGGAGATTCAACTGAGGCAGCACAAGGGAACTCTCATCTGGGGACAACAACTGCAGGGAGAACACATATTTTCAGATGAACATGGGAGGGCAGAAGGCTGCCTAATACTGAAGCACCCCCAAACAACAAACCAAATGTAACAACTAGTAAAAGCATTCCTGGGAGAAGGTCTGCAGAAGACGGATTTGCATACGGTGATGTCATCCAAGCAGTGGGCCAAAGTTGGCTGGAACCCTCATCTGCATATGAAAAGAGAAAAGGGTTATGCAGGGCATGGCGGCCTTTTGCGGTGCTTGGATGACCCCTAGTTCGCATTAAATACCTCCACCCTCCTTCGGTGTGGGGCTCATGTTGGCTATGCCCCAGCCCCTGAAGCATTCAAGCTGATTTCTTGCAGCAGCTGGGCACTGTAACAGCTCCAGAGCTGCTCTGTACGGCAAGTAAAAGGGTGTGGGCCCTGCAGCACTACCTGTAGTTTGCATTGTGCATTGGAAGGCACAAAGTAAGCAGACGGGAGGAGAAGTCAGGATAGTGCACAAGGGTATAGAAGGGAGCGGCTGAAGAAAAGAGAAGTGGAAACAGACAGCAAACTAGGCTGGAGAGAGACCTGAGACAAATAGATCTGAATTATACGAGAGCCGACCAGGGGAAACACAAATTATGCAGTCAAGTTTCCCACATTTGGGGAAATCGCAGGGGCAGCACACCCAGAGTGCAATGGGTGAGCCTTGCCCTGGGAGAAGCACCTTCATGATCATAGTATCTCACCTGGCAGGTAAGTAGGAGTTGGGCTAGAGCTGGGGAGGGTCGCTGCTCGGGTACCCCCCTGTCAAGTGAAGGAGATCCAACTGAGGCAGCACAATGGAACTCTCGAAAGAAGAACAAGGCTAGAGGAAAATCTGAGACAAAGAAATCTGACTTTTACCAGAGCTGACCAGAGGAAAGCACAAACACAGTCCCCCACTACCACAAATAATGCAGTCAAGTTTCCCACATTTGGGGAAATCACAGGGGTCAGCATACCCAAAATGCAATGAATGAACCTCACCCTGGGAGAACAATCTTCATGACCATGGTATCTCCTATGCAAAATAAGTATGATTTGGAATAGGGCTGGGGAGGGCCGCTGCTCATGCACATCTCTGTCAAGTAAAGGAGATTCAACTGAGGCAGCACAAGGGAACTCTCATCTGGGGACAACAACTGCAGGGAGAACACATATTTTCAGATGAACATGGGAGGGCAGAAGGCTGCCTAATACTGAAGCACCCCCAAACAACAAACCAAATGCAACAACTAGTGCAAGCATTCCTGGGGGAAGTTCTGCAGAAGACGGATTTGCATACGGTGATGTCATCCAAGCAGTGGGTCAAAGTTGGCTTCAACCCTCATCTGCATTTGAAAAGAGAAAAGGGGCGTGCAGGGCATGGCGGCCTTTTGCGGTGCTTGGATGACCCCTAGTTCGCATTAAACACCTCCACCCTCCTTTGGTGTGGGGCTCATGTTGGCCATGCCCCATCCCCTGAAGCATTCAAGCTGATTTCTTGCAGCAGCTGGGCACTGTAACAGCTCCAGAGCTGCTCTGTAAGGCAAGTAAAAGGGTGTGGGCCCTGCAGCACTACCTGTAGTTTGCATTGTGCATTGGAAGGCACAAAGTAAGCAGACGGGAGGAGAAGTCAGGATAGTGCACAAGGGTATAGAAGGGAGCGGTTGAAGAAAAGAGAAGTGGAAACAGACAGCAAACTAGGCTGGAGAGAGACCTGAGACAAAGAGATCTGAATTATACGAGAGCCGACCAGGGGAAACACAAATTATGCAGTCAAGTTTCCCACATTTGGGGAAATCGCAGGGGCAGCACACCCAGAGTGCAATGGGTGAGCCTTGCCCTGGAAGAAGCACCTTCATGATCATAGTATCTCACCTGGCAGGTAAGTAGGAGTTGGGCTAGAGCTGGGGAGGGTCGCTGTTCGGGCACCCCCCTGTCAAGTGAAAGAGATCCAACTGAGGCAGCACAAGGGAACTCTCGAAAGAAGAACAAGGCTAGAGGAAGATCTGAGACAAAGAAATCTGACTTTTACCAGAGCTGACCAGAGGAAAGCACAAACACAGTCCCCCACTACCACAAATAATGCAGTCGAGTTTCCCACATTTGGGAAAATCACAGGGGTCAGCATACCCAGAATGCAATGAATGAACCTCACCCTGGGAGAACAATCTTCATGACCATGGTATCTCCTATGCAAAATAAGTATGATTTGGGATAGGGCTGGTGAGGGCAGCTGCTCAGGCACATCTCTGTCAAGTAAAGGAGATTCAACTGAGGCAGCACAAGTGAACTCTCATCTGGGGACAACAACTGCAGGGAGACCACATCTTTTCAGATGAACATGGGAGGGCGGAAGGCTGCCTAATACTGAAGCACCATCAAATATCAAACCATATGCAACAACTAGTACAAGCACTCCTGGGGGAAGGTCTGCAGCAGACGGATTTGCATACGGTGATGTTATCCAAGCAGTGGGCCAAAGTTGACTGGAACCCTCATCTGCATATGAAAAGAGAAAAGGGGCATGCAGGGCATGGCGGCCTTTTGCAGTGCTTGGATGACCCCTAGTTCGCATTAAACACCTCCCCCCTCCTTTGGTGTGGGGCTCATGTTGGCCATGCCCCATCCCCTGAAGCATTCAAGCTGATTTCTTGCAGCAGCTGGGCACTGTAACAGCTCCAGAGCTGCTCTGTAAGGCAAGTAAAAGGGTGTGGGCCCTGCAGCACTACCTGTAGTTTGCATTGTGCATTGGAAGGCACAAAGTAAGCAGACGGGAGGAGAAGTCAGGATAGTGCACAAGGGTATAGAAGGGAGCGGCTGAAGAAAAGAGAAGTGGAAACAGACAGCAAACTAGGCTGGAGAGAGACCTGAGACAAATAGATCTGAATTATACGAGAGCCGACCAGGGGAAACACAAATTATGCAGTCAAGTTTCCCACATTTGGGGAAATCGCAGGGGCAGCACACCCAGAGTGCAATGGGTGAGCCTTGCCCTGGGAGAAGCACCTTCATGATCATAGTATCTCACCTGGCAGGTAAGTAGGAGTTGGGCTAGAGCTGGGGAGGGTCGCTGCTCGGGTACCCCCCTGTCAAGTGAAGGAGATCCAACTGAGGCAGCACAATGGAACTCTCGAAAGAAGAACAAGGCTAGAGGAAAATCTGAGACAAAGAAATCTGACTTTTACCAGAGCTGACCAGAGGAAAGCACAAACACAGTCCCCCACTACCACAAATAATGCAGTCAAGTTTCCCACATTTGGGGAAATCACAGGGGTCAGCATACCCAAAATGCAGTGAATGAACCTCACCCTGGGAGAACAATCTTCATGACCATGGTATCTCCTATGCAAAATAAGTATGATTTGGAATAGGGCTGGGGAGGGCCGCTGCTCATGCACATCTCTGTCAAGTAAAGGAGATTCAACTGATGCAGCACAAGGGAACTCTCATCTGGGGACAACAACTGCAGGGAGAACACATATTTTCAGATGAACATGGGAGGGCAGAAGGCTGCCTAATACTGAAGCACCCCCAAACAACAAACCAAATGCAACAACTAGTGCAAGCATTCCTGGGGGAAGTTCTGCAGAAGACGGATTTGCATACGGTGATGTCATCCAAGCAGTGGGTCAAAGTTGGCTTCAACCCTCATCTGCATATGAAAAGAGAAAAGGGGCGTGCAGGGCATGGCGGCCTTTTGTGGTGCTTGGATGACCCCTAGTTCGCATTAAACACCTCCACCCTCCTTTGGTGTGGGGCTCATGTTGGCCATGCCCCATCCCCTGAAGCATTCAAGCTGATTTCTTGCAGCAGCTGGGCACTGTAACAGCTCCAGAACTGCTCTGTAAGGCAAGTAAAAGGGTGTGGGCCCTGCAGCACTACCTGTAGTTTGCATTGTGCATTGGAAGGCACAAAGTAAGCAGACGGGAGGAGAAGTCAGGATAGTGCACAAGGGTATAGAAGGGAGCGGTTGAAGAAAAGAGAAGTGGAAACAGACAGCAAACTAGGCTGGAGAGAGACCTGAGACAAAGAGATCTGAATTATACGAGAGCCGACCAGGGGAAACACAAATTATGCAGTCAAGTTTCCCACATTTGGGGAAATCGCAGGGGCAGCACACCCAGAGTGCAATGGGTGAGCCTTGCCCTGGGAGAAGCACCTTCATGATCATAGTATCTCACCTGGCAGGTAAGTAGGAGTTGGGCTAGAGCTGGGGAGGGTCGCTGTTCGGGCACCCCCCTGTCAAGTGAAAGAGATCCAACTGAGGCAGCACAAGGGAACTCTCGAAAGAAGAACAAGGCTAGAGGAAGATCTGAGACAAAGAAATCTGACTTTTACCAGAGCTGACCAGAGGAAAGCACAAACACAGTCCCCCACTACCACAAATAATGCAGTCGAGTTTCCCACATTTGGGAAAATCACAGGGGTCAGCATACCCAGAATGCAATGAATGAACCTCACCCTGGGAGAACAATCTTCATGACCATGGTATCTCCTATGCAAAATAAGTATGATTTGGGATAGGGCTGGTGAGGGCCGCTGCTCAGGCACATCTCTGTCAAGTAAAGGAGATTCAACTGAGGCAGCACAAGGGAACTCTCATCTGGGGACAACAACTGCAGGGAGACCACATCTTTTCAGATGAACATGGGAGGGCGGAAGGCTGCCTAATACTGAAGCACCATCAAATATCAAACCATATGCAACAACTAGTACAAGCACTCCTTGGGGAAGGTCTGCAGCAGACGGATTTGCATACGGTGATGTTATCCAAGCAGTGGGCCAAAGTTGACTGGAACCCTCATCTGCATATGAAAAGAGAAAAGGGGCATGCAGGGCATGGCGGCCTTTTGCAGTGCTTGGATGACCCCTAGTTCGCATTAAACACCACCACCCTCCTTTGGTGTGGGGCTCATGTTGGCCATGCCCCATCCCCTGAAGCATTCAAGCTGATTTCTTGCAGCAGCTGGGCACTGTAACAGCTCCAGAGCTGTTCTGTAAGGCAAGTAAAAGGGTGTGGGCCCTGCAGCCCCACCTGTTGTTCGCATTGTGCGTTGGAAGGCACAAATTAAGCAGACGGGAGGAGAAGTCAGGATAGTGCGCAAGGGCATACTTTTCTCTTAGTCCGGGGGCAAGGCTTCAAAATGGGGTCTGCAACGGAGGAGACACAGGGGGCGTGGTCACAGCAGCTTTTCTCTACAGCCTGCACCAGCAGGAGCCTACACCATTTTTTATGATCACGCTGAACTGCAGTGCGACTGCAATTACAGCATGGTCAAGAAGGGAGGCGTCATGCTGGGTGGCCATGCCCTGTCACTGTGCAGGAGCCAGCACAGCTCACACACTAGTCCCCGGGTGCAGCCCCCAACCCCCGGGACACCCGGAGCAACAAAATGTAGATTCAGGCCACCAGGCCACGCCCCTACCTATGAAACCATGCCTCCTTTTTACCATTGCGCTGTTTATCTGCGCGCACTGCATTACAATCTCCCTCGCTACCTTTCTGGGTGTCACCAGTGATAGTGACACCTCTGCCATGCTTGTAGCAGCTGGTCCTAAGATCTACGCCTCAAGCCCTGAGTGTTTGCCCTTGTGACTTGTTGATCATCATAGCGAAGCAGATGCTTACAGAAAACTGCAGGGGCTTAGATTGAAAATAAAAAAATTGATGGGTATAAGGTAGAGAGGAGCGGGTTCGGTTCTCCGAGAACCGAATTCCCCACGAACTCCACGTGGTTTACACTGGTCCGAGGCAGGCTCGGTTGTTCCCGCCTGACTCGGAAAACCTGAACAAGGGAAAATGTCATCATCCCGCTGTCGGATTCTTGCGAGATTCGGATTCCATATAAAGAGCTGCGCGTTGCTGCCATTTTTACTCGTGCATTGAAGAGAGAGCGGAGAGGACGTGGCTATGTTCTCTCAGTGGAAATCTCAATATCAGTGCTCAGTATCAGTGGTTACTTATTGCTGCTCAGTAATACTAGTAGTGTGTCTCTCCTGCTCAGTGTCAGTTCTCAGTAGTATCCTCATCAGTGCTCAGTATCACTGCTCATTGTCTTGTGCTGCATTGTGGTGCTCAGCATACTACAGTACATTACTAATAGTCCAGTGCTGCATCTTGCTGCTCAGTGTCAGTTCTAGTATCCTCATCAGTGCTCACTATCACTGCTCATTGCATTGTGGTGTTCTGTATACTACAGTAACATAGTAATATAGTATATATAGAGGAGCGGGTTCGGTTCTCCGAGAACCGAATTCCCGACGAACTCCACGTGGTTTACACTGGTCCGTGGCAGGCTCGGTTGTTCCCGCCTGACTATGAAAACCTGAACAAGGGAAAATGTCATCATCCCGCTGTCAGATTCTCGCGAGATTCGGATTCCATATAAAGAGCTGCGCGTTGCCGCCATTTTTACTCGTGCATTGAAGAGAGAGCGGAGAGGACGTGGCTATGTTCTCTCAGTGGAAATCTCAATATCAGTGCCCAGTATCAGTGGTTACTTATTGCTGCTCAGTAATACTAGTAGTGTGTCTCTCCTGCTCAGTGTCAGTTCTCAGTAGTATCCTCATCAGTGCTCAGTATCACTGCTCATTGTCTTGTGCTGCATTGTGGTGCTCAGCATACAACAGTACATTACTAATAGTCCAGTGCTGCATCTTGCTGCTCATGTTGGCTATGCCCCAGCCCCTGAAGCATTCAAGCTGATTTCTTGCAGCAGCTGGGCACAGTAACAGCTCCAGAGCTGCTCTGTAAGGCAAGTAAAAGGGTGTTGGCCCTGCAGCACTACCTGTAGTTTGCATTGTGCGTTGGAAGGCACAAAGTAAGCAGACAGGAGAAGTCAGGAGAGTGCACAAGGGCATAGAAGGCAGGGGCTCAAGAAAAGAGAAGTGGAAACAGACAGCAAACTAGGCTGGAGAGAGACCTGAGACAAAGAGATCTGAATTATACGAGTAGCCGACCAGAGGAAACACAAATTATGCAGTCAAGTGTCCCACATTTGGGGAAATCGTAGGAGCAGCACACCCAGAGTGCAATGGGTGAGCCTTGCCCTGGTAGAAGCACCTTCCTGATCATAGTATCTCACTTGGCAGGTAAGTAGGAGTTGGGCTTGAGCTGGGGAGGGTCGCTGCTCGGGCACCCCCCTGTCAAGTGAAGGAGATCCAACTGAGGCAGCACAAGGAAACTCTCAAAAAAAGAACAAGGCTAGAGGAAGATCTGAGACAAAGAAATCTGACTTTTACCAGAGCTGACCAGAGGAAAGCACAAACACAGTCCCCCACTACCACAAATAATGCAGTCGAGTTTCCCACATTTGGGGAAATCACAGGGGTCAGCATACCCAGAATGCAATGAATGAACCTCACCCTGGGAGAACAATCTTCATGACCATGGTATCTCCTATGCAAAATAAGTATGATTTGGGATAGGGCTGGGGAGGGCCGCTGCTCAGGCACATCTCTTTCAAGTAAAGGAGATTCAACTGAGGCAGCACAAGGGAACTCTCATCTGGGGACAACAACTGCAGGGAGAACACATATTTTCAGATGAACATGGGAGAGCTGAAGGCTGCCTAATACTGAAGCACCCCAAACAACAAACCAAATGCAACAACTAGTACAAGCATTCCTGGGGGAAGGTCTGCAGAAGACGGATTTGCATACGGTGATGTCATCCAAGCAGTGGGCCAAAGTTGGCTGGAACCCTCATCTGCATATGAAAAGAGAAAAGGGGTATGCAGGGCATGGCGGCCTTTTGCGGCGCTTGGATGACCCTTAGTTCGCATTAAACACCTCCACCCTCCGTCGGTGTGGGGCTCATGTTGGCTATGCACCAGCCCCTGAAGCATTCAAGCTGATTTCTTGCAGCAGCTGGGCACTGTAACAGCTCCAGAGCTGCTCTGAAAGGCAAGTAAAAGGGTGTGGGCCCTGCAGCACTACCTGTAGTTTGCATTGTGCGTTGGAAGGCACAAAGTAAGCAGACAGGAGAAGTCAGGAGAGTGCACAAGGGCATAGAAGGCAGCGGCTCAAGAAAAGAGAAGTGGAAACAGACAGCAAACTAGGCTGGAGAGAGACCTGAGACAAAGAGATCTGAATTATACGAGTAGCCGACTAGAGGAAACACAAATTATGCAGTCAAGTGTCCCACATTTGGGGAAATCGTAGGAGCAGCACACCCAGAGTGCAATGGGTGAGCCTTGCCCTGGGAGAAGCACCTTCCTGATCATAGTATCTCACCTGGCAGGTAAGTAGGAGTTGGGCTAGAGATGGGGAGGGTCGCTGCTCGGGCACCCCCCTGTCAAGTGAAGGAGATCCAACTGAGGCAGCACAAGGAAACTCTCGAAAAAAGAACAAGGCTAGAGGAAGATCTGAGACAAAGAAATCTGACTTTTACCAGAGCTGACCAGAGGAAAGCACAAACACAGTCCCCCACTACCACAATTAATGCAGTCGAGTTTCCCACATTTGGGGAAATCACAGGGGTCAGCATACCCAGAATGCAATGAATGTACCTCACCCTGGGAGAACAATCTTCATGACCATGGAAACTTCTATGCAAAATAAGTATGATTTGGGATAGGGCTGGGGAGGGCCGCTGCTCAGGCACATCTCTGTCAAGTAAAGGAGATTCAACTGAGGCAGCACAAGGGAACTCTCATCTGGGGACAACAACTGTAGGGAGAACACATATTTTCAGATGAACATGGGAGGGCAGAAGGCTGCCTAATACTGAAGCACCCCCAAACAACAAACCAAATGTAACAACTAGTAAAAGCATTCCTGGGAGAAGGTCTGCAGAAGACGGATTTGCATACGGTGATGTCATCCAAGCAGTGGGCCAAAGTTGGCTGGAACCCTCATCTGCATATGAAAAGAGAAAAGGGTTATGCAGGGCATGGCGGCCTTTTGCGGTGCTTGGATGACCCCTAGTTCGCATTAAATACCTCCACCCTCCTTCGGTGTGGGGCTCATGTTGGCTATGCCCCAGCCCCTGAAGCATTCAAGCTGATTTCTTGCAGCAGCTGGGCACTGTAACAGCTCCAGAGCTGCTCTGTACGGCAAGTAAAAGGGTGTGGGCCCTGCAGCACTACCTGTAGTTCGCATTGTGCGTTGGAAGGCACAAAGTAAGCAGACGGGAGAAGTCAGGATAGTGCGCAAGGGCATAGAAGGGAGCGGCTCAAGAAAACAGAAGTGGAAACAGACAGCAAACTAGGCTGGAGAGAGACCTGAGACAAAGAGATCTGAATTATACGAGAGCCGACCAGGGGAAACACAAATTATGCAGTCAAGTTTCCCACATTTGGGGAAATCGCAGGAGCAGCACACCCAGAGTGCAATGGGTGAGCCTTGCCCTGGAGAGAAGCACCTTCATGATCATAGTATCTCACCTGGCAGGTATGTAGGAGTTGGGCTAGAGCTGGGGAGGGTCGCTGCTCGGGTACCCCCCTGTCAAGTGAAGGAGGTCAAACTGAGGCAGCACAATGGAACTCTCGAAAGAAGAACAAGGCTAGAGGAAGATCTGAGACAAAGAAATCTGACTTTTACCAGAGCTGACCAGAGGAAAACACAAACACAGTCCCCCACTACCACAAATAATGCAGTTGAGTTTCCCACATTTGGGGAAATCACAGGGGTCAGCATACCCAGAATGCAATGAATGAACCTCACCCTGGGAGAACAATCTTTATGACCATGGTATCTCCTATGCAAAATAAGTATGATTTGAGATAGGGCTGGGGAGGGCCGCTGCTCAGGCACATCTCTGTCAAGTAAAGGAGATTCAACTGAGGCAGCACAAGGGAACTCTCATCTGGGGACAACAACTGCCGGGAGAACACATATTTTCAGATGAACATGGGAGGGCAGAAGGCTGCCTAATACTGAAGCACGCCCAAACAACAAACCAAATGCAACAACTAGTACAAGCATTCCTGGGAGAAGGTCTGCAGAAGACGGATTTGCATACGGTGATGTCATCCAAGCAGTGGGCCAAAGTTGGCTGGAACCCTCATCTGCATATGTTGAAGATACAATTTGTGAATTGCATTTAACACTATCTCCCTTTCCTGGGGAGAAGATGGTAGGGCCGATTTGAAAAACCGGCGAGGAGGCACCTCTTCGAATTTCAGCTTGTAACCCTGAGAAACAATTTCTATTGCCTAGGGATCCACCTGCGAATGAACCCAGATGTGGCTGAAAACTCGAAGACGTGCCCCCAACTGGGCGGACTCCTTTAGCGGAGCCCCAGCGTCATGCGGTGGATTTTGTAGAGGCCGGGGAGGACTTATGTTCCTGGGAACTAGCTGTGTTGTGCAGCTTCTTCCCTCTGCCCTTACCTCTGGCAAGAAAGGACGCACCTCGTACTTTCTTGTTTCTCTGTGATCGAAAGGACTGTATTTGATAATGTGGTGCTTTCTTAGGCTGTGAGGGAATATAAGGCAAAAAATTTGATTTACCAGCTGTAGCTGTGGAGACTAGGTCCGAGAGACCTTCCCCAAACAATTCCTCACCCCTGTAAGGTAAAACCTCCATATGCCTTTTTGAGTCGGCATCACCTGTCCATTGCCGGGTCCATAGGACTCGTCTAGCAGAAATCGACATAGCGTTTATTCTAGAACCCAGTAGACTAATGTCACTTTGAGCATCTCTCATATATAGGACAGCATCTTTTATATGCCCTATGGTCAATAACATAGCATCCTTATCTAGGGTCTCAATCTCTGCTGATAAGGTATCTGTCCATGCTGCCACCGCGCTACAACCCCGGCCGACGCAATTGCCGGTCTGAGTAAGGTACCAGAATGTGTGTAAATGGACTTTAGGGTAACCTCCTGCTTGCGGTCAGCAGGGTCCCTGATGGTAGCCGTATCCTGGGATGGCAGCGCTACCTTTTTGGATAAGCGTGTCAATGCTTTATCCACCCTAGGGGAGGATTCCCACCGTATCCTGTCCATTGGCGGGAAAGGATACGCCATAAGAATCCTTTTGGGAATCTGCAGCTTTTTGTCTGGAGATTCCCAAGCTTTTTCACATAATTCGTTCAACTCATGTGAGGAGGGAAAGGTTATCTCAGGTTTCTTTCCCTTATACATGTGTACCCTCGTGTCAGGGACAGGGGACTCTGTGATGTGCAAAACATCTTTTATTGCAATAATCATATATCGAATACATTTAGCCAATTTTGGCTGTAACTTTGCATCATCGTAGTCGACACTGGAGTCAGAATCTGTGTCGGTATCTGTGTCAACTATTTGGGATAGTGGGCGCTTTTGAGACCCCGAAGGTCCCTGCGACATAGGGACAGGCATGGGTTGACTCCCTGACTGTTCCCTAGCTTCAGCTTTGTCTAATCTCTTGTGTAATAAGTTTACATTAGCACTTAAAACATTCCACATATCCATCCAGTCAGGTGTCGGCGTTGTCGATGGAGACACCACATTAATTTGCTCCTGCTCCTCTCTAGGAGAGCCTTCTACCTCAGACATGTCGACACACGTGTACCGACACACCATACACTCAGGGAATCCTCTTATCTGAGGACAGTTCCCCAACAAGGTCCTTTGGAGAGACAGAGAGAGAGAGTATGCCAGCACACACCCCAGCGCTATATGACCCAGGAAAAAAACACAATAATTTTATGTTTACCCAGTAGCGCTGTATTTCCATATATATATGCGCCTAATTATGTGCCCCCCTCTTCTTTAAGACCCTCTTTCTACCGTGGTATAAGCAGGGGAGAGTCCGTGGAGCTTCCCCTCAGCGGTGCTGTGGAGAAAATGGCGCTGGTGAGTGCTGAGGGAGAAGCCCCACCCCCTCAGCGACGGGCTTCTGTCCCGCTCAAATATAGTAAAAAAATGGCGGGGGCTCTTATATATATATATACAGTGCCTAGCTGCATATATATTTATTTTGCCAAAGAGAGGTCTATATTGCTGCCCAGGGCGTCCCCCCTGCGCCCTTCACCCTTACACTGACTGCCGTGTGTGAGGTGTATTGGAGCAATGGAGCACAGCTTTACTGCTGTGCGTTACCTCAGTGAAGATCATGAAGTCTTCCGCCGCCTCTGAAGTCTTCTTTTCTTCTCATACTCACCCGGCTTCTATCTTCCGGCTCTGCGAGGGGGACGGCGGCGCGGCTCTGGGACGGACGGCGAGGGTGAGACCTGCGTACCGATCCCTCTGGAGCTAATGCTGTACAGTAGCCTAAGAAGCAGAGCCTATCAACTCACAGAAGTAGGTGTGCATCTCTCCCCTCCGCCCCTCGATGCAGGGAGTCTGTTGCCAGCAGGCTCCCTGAAAATAAAAAAATCTAACAAATATACTTTCTGTCAGGAAACTCAGGAGAGCTCCCTGAAAAGCACCCAGTCTCCTCTGGGCACAGTAGTAAACTGAGGTCTGGAGGAGGGGCATAGAGGGAGGAGCCAGTGCACACCCAGATCTAAAGTCTTTCTTAAAGTGCCCATGTCTCCTGCGGAGCCCGTCTATCCCCCATGGTCCTTACGGAATCCCCAGCATCCTCTAGGACGTAAGAGAAAAATTATGCTGGCAGAAAAATCCAATTGAGTGATTAAACAGCTCCAGAGCTGCTCTGTAAGGCAAGTAAAAGGGTGTGGGCCCTGCAGCACTACCTGTAGTTTGCATTGTGCATTGGAAGCCTAGTTTGCTGTCTGTTTCCACTTCTTTTTTCTTGAGCCCCTCCCGTCTATACCCTTGTGCACTATCCTGACTTCTCCTCCCGTCTGCTTACTTTGTGCCTTCCAATGCACAATGCAAACTACAGGTAGTGCTGCAGGGCCCACACCCTTTTACTTGCCTTACAGAGCAGCTCTTGAGCTGTTACAGTGCCCAGCTGCTGCAAGAAATCAGCGTGAATGCTTCAGGGGCTGGGGCATGGCCAACATGAGCCCCACACCGAAGGAGGGTGGGGGTGTTTAATGCGAACTAGGGGTCTCGCACAATGCGAACTACAGGTATTGCTGCAGGGCCCACACCCTTTTACTTGCCTTACAGAGCAGCTCTGGAGCTGTTACAGTGCCCAGCTGCTGCAAGAAATCAGCTTGAATCCTTCAGGGGCTGGGGCATAGCCAACATGAGCCCCACACCGACGGAGGGTGGAGGTGTTTAATGCGAACTAGGGGTCATCCAAGTGCCGCAAAAGGCCGCCATGCCCTGCACACCCCTTTTCTCTTTTCATATGCAGACGAGGGTTGAAGCCAACTTTGACCCACTGCTTGGATGACATCGCCATATGCAAATCCATCTGCTGCAGGCCTTCCCCCAGGAATGCTTGCACTAGTTGTTGCATTTGGTTTGTTGTTTGGGGGTGCTTCAGTATTAGGCAGCCTTCTGCCCTCCCATGTTCATCTGAAAATATGTGTTCTCCCTGCAGTTGTTGTCCCCAGATGAGAGTTCCCTTGTGCTGCCTCAGTTGAATCTCCTTTACTTGACAGAGATGTGCCTGAGCAGCGGCCCTCCCCAGCCCTATCCCAAATCATACTTATTTTGCATAGGAGATACCATGGTCATGAAGACTGTTCTCCCAGGGTGCGGTTCATTCATTGCATTCTGGGTATGCTGACCTCTGTGATTTCCCCAAATGTGGGAAACTCGACTGCATTATTTAATGCGAACTAGGGGTCATCCAAGCACCGCAAAAGGCCGCCATGCCCTGCATACCCCTTTTCTCTTTTCATAAGCAGACGAGGTTTGAAGCCAACTTTGACCCAATGCTTGGATGACATCACTTGCTGCCTTTCCAATGAAGCAAGTTTAATTTAATAATAGGTGAAAAACCATCCCTACAAAGGTGTTAATCAGATACTTGGCTTTGTGGACACTTTTCAGAGCACAAATTTGTTAGCATAAAAATAAAGCCAGAAAATGAAGAGATGTTTAATCACTCAATTGGATTTTTCTGCCAGCATATTTCTTTAATCTGCAACCTACTGCTAAATTGTGCTTCCTAGCTGTTTTTATAAAATCACTGAATCAAATCTAACTCTGATTACATCAGAGAAGGCCAGGTACCCTACACCATAACAGGGGGTTTGAAATTTTGACTTGTCTACTTAAAGATCACCAAAATCTGATAACAAGGTCAATTAAGTCCCTGGGTGGGATTGAACCACCAACCTTTTGGTTAATAGCCTTACACACTAACTGATTGCGCCACAGCGACACTTTGCAAAAGTACATACTGACAAAGGCTAATAAGCATTCATCTAGAACGATTCCTAGAAACATTTTAAAAAGTCAATAATGTGGAGAGTTTTTGTAAGATGTTTCTTCCATCAACCAATGAAGAAACACATTGGTACTTTCCCATGATGAGTGAGTGCTTCAGGATCTTTTGCACTTACATGTGCAGCAGAGTACTGTAATGGAAGCATGCTGGGTCCATAACCCAGAGGTAGGCATATTGAAACTATCCTCTGCTGTATGCATTTTTTTTTGTTAATTAAAGTAATCCAAAACTGGGATTGATATTTTTGCTCTTTTATTTTTACTTAAAGTACAATAACTTTTACCATTTTAATTTGTTTTAATAGTATATTGACAGTATTGTTTTCTTTCAAAAATCCAATTAATTTTCTTTACCCGATTATTAAAATGGTAATTGACAAAAACAAACTACATTGTCACCAGAAGAGCAATACAAAATGTACAAGTGATATATTAAAATCATCTTTCCAGCTTGAATTTCAATGATGCATTGGGGCAACGATTTTGTGAGAAACATCTTCACCCTTAAATAAAGATTTTCTTAATTCCTTACCTGTGTGCTAATTAGATATCACCTTGTTTTCACATTAAACAGACTTCCACATGAGAAAACAGCAAAGATGCAGTGGCGTTAATGTTTCCTGGTGTCAACCTGTATTATTTCCGTAGATATTGAAATGAGGATGCATCTTGCTGCCTTTCCAATGAAGCAAGTTTAATTTAGTAATAGGTGAAAAACCATCCCTACAAAGATGTTAATCAGATACTTGGCTTTGTGGACACTTTTCAGAGAACAAATTTGTAATCATAAAAATAAAGCCAGAAAATGAAGAGCTGTTTAATCACTCAATTGGATTTTTCTGCCAGCATTTTTCTTTTTCTCTGCAACCCACTGCTAAATTGTGCTTCCTAGCTGTTTTTTTATAAAATCACTTAATCAAATCTAACTCTGATTACATCAGAGAAGGCCAGGTACCCTATACCATAAGAGGGGGTTTGCAATTTTGACTTGTCTACTTAAATATCACCAAAATGTGATCACAAGGTCAATTACGTCCCTGGGTGGGATTGAACCACCAACCTTTTGATAAATAGCTGAACACACTAACCGATTGCGCCACAGAGACACTTTGCAAAAAGCACATACTGACAAAGACTAATAAGCATTCATCTAGAACGTTTCCTAGAAAAACTTTAAAAAGTCAATAATCTGGAGAGTTTTTGTAAGATGTTTCTTCCATCAACCAACGAAGAAACACATTGGTACTTTCCCATGATGAGTGAGTGCTTCAGGATCTCTTGCACTTACATGTGCAGCAGAGTACTGCAATGGAAAAATGCTGGGCCCATAACCCAGAGGTAGGCAGATTGAAACTATCCTCTGCTATATGCATTTTTTTTGTTAATTAAAGTAATCCAAAACTGGGATTGATATTTTTGCTCTTTTATTTTTACTTAAAGTACAATAAATTTTACCATTTTAATTTGTTTTAATAGTATATTGACAGTATTGTTTTCTTTCAAAAATCCACTTAATTTTCTTTACCCTATTATTAAAATGGTAATTGACAAAAACAAACTACATTGTCACCAGAAGAGCAATACAAAATGTACAAGTGATATATTAAAATCATCTTTCCAGCTTGAATTTCAATGATGCATTGGGGCAACGATTTTGTGAGAAACACCTTCACCCTTAAATAAAGATTTTCTTAATTCCTTACCTGTGTGCTAATTAGATATCACCTTGTTTTCACATTAAACAGACTTCCACATGCGAAAGCAGCAAGGATGCAGTGGCGTTAATGTTTCCTGGTGTCAACCTGTATTATTTCAGTAGACATTGAAATGAGGATGCATCTTGCTGCCTTTCCAATGAAGCAAGTTTAATTTAGTAATAGGTGAAAAACCATCCCTACAAAGGTGTTAATCAGAGACTTGGCTTTGTGGACACTTTTCAGAGAACAAATTTGTTAGCATAAAAATAAAGCCAGAAAATGAAGAGCTGTTTAATCACTCAATTGGATTTTTTTGCCAGCATATTTCTTTTTCTCTGCAACCCACTGCTAAATTGTGCTTCCTAGCTGTTTTTATAAAATCACTGAATCAAATCTAACTCTGATTACATCAGAGAAGGCCAGGTACCCTACACCATAACAGGGGGTTTGAAATTTTGACTTGTCTACTTAAAGATCACCAAAATCTGATAACAAGGTCAATTACGTCCCTGGGTGGGATTGAACCACCAACCTTTTGGTTAATAACCATACACACTAACTGATTGCGCCACAGCGACACTTTGCAAAAAGCACATACTGACAAAGACTAATAAGCATTCATCTAGAACGTTTCCTAGAAAAACTTTAAAAAGTCAATAATCTGGAGAGTTTTTGTAAGATGTTTCTTCCAGCAACCAATGAAGAAACACATTAGTACTTTCGCATGATGAGTGAGTGCTTCAGGATCTCTTGCACTTACATGTGCAGCAGAGTACTGCAATGGAAGCATGCTGGGCCCATAACCCAGAGGTAGGCAGATTGAAACTATCCTTTGCTATATGAATTTTTTTTTTTGTTCATTAAAGTAATCCAAAACTGGGATTGATATTTTCGCTTTTATTTTTACTTAAAGTACAATAACTTTTACCATTTTAATTTGTTTTAATAGTATATTGACAGTATTGTTTTCTTTCAAAAATCCACTTAATTTTCTTTACCCTATTATTAAAATGGTAATTGACAAAAACAAACTACATTGTCACCATAAGAGCAATACAAAATGTACAAGTGATATATTAAAATCATCTTTCCAGCTTGAATTTCAATGATGCATTGGGGCAACGATTTTGTGAGAAACATCTTCACCCTTAAATAAAGATTTTCTTAATTCCTTACCTGTGTGCTAATTAGATATCACCTTGTTTTCACATTAAACAGACTTCCACATGAGAAAGCAGCAAGGATGCAGTGGCGTTAATGTTTCCTGGTGTCAACCTGTATTATTTCAGTAGATATTGAAATGAGGATACATCTTGCTGCCTTTCCAATGAAGCAAGTTTAATTTAGTAATAGGTGAAAAACCATCCCTACAAATATGTTAATCAGATACTTGGCTTTGTGGACACTTTTCAGAGAACAAATTAGTTAGCATAAAAATAAAGCCAGAAAATGAAGAGCTGTTTAAACACTCAATTGGATTTTTGTGCCAGCATATTTCTTTTTCTCTGCAACCCACTGCCAAATTGTGCTTCCTAGCTGTTTTTATAAAATCACTGAATCAAATCTAACTCTGATTACATCAGAGAAGGCCAGGTACCCTACACCATAACAGGGGGTTTGAAATTTTGACTTGTCTACTTAAAGATCACCAAAATCTGATAACAAGGTCAATTAAATCCCTGGGTTGGATTGAACAACCAACCTTTTGGTTAATAGCCTTACACACTAACTGATTGCGCCACAGCTACACTTAGCAAAAGTACATACTGACAAAGGCTAATAAGCATTCATCTAGAACGATTCCTAGAAACATTTTAAAAAGTCAATAATGTGGAGAGTTTTTGTAAGATGTTTCTTCCATCAACCAATGAAGAAACACATTGGTACTTTCCCATGATAAGTGAGTGCTTCAGGACCTCTTGCACTTACATGTGCAGCAGAGTACTGTAATGGAAGCATGCTGGGTCCATAACCCAGAGGTAGGCAAATTGAAACTATCCTCTGCTATATGCATTTTTTTTTGTTAATTAAAGTAATCCAAAACTGGGATTGATATTTTTGCTCTTTTATTTTTACTTAAAGTACAATAACTTTTACCATTTTAATTTGTTTTAATAGTATATTGACAGTATTGTTTTCTTTCAAAAATCCACTTAATTTTCTTTACCCGATTATTAAAATGGTAATTGACAAAAACAAACTACATTGTCACCAGAAGAGCAATACAAAATGTACAAGTGATATATTAAAATCATCTTTCCAGCTTGAATTTCAATGATGCATTGGGGCAACGATTTTGTGAGAAACATCTTCACCCTTAAATAAAGATGTTCTTAATTCCTTACCTGTGTGCTAATTAGATATCACCTTGTTTTCACATTAAACAGACTTCCACATGAGAAAACAGCAAAGATGCAGTGGCGTTAATGTTTCCTGGTGTCAACCTGTATTATTTCCGTAGATATTGAAATGAGGATGCATCTTGCTGCCTTTCCAATGAAGCAAGTTTAATTTAGTAATAGGTGAAAAACCATCCCTACAAAGATGTTAATCAGATACTTGGCTTTGTGGACACTTTTCAGAGAACAAATTTGTTATCATAAAAATAAAGCCAGAAAATGAAGAGCTGTTTAATCACTCAATTGGATTTTTCTGCCAGCATTTTTCTTTTTCTCTGCAACCCACTGCTAAATTGTGCTTCCTAGCTGTTTTTTTTATAAAATCACTTAATCAAATCTAACTCTGATTACATCAGAGAAGGCCAGGTACCCTACACCATAAGAGGGGGTTTGCAATTTTGACTTGTCTACTTAAATATTACCAAAATCTGATCACAAGGTCAATTACGTCCCTGGATGGGATTGAACCACCAACCTTTTGATTAATAGCTGAACACACTAACCGATCGCGCCACAGAGACACTTTGCGAAAAGTGCATACTGACAAAGACTAATAAGCATTCATCTAGAACGTTTCCTAGAAAAACTTTAAAAAGTCAATAATCTGGAGAGTTTTTGTAAGATGTTTCTTCCAGCAACCAATGAAGAAACACATTGTTACTTTCGCATGATGAGTGAGTGCTTCAGGATCTCTTGCACTTACATGTGCAGCAGAGTACTGCAATGGAAGCATGCTGGGCCCATAACCCAGAGGTAGGCAGATTGAAACTATCCTTTGCTATATGCATTTTTTTTTTGTTCATTAAAATAATCCAAAACTGGGATTGATATTTTAGCTTTTTTTTTTACTTAAAGTACAATAACTTTTACCATTTTAATTTGTTTTAATAGTATATTGACAGTATTGTTTTCTTTCAAAAATCCAATTAATTTTCTTTACCCGATTATTAAAATGGTAATTGACAAAAACAAACTACAGTGTCACCAGAAGAGCAATACAAAATGTACAAGTGATATATTAAAATCATCTTTCCAGCTTGAATTTCAATGATGCATTGGGGCAACGATTTTGTGAGAAACATCTTCACCCTTAAATAAAGATTTTCTTAATTCCTTACCTGTGTGCTAATTAGATATCACCTTGTTTTCACATTAAACAGACTTCCACATGAGAAAGCAGCAAGGATGCAGTGGCGTTAATGTTTCCGGGTGTCAACCTGTATTATTTCAGTAGATATTGAAATGAGGATGCATCTTGCTGCCTTTCCAATGAAGCAAGTTTAATGTAGTAATAGGTGAAAAACCATCCCTACAAATATGTTAATCAGATACTTGGCTTTGTGGACACTTTTCAGAGAACAAATTCGTTAGCATAAAAATAAAGCCAGAAAATGAAGAGCTGTTTAATCACTCAATTGGATTTTTCTGCCAGCATATTTCTTTTTCTCTGCAACCCACTGCTAAATTGTGCTTCCTAGCTGTTTTTTTTATAAAATCACTGATTCAAATCTAACTCTGATTACATCAGAGTAGGCCAGGTACCCTACACCATAAGAAGGGGGTTTGAAATTTTGACTTGTCTACTTAAAGATCACCAAAATCTGATAACAAGGTCAATTACATCCCTGGGTGGGATTGAACCACCAACCCTTTGATTAATAACCAAACACACTAACAGATTGCGCCACAGAGACACTTTACAAACGTACATACTGACAAAGGCTAATAAGCATTCATCTAGAACGTTTCCTTGAAAAACTTTAAAAAGTCAATAATCTGGAGAGTTTTTGTAAGATGTTTCTTCCATCAACCAACGAAGAAACACATTGGTACTTTCCCATGATGAGTGAGTGCTTCAGGATCTCTTGCACTTACATGTGCAGCAGAGTACTGCAATGGAAAAATGCTGGGCCCATAACCCAGAGGTAGGCAGATTGAAACTATCCTCTGCTATATGCATTTTTTTTTTGTTAATTAAAGTAATCCAAAACTGGGATTGATATTTTTGCTCTTTTATTTTTACTTAAAGTACAATAACTTTTACCATTTTAATTTGTTTTAATAGTATATTGACAGTATTGTTTTCTTTCAAAAATCCACTTAATTTTCTTTACCCTATTATTAAAATGGTAATTGACAAAAACAAACTACATTGTCACCAGAAGAGCAATACAAAATGTACAAGTGATATATTAAAATCATCTTTCCAGCTTGAATTTCAATGATGCATTGGGGCAACGATTTTGTGAGAAACACCTTCACCCTTAAATAAAGATTTTCTTAATTCCTTACCTGTGTGCTAATTAGATATCACCTTGTTTTCACATTAAACAGACTTCCACATGCGAAAGCAGCAAGGATGCAGTGGCGTTAATGTTTCCTGGTGTCAACCTGTATTATTTCAGTAGACATTGAAATGAGGATGCATCTTGCTGCCTTTCCAATGAAGCAAGTTTAATTTAGTAATAGGTGAAAAACCATCCCTACAAAGGTGTTAATCAGAGACTTGGCTTTGTGGACACTTTTCAGAGAACAAATTTGTTAGCATAAAAATAAAGCCAGAAAATGAAGAGCTGTTTAATCACTCAATTGGATTTTTTTGCCAGCATATTTCTTTTTCTCTGCAACCCACTGCTAAATTGTGCTTCCTAGCTGTTTTTATAAAATCACTGAATCAAATCTAACTCTGATTACATCAGAGAAGGCCAGGTACCCTACACCATAACAGGGGGTTTGAAATTTTGACTTGTCTACTTAAAGATCACCAAAATCTGATAACAAGGTCAATTACGTCCCTGGGTGGGATTGAACCACCAACCTTTTGGTTAATAACCATACACACTAACTGATTGCGCCACAGCGACACTTTGCAAAAGTACATACTGACAAAGGCTAATAAGCATTCATCTAGAACGTTTCCTAGAAACATTTTAAAAAGTCAATAATGTGGAGAGTTTTTGTAAGATGTTTCTTCCATCAACCAATGAAGAAACACATTGGTACTTTCCCATGATAAGTGAGTGCTTCAGGACCTCTTGCACTTACATGTGCAGCAGAGTACTGTAATGGAAGCATGCTGGGTCCATAACCCAGAGGTAGGCAGATTGAAACTATCCTCTGCTATATGCATTTTTTTTTTTGTTAATTAAAGTAATCCAAAACTGGGATTGATATTTTTGCTCTTTTATTTTTACTTAAAGTACAATAACTTTTACCATTTTAATTTGTTTTAATAGTATATTGACAGTATTGTTTTCTTTCAAAAATCCAATTAATTTTCTTTACCCGATTATTAAAATGGTAATTGACAAAAACAAACTACATTGTCACCAGAAGAGCAATACAAAATGTACAAGTGATATATTAAAATCATCTTTCCAGCTTGAATTTCAATGATGCATTGGGGCAACGATTTTGTGAGAAACATCTTCACCCTTAAATAAAGATTTTCTTAATTCCTTACCTGTGTGCTAATTAGATATCACCTTGTTTTCACATTAAACAGACTTCCACATGCGAAAGCAGCAAGGATGCAGTGGCGTTAATGTTTCCTGGTGTCAACCTGTATTATTTCAGTAGACATTGAAATGAGGATGCATCTTGCTGCCTTTCCAATGAAGCAAGTTTAATTTAGTAATAGGTGAAAAACCATCCCTACAAAGGTGTTAATCAGAGACTTAGCTTTGTGGACACTTTTCAGAGAACAAATTTGTTAGCATAAAAATAAAGCCAGAAAATGAAGAGCTGTTTAATCACTCAATTGGATTTTTCTGCCAGCATATTTCTTTTTCTCTGCAACCCACTGCTAAATTGTGCTTCCTAGCTGTTTTTTTTTTATAAAATCACTGATTCAAATCTAACTCTGATTACATCAGAGTAGGCCAGGTACCCTACACCATAAGAAGGGGGTTTGAAATTTTGACTTGTCTACTTAAAGATCACCAAAATCTGATAACAAGGTCAATTACATCCCTGGGTGGGATTGAACCACCAACCCTTTGATTAATAACCAAACACACTAACAGATTGCGCCACAGAGACACTTTACAAACGTCCATACTGACAAAGGCTAATAAGCATTCATCTAGAACGTTTCCTAGAAAAACTTTAAAAAGTCAATAATCTGGAGAGTTTTTGTAAGATGTTTCTTCCATCAACCAACGAAGAAACACATTGGTACTTTCCCATGATGAGTGAGTGCTTCAGGATCTCTTGCACTTACATGTGCAGCAGAGTACTGCAATGGAAAAATGCTGGGCCCATAACCCAGAGGTAGGCAGATTGAAACTATCCTCTGCTATATGCATTTTTTTTGTTAATTAAAGTAATCCAAAACTGGGATTGATATTTTTGCTCTTTTATTTTTACTTAAAGTACACTAACTTTTACCATTTTAATTTGTTTTAATAGTATATTGACAGTATTGTTTTCTTTCAAAAATCCACTTAATTTTCTTTACCCTATTATTAAAATGGTAATTGACAAAAACAAACTACATTGTCACCAGAAGAGCAATACAAAATGTACAAGTGATATATTAAAATCATCTTTCCAGCTTGAATTTCAATGATGCATTGGGGCAACGATTTTGTGAGAAACACCTTCACCCTTAAATAAAGATTTTCTTAATTCCTTACCTGTGTGCTAATTAGATATCACCTTGTTTTCACATTAAACAGACTTCCACATGCGAAAGCAGCAAGGATGCAGTGGCGTTAATGTTTCCTGGTGTCAACCTGTATTATTTCAGTAGACATTGAAATGAGGATGCATCTTGCTGCCTTTCCAATGAAGCAAGTTTAATTTAGTAATAGGTGAAAAACCATCCCTACAAAGGTGTTAATCAGAGACTTGGCTTTGTGGACACTTTTCAGAGAACAAATTTGTTAGCATAAAAATAAAGCCAGAAAATGAAGAGCTGTTTAATCACTCAATTGGATTTTTTTGCCAGCATATTTCTTTTTCTCTGCAACCCACTGCTAAATTGTGCTTCCTAGCTGTTTTTATAAAATCACTGAATCAAATCTAACTCTGATTACATCAGAGAAGGCCAGGTACCCTACACCATAACAGGGGGTTTGAAATTTTGACTTGTCTACTTAAATATCACCAAAATCTGATAACAAGGTCAATTACGTCCCTTAGTGGGATTGAACCACCAACCTTTTGATTAATAACCATACACACTGAGGCAGCACAAGGGAACTCTCGAAAGAAGAACAAGGCTAGAGGAAGAACTGAAACAAAGAAATCTGACTTTTACTAGAGCTGACCAGAGGAAAGCACAAACACAGTCCCCCACTACCACAAATAATGCAGTTGAGTTTCCCACATTTGGGGAAATCACATGGGTCAGCATACCCAGAATGCAATGAATGAACCTCACCCTGGGAGAACAATCTTCAAGACCATGGTCTCTCCTATGCAAAATAAGTATGATTTGGGATAGGGCTGGGGAGGGCCGCTGCTCAGGCACATCTCTGTCAAGTAAAGGAGATTCAACTGAGGCAGCACAAGGGAACTCTCATCTGGGGACAACAACTGCAGGGAGAACACATATTTTCAGATGAACATGGGAGGGCAGAAGGCTGCCTAATACTGAAGCACCCCCAAACAACAAACCAAATGCAACAACTAGTGCAAGCATTCCTGGGGGAAGGCCTGCAGCAGATGGATTTGCATATGGTGATGCCATCCAAGCAGTGGGTCAAAGTTGGCTTCAACCCTCGTCTGCATATGAAAAGAGAAAAGGGGCGTGCAGGGCATGGCGGCCTTTTGCGGCGCTTGGATGACCCCTAGTTCGCATTACACACCTCCACCCTCCTTCGGTGTGGGGCTCATGTTGGCTATGCCCCAGCCCCTGAAGCATTCAAGCTGATTTCTTGCAGCAGCTGGGCACTGTAACTGCTCCAGAGCTGCTCTGTAAGGCAAGTAAAAGGGTGTGGGCCCTGCAGCACTACCTGTAGTTTGCATTGTGCGTTGGAAGGCACGAAGTAAGCAGACGGGAGAAGTCAGGATAGTGCGCAAGGGCATAGAAGGGAGCGGCTCAAGAAAAGAGAAGTGGAAACAGACAGCAAACTAGGCTGGAGAGAGACCTGAGACAAAGAGATCTGAATTATACGAGAGCCGACCAAGGGAAACACAAATTATGCAGTCAAGTTTCCCACATTTGGGGAAATCACAGGGGCAGCACAACTAGAGTGCAATGGGTGAGCCTTGCCCTGGGAGAAGCACCTTCATGATCATAGTATCTCACCTGGCAGGTAAGTAGGAGTTGGGCTAGAGCTGGGGAGGGTCGCTGCTCGGGCACCCCCCTGTCAAGTGAAAGAGATCCAACTGAGGCAGCACAAGGGAACTCTCGAAAGAAGAACAAGGCTAGAGGAAGATCTGAGATAAAGAAATCTGATTTTTACCAGAGCTGACCAGAGGAAAGCACAAACACAGTCCCCCACTACCACAAATAATGCAGTCGAGTTTCCCACATTTGGGGAAATCACAGGGGTCAGCATACCCAGAATGCAATGAATGAACCTCACCCTGGGAGAACAATCTTCATGACCATGGTATCGCCTATGCAAAATAAGTATGATTTGGGATAGGGCTGGGGAGGGCCGCTGCTCATGCACATCTCTGTCAAGTAAAGGAGATTCAACTGAGGCAGCACAAGGGAACTCTCATCTGGGGACAACAACTGCAGGGAGAACACATATTTTCAGATGAACATGGGAGGGCAGAAGGCTGCCTAATACTGAAGCACCCCCAAACAACAAACCAAATGCAACAACTAGTGCAAGCATTCCTGGGGGAAGGCCTGCAGCAGATGGATTTGCATATGGTGATGTCATCCAAACAGTGGGTCAAAGTTGGCTTCAACCCTCGTCTGCATATGAAAAGAGACAAGGGGCGTGCAAGGCATGGCGGCCTTTTGCGGCGCTTGGATGACCCCTAGTTCGCATTACACACCTCCACCCTCCTTCGGTGTGGGGCTCATGTTGGCTATTCCCCAGCCCCTGAAGCATTCAAGCTGATTTCTTGCAGCAGCTGGGCACTGTAACTGCTCCAGAGACGCTCTGTAAGGCAAGTAAAAGGGTGTGGGTCCTGCAGCACTACCTGTAGTTTGCATTGTGCGTTGGAAGGCACGAAGTAAGCAGACGGGAGAAGTCAGGATAGTGCGCAAGGGCATAGAAGGGAGCGGCTCAAGAAAAGAGAAGTAGAAACAGACAGCAAACTAGGCTGGAGAGAGACCTGAGACAAAGAGATCTGAATTATACGAGAGCCGACCAGGGGAAACACAAATTATGCAGTCAAGTTTCCCACATTTGGGGAAATCGCAGAAGCAGCACACCCAGAGTGCAATGGGTGAGCCTTGCCCTGGGAGAAGCACCTTCATGATCATAGTATCTCACCTGGCAGGTAAGTAGGAGTTGGGCTAGAGCTGGGGAGGGTCGCTGCTCGAGCATCCCCCTGTCAAGTAAAGGAGATTCAACTGAGGCAGCACAAGGGAACTCTCATCTGGGGACAACAACTGCAGGGAGAACACATATTTTCAGATAAAAATCTTGGTCATGCTCTGGTTTCTCTTCAGAACGAACAAATCTTTCGCCTTTTACTAAAGATTTCCGTGGAGAGGAGCAAAACCGAGTTTTATCTCAATTTTTGCATGCCCCATCTTTTTGGGGTTTCTTTTATCGGTTTAAAGATAGAATGAGTGTGCTTTAATGTAAGCTCATTTGCATAGAAATGACAGTAAATGTTTGTTTCTTTTCAAACAGAACTTTCTTGACCATGCTACTTGCTTGAAAGATCTGGGAGCACATGGAATACAGTACAAACCATGCTTATAGCAAGGAGAAGACAGGTGAGAAATCTGCTTTCTTTCAAATTGGGCGCTCACTTTGATCTGAATAAGGACTGCTGGCACGGCACTCAGGCGACAGGTGGAATCTTGGTCATGCTCTGGTTTCTCTTCAGAACGAACAAATCTTTCGCCTTTTACTAAAGATTTCCGTGGAGAGGAGCAAAACTGAGTTTTATCTCAATTTTTGCATGCCCCATATTATTGGGGTTTCTTTTATCGGATTAAAGACAGAACGAGTGTGCTTTCTTGTTAGATTTAATGTAAGTTTATTTGCATAACAATGACAATAAATGTCTGTTTCTTTTCAAGCAGAACTTTCTTGACCATACTAATTGCTTGAAAGATCTGGGAGCACATGGAAAAGAGTACAAACCATGCTTATAGCAAGGGGAAGCCTGGTGAGAAATCTGCTTTCTTTCTTTCAAATTGGGTGCTCACTTTGAGCTGAATGAGGACTGCTGGCACGGCACTCAGGCGACAGGTGGAATCTTGGTCATGCTCTGGTTTCTCTTCAGAACGAACAAATCTTTCGCCTTTTACTAAAGATTTCCATGGAGAGGAGCAAAACTGAGTTTTATCTCAATTTTTGCATGCCCCGTCTTATTGGGGTTTCTTTTATCAGTTTAAAGATAGAACGAGTGTGCTTTAATGTAAGCTCATTTGCGTAGAAATGACAGTAAATGTTTGTTTCTTTTCAAACAGAACTTTCTTGACTATACTAATTGCTTGAAAGATCTGGGAGCACATGGAAAAGAGTACAAACCATGTTTATAGCAAGGGGAAGCCTGGTGAGAAATCTGCTTTCTTTCTTTCAAATTGGGTGCTCACTTTGAGCTGAATGAGGACTGCTGGCATGGCACTCAGGCGACAGGTAGAATCTTGGTTATGCTGTGGTTTCTCTTCAGAACGAACAAATCTTTCGCCTTTTACTAAAGATTTCCGTGGAGAGGAGCAAAACTGAGTTTTATCTCAATTTTTGCATGCCCCATCTTATTGGGGTTTTATTTTATTGGTTTAAAGATAGAACGAGTGTGCTTTAATGTAAGCTCATTTGCATAGAAATGACAGTAAATGTTTGTTTCTTTTCAAACAGAACTTTCTTGACCACACTAATTGTTTGAAAGATCTGGGAGCACATGGAAAAGAGTACAAACCATGTTTATAGCAAGGGGAAGCCTGGTGAGAAATCTGCTTTCTTTCATTCAAATTGGGTGCTCACTTTGAGCTGAATGAGAACTGCTGGCATGGCACTCAGGCGACAGGTGGAATCTTGGTCATGCTCTGGTTTCTCTTCAGAACTAACAAATATTTCGCCTTTTATTAAAGATTTCCGTGGAGAGGAGCAAAACTGAGTTTTATCTCAATTTTTGCATGCCCCATATTATTGGGGTTTCTTTTATCAGTTTAAAGACAGAACGAGTGTGCTTTCTTGTTAGCTTTAATGTAAGTTTATTTGCATAACAATGACAGTAAATGTTTGTTTCTTTTCAAACAGAACTTTCTTGACCATGCTACTTGCTTGAAAGATCTGGGAGCACATGGAAAACAGTACAAACCATGCAGTATCACAAGAGCCTTTATTTGATCTTTCATGAAGATAGAGCAGAATTGAGGACACGTCAACAATTTCTGCCGAAGGTGGTTCATCTTTCCACATGGTGCCTTTGGCCACTGACACCTTCGTTGAGTCAAAGTCTCTGGCTGTGGTCAGAACTTTGAAAATTTATGTCACCAGAACGGTTCAGATTAGGAAAACAGAGGCTCTGTTTGTCCTGTATGCTCCCAACATGATTGGGTGTCCTGCTTCCATGCAGACCATTATGCGCTGGATCTGTGGTAAGATTCAGCATGCTCATTCCACGGCAGGATTGCCGTTACTGAATTAGGTGAAGACCCATTCTACTAGAAAGGTGGGTTCATCCTGGGCAGCTGGTCGGGGAGTCTCGGCATTGCAACTTTGCAGAGCAGCTATTTAGTAAACACTTTTGCTAAGTTTTACAAGTTTGATACCTTGGCTGATGATAACCTCAAGTTGGGTCATTCGGTGCTGCAGAGTCGTACGCACTCTCCCACCCGTTCAAGAGCTTTGGTATAACCCCATGGTTCTTAATGTGACCCCAGCATCCTCTAGGTCGTATGAGAAAATAGGATTTTAATACCTACCGGTAAATCCTTTTCTCTTAGTACGTAGAGGATGCTGGGCACCCGTCCCAGTCCATACTGTGTCTGCAGTTATTACTTGTGGTTATACACATGTTGTGTTACGGTTCTGGTCAGCTTTTTGCTGCAATTGTTCATGCCGTTGGCTTGTGTTCTGTTGAATGCCACGTTCTGCGGCATGCTTAAGGTGTGAGCTGGTAAGATGCTCACCTTAGTTTAACAATAAATCCTTTCCTCGAAATGTCCGTCTCCCTGGGCACAGTTCCTATAACTGGAGTCTGGAGGAGGGGCATAGAGGGAGGAGCCAGTTCACACCCTTTGAAAGTCTTAAAGTGCCCATGTCTCTTGCGGATCCCGTCTATACCCCATGGTTCTTAATGTGACCCCAGCATCCTCTACGGACTAAGAGAAAAGGATGCCCTTGTGTACTATCCTGACTTCTCCTCCCGTCTGCTTACTTTGTGCCTTCCAACGCACAATGCGAACTACAGGTGGTGCTGCAGGGCCCACACCCTTTTACTTGCCTTACAGAGCAGCTCTGGAGCTGTTACAGTGCCCAGCTGCTGCAAGAAATCAGCATGAATGCTTCAGGGGATGGGGCATGGCCAACATGAGCCCCACACCAAAGGAGGGTGGGGGTGTTTAATGCGAACTAGGGGTCATCCAAGCACTGCAAAAGGCCGCCATGCCCTGCATGCCCCTTTTCTCTTTTTATATGCAGATGAGGGTTCCAGCCAACTTTGGCCCACTGCTTGGATGACATCACCGTATGCAAATCCGTCTGCTGCAGACCTTCCCCCAGGAATGCTTGTACTAGTTGTTAGATATGGTTTGATATTTGATGGTGCTTCAGTATTAGGCAGCCTTCCGCCCTCCCATGTTCATCTGAAAAGATGTGGTCTCCCTGCAGTTGTTGTCCCCAGACGAGAGTTCCCTTGTGCTTCCTCAGTTGAATCTCCTTAACTTGACGGGGGAGGGGCTGCCCGAGCTGCCACCCTCCCCAGCCCTATCCCAACTCATACTTATTTTACATATTAGATCTCTTGATCATGAAGATTGTTCTCACAGGGTGAGGTTCATCCATTATATTTTAAAATAGGAAGGTACAAATTACATATTTGAATTGCATCTATGTGCTGGATTCAAATGTCCCCCCCCCCTTCCTTTCTCAATTGTGCCCGTCAGCAGCTATTCTAAGGTTGCTGCCAATGGGTGTGACACATTAATTTCTTCTGTGGGGTACACTGGACTCCACAAGGATTCACATTGGGGTGTAGAGTAGGATCTTGATCTGAGGCACCAACCGGCTCAAAGCTTTTGACTGTTCCCAAGAAGCTCAGTGCATTCTCCTCTATAACCCCGCTTCCATGAACAGGGAGCTCAGTTTGTAGTTGGTGCCTTCAGTAGCAGGCCAATTAACAGGGGCCTGCCTCAGGCAGCCTATTCTTAGCTATTAATTTTGACAAGAAAAGAAGAACTTGTTTTATGAGAATCTACAAGGGCTGCAGCAGGCTAGGTCTAATAGACATCTTTACTGCAGCTTCATCACTCCCAGCGGCGCTGTATACTCCCGTGCCCTGGTTGCTGGGTCACTGCAGCGGAGGCTCCGGTTTCATCCTAAGGTCAGTCACACACACACCACCCTTCCGGATCACGAGGCCGCTGATGAAGGGGAGCGAGGCCGTAGGGGGTGGGCCGTGTGCGCACTGCGGTGGACACTGATTACTGGGCAGCCGCTCCACTAGCCACCAGGTACAGTTAAGGAGCACAGGTCTGGGGGTTTTTCTCCTATATTAACCCAATTTTGTACTGCCCGCAGCGCATTGTGATAGGTAATAGGGCCTGATTCAGGTTGGATTGCAATCGCAATAAGCGATACAACTGCAAAAATTGCTAAGAGCATACGCATGTGCCTGCATTTTCTGCGGCACCCCGCAGAGAATGTGATCGCCTCTGCCTGTCAATCGGGGCGGGGAAGGGGGGGAGAGGTGGGTCAGCAACACTCCATTTCCAAGTCAGGGATGGAGCGGTGCGGGGGCAAGGCTTCAAAATGGGGTCTGCAACGGAGGAGACACAGGGGGCGTGGTCACAGCGGCTGTATGACATCACATTCAGCCGCTGTGATCACAAAAATGGTGGCGGCTTCCTGCGCGCACATACAGTCTGCACCAGCAGGAGCCTACACCATTTTTTATGATCACGCTGAACTGCAGTGCGACTGCAATTACAGCATGGTCAAGAAGGGAGGCGTCATGCTGGGTGGCCATGCCCTGTCACTGTGCAGGAGCCAGCACCGCTCACACACTAGTCCCCGGGTGCAGCCCCCAACCCCCGGGACACCCGGAGCAACAAAATGTAGATTCAGGCCACCAGGCCACGCCCCTACCTATGAAACCATGCCTCCTTTTACCATTGCGCTGCTTATCTGCGCGCACTGCATTACAATCTCCCTCGCCACCTCTCTGGGTGTCACCAGTGATAGTGACACCTCTGCCATGCTTGTAGCAGCTGGTCCTAAGATCTACGCCTCAAACCCTGAGTGTTTGCCCTTGTGACTTGTTGATCATCATAGCGAAGCAGATGCTTACAGAAAACTGCAGGGGCTTAGATTGAAAATAAAAAAATTGATGGGTATAAGGTAGAGAGGAGCGGGTTCGGTTCTCCGAGAACCGAATTCCCCACGAACTCCACGTTGTTTACACTGGTCCGAGGCAGGCTCGGTTGTTCCCGCCTGACTCGGAAAACCTGAACAAGGGAAAATGTCATCATCCCGCTGTCGGATTCTCGCGAGATTCGGATTCCATATAAAGAGCTGCGCGTTGCTGCCATTTTTACTCGTGCATTGAAGAGAGAGCGGAGAGGACGTGGCTATGTTCTCTCAGTGGAAATCTCAATATCAGTGCTCAGTATCAGTGGTTACTTATTGCTGCTCAGTAATACTAGTAGTGTGTCTCTCCTGCTCAGTGTCAGTTCTCAGTAGTATCCTCATCAGTGCTCAGTATCACTGCTCATTGTCTTGTGCTGCATTGTGGTGCTCAGCATACTACAGTACATTACTAATAGTCCAGTGCTGCATCTTGCTGCTCAGTGTCAGTTCTAGTATCCTCATCAGTGCTCACTATCACTGCTCATTGCATTGTGGTGTTCTGTATACTACAATAACATAGTAATATAGTAACATAGTTTTTGAGGTTGAATAGAGGCAAATTGCCCATCGTGTTCAACCTGTTTTAAGTTGTGATGATTCTACATACTTGCTGAATAATGTTTTATGACTAGTTAGCTACTATAACTCATGTTACCCCCGGATTAACCATGTTGATATTTTAAGTATTATAACCTTGGATAGCTTTTTCATTCAGAAATGTATCCATTCCTTTTTTAAATCCAATTACAGAGTCCGCCATTACCACCTTCCCTGGCAGGGAATTCCACATCCTGATTGCCCTAACAGTGAAGAAACCTTTCCTCCATTGCGTTCTGAACTTTCCTCCAGTCGCAGCGAGTGACCACGTGTTCGTTTAATAAATAATTCCTCTGATAACTCTTTGTTATGTATCTTTACATATTTGAAGATATTAATAATATCTCCTCTTAGGCACCTCTTTTCTAGTGTATAAATATTCAGCCTAGTAAGTCTTTCCTTATAGTCCAGTACTTTTAGGCCTTTAATCAATTTAGTCTTCAGGATCTCTTACACTTCCATGAGCAGCAGAGTAGTGCAATGGAAGCATGCTGGGCCCATAACCCAGAGGTTGATTGATCGAAACTATCCTCTGCTATGTGCATTTTTTTTTGTTAATTAAAGTAATCAAAAACTGGGATTGATATTTTTGCTCTTTTATTTTTACTTAAAGTACAATAACTTTTACCATTTTAATTTGTTTTAATAGTATATTGACAGTATTGTTTTCTTTCAAAAATCCAATTAATTTTCTTTACCCGATTATTAAAATGGTAATTGACAAAACAAACTACATTGTCACCAGAAGAGCAATGCAAAATGTACAAGTGATATATTAAAATCATCTTTCCAGCTTGAATTTCAATGATGCATTGGGGCAACGATTTTGTGAGAAACATCTTCACCCTTAAATAAAGATTTTCTTAATTCCTTACCTGTGTGCTAATTAGATATCACCTTGTTTTCACATTAAACAGACTTCCACATGCGAAAGCAGCAAGGATGCAGTGGCGTTAATGTTTCCTGGTGTCAACCTGTATTATTTCAGTAGACATTGAAATGAGGATGCATCTTGCTGCCTTTCCAATGAAGCAAGTTTAATTTAGTAATAGGTGAAAAACCATCCCTACAAAGGTGTTAATCAGAGACTTGGCTTTGTGGACACTTTTCAGAGAACAAATTTGTTAGTATAAAAATAAAGCCAGAAAATGAAGAGCTGTTTAATCACTCAATTGGATTTTTCTGCCAGCATATTTCTTTTTCTCTGCAACCCACTGCTAAATTGTGCTTCCTAGCTGTTTTTATAAAATCACTGAATCAAATCTAAACATCAGAGAAGGCCAGGTACCCTACACCATAACAGTGGGTTTGAAATTTTGACTTGTCTACTTAAAGATCACCAAAATCTGATAACAAGGTCAATTAAGTCCCTGGGTGGGATTGAACCACCAACCTTTTGGTTAATAGCCTTACACACTAACTGATTGCGCCACAGAGACACCTTGCAAAAGTCAATACTGACAAAGGCTAATAATCATTCATCTAGAACGTTTCCTAGAAAAACTTTAAAAAGTCAATAATCAAGATACACATTGGTACTTTCCCATGATGAGTGAGTGCTTCAGGATTTCTTGCACTTACATGGGCTATTAACCAAAAGGTTGGAGGTTCAATCCCACCCAGGGATGTAATTGACCTTGTCATCAGATTTTGGTGATCTTTAAGTAGACAAGTCAAAATTTCAAACCCCCTCTTATGGTGTAGGGTACCTGGCCTTCTCTGACGTAATCAGAGTTAGATTTAATTAAGTGATTTTATAAAAAACAGCTAGGAAGCACAATATCTCTCTTTTGCAAAGAGCTAGGCATTGGAAAATTCAGGGCTATAACGTGTAGATGAAGCACTAACAGGAGGCTTTAAAATTTTCATTCTAGTGTCTTTCGTTTGGGAGAAAAATGCAAAGGTACAATACAGCTTTTCCTTGCCGATATCTCTCTTTTGCAAAGAGATAGGCATTGGAAAATTCAGGGCTATACCGTGTAGATGAAGCACTAACAGGAGGCTTTTAAATTTTCATTCTAGTGTCCTTCGTTTGGGAGAAAAATGCAAAGGTACAATACAGCTTTTCCTTGCCGATATCTCTCTTTTGCAAAGAGATAGGCATTGGAAAATTCAGGGCTATAACGTGTAGATGAAGCACTAACAGGAGGCTTTAAAATTTTCATTTTAGTGTCTTTCGTTTGGGAGAAAAATGCAAAGGTACAATACAGTTTTTCCTTGCCGATATCTCTCTTTTGCAAAGAGATAGGCATTGGAAAATTCAGGGCTATAACGTGTAGATGAAGCACTAACAGGAGGCTTTAAAATTTTCATTCTAGTGTCTTTCGTTTGGGAGAAAAATGCAAAGGTACAATACAGCTTTTCCTTGCCAATATCTCTCTTTTGCAAAGAGCTAGGCATTGGAAAATTCAGGGCAATAACGTGTAGATGAAGCACTAACAGGAGGCTTTAAAATTTTCATTCTAGTGTCTTTCGTTTGGGAGAAAAATGCAAAAGTACAATGCAGCTTTTCCTTGCCGATATCTCTCTTTTGCAAAGAGATAGGCATTGGAAAATGCAGGGCTATAACGTGTAGATGAAGCACTAACAGGAGGCTTTAAAATTTTCATTCTAGTGTCTTTCGTTTGGGAGAAAAATGCAAAGGTACAATACAGCATTTCCTTGCAGATATCTCTCTTTTGCAAAGAGATAGGCATTGGAAAATTCAGGGCTATAACGTGTAGATGAAGCACTAACAGGAGGCTTTAAAATTTTCATTCTAGTGTCTTTCGTTTGGGAGAAAAATGCAAAGGTACAATACAGCTTTTCCTTGCCGATATCTCTCTTTTGCAAAGAGCTAGGCATTGGAAAATTCAGGGCTATACCGTGTAGATGAAGCACTAACAGGAGGCTTTTAAATTTTCATTCTAGTGTCTTTCGTTTGGGAGAAAAATGCAAAGGTACAATACAGCTTTTCCTTGCCAATATCTCTCTTTTGCAAAGAGCTAGGCATTGGAAAATTCAGGGCTATAACGTGTAGATGAAGCACTAACAGGAGGCTTTAAAATGTTCATTCTAGTGTCTTTCGTTTGGGAGAAAAATGCAAAAGTACAATGCAGCTTTTCCTTGCCGATATCTCTCTTTTGCAAAGAGATAGGCATTGGAAAATTCAGGGCTATAACGTGTAGATGAAGCACTAATAGGAGGCTTTAAAATTTTCATTCTAGTGTCTTTCGTTTGGGAGAAAAAAGCAAAGGTACAATACAGCTTTTCCTTGCCGATATCTCTCTTTTGCAAAGAGATAGGCATTGGAAAATTCAGGGCTATAACGTGTAGATGAAGCACTAACAGGAGGCTTTAAAATTTTCATTCTAGTGTCTTTCGTTTGGGAGAAAAATGCAAAGGTACAATACAGCTTTTCCTTGCCGATATCTCTCTTTTGCAAAGAGCTAGGCATTGGAAAATTCAGGGCTATAACGTGTAGATGAAGCACTAACAGTAGGCTTTAAAATTTTCATTCTAGTGTCTTTCGTTTGGGAGAAAAATGCAAAGGTACAATACAGCTTTTCCTTGCCAATATCTCTCTTTTGCAAAGAGCTAGGCTTTGGAAAATTCAGGGCTATAACGTGTAGATGAAGCACTAACAGGAGGCTTTAAAATTTTCATTCTAGTGTCTTTCGTTTGGGAGAAAAATGCAAAAGTACAATGCAGCTTTTCCTTGCCGATATCTCTCTTTTGCAAAGAGATAGGCATTGGAAAATGCAGGGCTATAACGTGTAGATGAAGCACTAACAGGAGGCTTTAAAATTTTCATTCTAGTGTCTTTCGTTTGGGAGAAAAATGCAAAGGTACAATACAGCATTTCCTTGCCGATATCTCTCTTTTGCAAAGAGATAGGCATTGGAAAATTCAGGGCTATAACGTGTAGATGAAGCACTAACAGGAGGCTTTAAAATTTTCATTCTAGTGTCTTTCGTTTGGGAGAAAAATGCAAAGGTACAATACAGCTTTTCCTTGCCGATATCTCTCTTTTGCAAAGAGATAGGCATTGGAAAATTCAGGGCTATAACGTGTAGATGAAGCACTAACAGGAGGCTTTAAAATTTTCATTCTAGTGTACTTCGTTTGGGAGAAAAATGCAAAGGTACAATACAGCTTTTCCTTGCCGATATCTCTCTTTTGCAAAGAGATAGGCATTGGAAAATTCAGGGCTATAACGTGTAGATGAAGCACTAATAGGAGGCTTTAAAATTTTCATTCTAGTGTCCTTCGTTTGGGAGAAAAATGCAAAGGTACAATACAGCTTTTCCTTGCCGATATCTCTCTTTTGCAAAGAGATAGGCATTGGAAAATTCAGGGCTATAACGTGTAGATGAAGCACTAACAGGAGGCTTTAAAATTTTCATTCTAGTGTCTTTCGTTTGGGAGAAAAATGCAAAGGTACAATACAGTTTTTCCTTGCCGATATCTCTCTTTTGCAAAGAGATAGGCATTGGAAAATTCAGGGCTATAACGTGTAGATGAAGCACTAACAGGAGGCTTTAACATTTTCATTCTAGTGTCTTTCGTTTGGGAGAAAAATGCAAAGGTACAATACAGCTTTTCCTTGCCAATATCTCTCTTTTGCAAAGAGCTAGGCATTGGAAAATTCAGGGCAATAACGTGTAGATGAAGCACTAACAGGAGGCTTTAAAATTTTCATTCTAGTGTCTTTCGTTTGGGAGAAAAATGCAAAAGTACAATGCAGCTTTTCCTTGCCGATATCTCTCTTTTGCAAAGAGATAGGCATTGGAAAATGCAGGGCTATAACGTGTAGATGAAGCACTAACAGGAGGCTTTAAAATTTTCATTCTAGTGTCTTTCGTTTGGGAGAAAAATGCAAAGGTACAATACAGCATTTCCTTGCCGATATCTCTCTTTTGCAAAGAGATAGGCATTGGAAAATTCAGGGCTATAACGTGTAGATGAAGCACTAACAGGAGGCTTTAAAATTTTCATTCTAGTGTCTTTCGTTTGGGAGAAAAATGCAAAGGTACAATACAGCTTTTCCTTGCCGATATCTCTCTTTTGCAAAGAGCTAGGCATTGGAAAATTCAGGGCTATACCGCGTACATGAAGCACTAACAGGAGGCTTTTAAATTTTCATTCTAGTGTCTTTCGTTTGGGAGAAAAATGCAAAGGTACAATACAGCTTTTCCTTGCCAATATCTCTCTTTTGCAAAGAGCTAGGCATTGGAAAATTCAGGGCTATTACGTGTAGATGAAGCACTAACAGGAGGCTTTAAAATTTTCATTCTAGTGTCTTTCGTTTGGGAGAAAAATGCAAAAGTACAATGCAGCTTTTCCTTGCCGATATCTCTCTTTTGCAAAGAGATAGGCATTGGAAAATTCAGGGCTATAACGTGTAGATGAAGCACTAATAGGAGGCTTTAAAATTTTCATTCTAGTGTCTTTCGTTTGGGAGAAAAAAACAAAGGTACAATACAGCTTTTCCTTGCCGATATCTCTCTTTTGCAAAGAGATAGGCATTGGAAAATTCAGGGCTATAACGTGTAGATGAAGCACTAACAGGAGGCTTTAAAATTTTCATTCTAGTGTCTTTCGTTTGGGAGAAAAATGCAAAGGTACAATACAGCTTTTCCTTGCCGATATCTCTCTTTTGCAAAGAGCTAGGCATTGGAAAATTCAGGGCTATAACGTGTAGATGAAGCACTAACAGTAGGCTTTAAAATTTTCATTCTAGTGTCTTTCGTTTGGGAGAAAAATGCAAAGGTACAATACAGCTTTTCCTTGCCGATATCTCTCTTTTGCAAAGAAATAGGCATTGGAAAATTCAGGGCTATAACGTGTAGATGAAGCACTAACAGGAGGCTTTAAAATTTTCATTCTAGTGTCCTTCGTTTGGGAGAAAAATGCAAAGGTACAATACAGCTTTTCCTTGCCGATATCTCTCTTTTGCAAAGAGATAGGCATTGGAAAATTCAGGGCTATATCGTGTAGATGAAGCACTAACAGGAGGCTTTAAAATTTTCATTCTAGTGTCTTTCGTTTGGGAGAAAAATGCAAAGGTACAATACAGCTTTTCCTTGCCAATATCTCTCTTTTGCAAAGAGCTAGGCATTGGAAAATTCAGGGCTATAACGTGTAGATGAAGCACTAACAGGAGGCTTTAAAATTTTCATTCTAGTGTCTTTCGTTTGGGAGAAAAATGCAAAAGTACAATGCAGCTTTTCCTTGCCGATATCTCTCTTTTGCAAAGAGATAGGCATTGGAAAATGCAGGGCTATAACGTGTAGATGAAGCACTAACAGGAGGCTTTAAAATTTTCATTCTAGTGTCTTTCGTTTGGGAGAAAAATGCAAAGGTACAATACAGCATTTCCTTGCCGATATCTCTCTTTTGCAAAGAGATAGGCATTGGAAAATTCAGGGCTATAACGTGTAGATGAAGCACTAACAGGAGGCTTTAAAATTTTCATTCTAGTGTACTTCGTTTGGGAGAAAAATGCAAAGGTACAATACAGCTTTTCCTTGCCGATATCTCTCTTTTGCAAAGAGATAGGCATTGGAAAATTCAGGGCTATAACGTGTAGATGAAGCACTAATAGGAGGCTTTAAAATTTTCATTCTAGTGTCCTTCGTTTGGGAGAAAAATGCAAAGGTACAATACAGCTTTTCCTTGCCGATATCTCTCTTTTGCAAAGAGATAGGCATTGGAAAATTCAGGGCTATAACGTGTAGATGAAGCACTAACAGGAGGCTTTAAAATTTTCATTCTAGTGTCTTTCGTTTGGGAGAAAAATGCAAAGGTACAATACAGCATTTCCTTGCAGATATCTCTCTTTTGCAAAGAGATAGGCATTGGAAAATTCAGGGCTATAACGTGTAGATGAAGCACTAACAGGAGGCTTTAAAATTTTCATTCTAGTGTCTTTCGTTTGGGAGAAAAATGCAAAGGTACAATACAGCTTTTCCTTGCCGATATCTCTCTTTTGCAAAGAGCTAGGCATTGGAAAATTCAGGGCTATACCGTGTAGATGAAGCACTAACAGGAGGCTTTTAAATTTTCATTCTAGTGTCTTTCGTTTGGGAGAAAAATGCAAAGGTACAATACAGCTTTTCCTTGCCAATATCTCTCTTTTGCAAAGAGCTAGGCATTGGAAAATTCAGGGCTATAACGTGTAGATGAAGCACTAACAGGAGGCTTTAAAATTTTCATTCTAGTGTCTTTCGTTTGGGAGAAAAATGCAAAAGTACAATGCAGCTTTTCCTTGCCGATATCTCTCTTTTGCAAAGAGATAGGCATTGGAAAATTCAGGGCTATAACGTGTAGATGAAGCACTAATAGGAGGCTTTAAAATTTTCATTCTAGTGTCTTTCGTTTGGGAGAAAAAAAGCAAAGGTACAATACAGCTTTTCCTTGCCGATATCTCTCTTTTGCAAAGAGATAGGCATTGGAAAATTCAGGGCTATAACGTGTAGATGAAGCACTAACAGGAGGCTTTAAAATTTTCATTCTAGTGTCTTTCGTTTGGGAGAAAAATGCAAAGGTACAATACAGCTTTTCCTTGCCGATATCTCTCTTTTGCAAAGAGCTAGGCATTGGAAAATTCAGGGCTATAACGTGTAGATGAAGCACTAACAGTAGGCTTTAAAATTTTCATTCTAGTGTCTTTCGTTTGGGAGAAAAATGCAAAGGTACAATACAGCTTTTCCTTGCCAATATCTCTCTTTTGCAAAGAGCTAGGCTTTGGAAAATTCAGGGCTATAACGTGTAGATGAAGCACTAACAGGAGGCTTTAAAATTTTCATTCTAGTGTCTTTCGTTTGGGAGAAAAATGCAAAAGTACAATGCAGCTTTTCCTTGCCGATATCTCTCTTTTGCAAAGAGATAGGCATTGGAAAATGCAGGGCTATAACGTGTAGATGAAGCACTAACAGGAGGCTTTAAAATTTTCATTCTAGTGTCTTTCGTTTGGGAGAAAAATGCAAAGGTACAATACAGCATTTCCTTGCCGATATCTCTCTTTTGCAAAGAGATAGGCATTGGAAAATTCAGGGCTATAACGTGTAGATGAAGCACTAACAGGAGGCTTTAAAATTTTCATTCTAGTGTCTTTCGTTTGGGAGAAAAATGCAAAGGTACAATACAGCTTTTCCTTGCCGATATCTCTCTTTTGCAAAGAGATAGGCATTGGAAAATTCAGGGCTATAACGTGTAGATGAAGCACTAACAGGAGGCTTTAAAATTTTCATTCTAGTGTACTTCGTTTGGGAGAAAAATGCAAAGGTACAATACAGCTTTTCCTTGCCGATATCTCTCTTTTGCAAAGAGATAGGCATTGGAAAATTCAGGGCTATAACGTGTAGATGAAGCACTAATAGGAGGCTTTAAAATTTTCATTCTAGTGTCCTTCGTTTGGGAGAAAAATGCAAAGGTACAATACAGCTTTTCCTTGCCGATATCTCTCTTTTGCAAAGAGATAGGCATTGGAAAATTCAGGGCTATAACGTGTAGATGAAGCACTAACAGGAGGCTTTAAAATTTTCATTCTAGTGTCTTTCGTTTGGGAGAAAAATGCAAAGGTACAATACAGTTTTTCCTTGCCGATATCTCTCTTTTGCAAAGAGATAGGCATTGGAAAATTCAGGGCTATAACGTGTAGATGAAGCACTAACAGGAGGCTTTAACATTTTCATTCTAGTGTCTTTCGTTTGGGAGAAAAATGCAAAGGTACAATACAGCTTTTCCTTGCCAATATCTCTCTTTTGCAAAGAGCTAGGCATTGGAAAATTCAGGGCAATAACGTGTAGATGAAGCACTAACAGGAGGCTTTAAAATTTTCATTCTAGTGTCTTTCGTTTGGGAGAAAAATGCAAAAGTACAATGCAGCTTTTCCTTGCCGATATCTCTCTTTTGCAAAGAGATAGGCATTGGAAAATGCAGGGCTATAACGTGTAGATGAAGCACTAACAGGAGGCTTTAAAATTTTCATTCTAGTGTCTTTCGTTTGGGAGAAAAATGCAAAGGTACAATACAGCATTTCCTTGCCGATATCTCTCTTTTGCAAAGAGATAGGCATTGGAAAATTCAGGGCTATAACGTGTAGATGAAGCACTAACAGGAGGCTTTAAAATTTTCATTCTAGTGTCTTTCGTTTGGGAGAAAAATGCAAAGGTACAATACAGCTTTTCCTTGCCGATATCTCTCTTTTGCAAAGAGCTAGGCATTGGAAAATTCAGGGCTATACCGCGTACATGAAGCACTAACAGGAGGCTTTTAAATTTTCATTCTAGTGTCTTTCGTTTGGGAGAAAAATGCAAAGGTACAATACAGCTTTTCCTTGCCAATATCTCTCTTTTGCAAAGAGCTAGGCATTGGAAAATTCAGGGCTATAACGTGTAGATGAAGCACTAACAGGAGGCTTTAAAATTTTCATTCTAGTGTCTTTCGTTTGGGAGAAAAATGCAAAAGTACAATGCAGCTTTTCCTTGCCGATATCTCTCTTTTGCAAAGAGATAGGCATTGGAAAATTCAGGGCTATAACGTGTAGATGAAGCACTAATAGGAGGCTTTAAAATTTTCATTCTAGTGTCTTTCGTTTGGGAGAAAAAAACAAAGGTACAATACAGCTTTTCCTTGCCGATATCTCTCTTTTGCAAAGAGATAGGCATTGGAAAATTCAGGGCTATAACGTGTAGATGAAGCACTAACAGGAGGCTTTAAAATTTTCATTCTAGTGTCTTTCGTTTGGGAGAAAAATGCAAAGGTACAATACAGCTTTTCCTTGCCGATATCTCTCTTTTGCAAAGAGCTAGGCATTGGAAAATTCAGGGCTATAACGTGTAGATGAAGCACTAACAGTAGGCTTTAAAATTTTCATTCTAGTGTCTTTCGTTTGGGAGAAAAATGCAAAGGTACAATACAGCTTTTCCTTGCCGATATCTCTCTTTTGCAAAGAAATAGGCATTGGAAAATTCAGGGCTATAACGTGTAGATGAAGCACTAACAGGAGGCTTTAAAATTTTCATTCTAGTGTCCTTCGTTTGGGAGAAAAATGCAAAGGTACAATACAGCTTTTCCTTGCCGATATCTCTCTTTTGCAAAGAGATAGGCATTGGAAAATTCAGGGCTATATCGTGTAGATGAAGCACTAACAGGAGGCTTTAAAATTTTCATTCTAGTGTCTTTCGTTTGGGAGAAAAATGCAAAGGTACAATACAGCTTTTCCTTGCCAATATCTCTCTTTTGCAAAGAGCTAGGCATTGGAAAATTCAGGGCTATAACGTGTAGATGAAGCACTAACAGGAGGCTTTAAAATTTTCATTCTAGTGTCTTTCGTTTGGGAGAAAAATGCAAAAGTACAATGCAGCTTTTCCTTGCCGATATCTCTCTTTTGCAAAGAGATAGGCATTGGAAAATGCAGGGCTATAACGTGTAGATGAAGCACTAACAGGAGGCTTTAAAATTTTCATTCTAGTGTCTTTCGTTTGGGAGAAAAATGCAAAGGTACAATACAGCATTTCCTTGCCGATATCTCTCTTTTGCAAAGAGATAGGCATTGGAAAATTCAGGGCTATAACGTGTAGATGAAGCACTAACAGGAGGCTTTAAAATTTTCATTCTAGTGTACTTCGTTTGGGAGAAAAATGCAAAGGTACAATACAGCTTTTCCTTGCCGATATCTCTCTTTTGCAAAGAGATAGGCATTGGAAAATTCAGGGCTATAACGTGTAGATGAAGCACTAATAGGAGGCTTTAAAATTTTCATTCTAGTGTCCTTCGTTTGGGAGAAAAATGCAAAGGTACAATACAGCTTTTCCTTGCCGATATCTCTCTTTTGCAAAGAGATAGGCATTGGAAAATTCAGGGCTATAACGTGTAGATGAAGCACTAACAGGAGGCTTTAAAATTTTCATTCTAGTGTCTTTCGTTTGGGAGAAAAATGCAAAGGTACAATACAGCTTTTCCTTGCCGATATCTCTCTTTTGCAAAGAGCTAGGCATTGGAAAATTCAGGGCTATAACGTGTAGATGAAGCACTAACAGGAGGCTTTAAAATTTTCATTCTAGTGTCTTTCGTTTGGGAGAAAAATGCAAAGGTACAATACAGCTTTTCCTTGCCGATATCTCTCTTTTGCAAAGAGATAGGCATTGGAAAATTCAGGGCTATAACGTGTAGATGAAGCACTAACAGTAGGCTTTAACATTTTCATTCTAGTGTCTTTCGTTTGGGAGAAAAATGCAAAGGTACAATACAGCTTTTCCTTGCCGATATCTCTCTTTTGCAAGGAGATAGGCATTGGAAAATGCAGGGCTATAACGTGTAGATGAAGCACTAACAGGAGGCTTTACAATTTTCATTCTAGTGTCTTTCGTTTGGGAGAAAAATGCAAAAGTACAATGCAACTTTTCCTTGCCGATATCTCTCTTTTGCAAAGAGATAGGCATTGGAAAATGCAGGGCTATAACGTGTAGATGAAGCACTAACAGGAGGCTTTAAAATTTTCATTCTAGTGTCTTTCGTTTGGGAGAAAAATGCAAAGGTACAATACAGCATTTCCTTGCCGATATCTCTCTTTTGCAAAGAGATAGGCATTGGAAAATTCAGGGCTATTACGTGTAGATGAAGCACTAACAGGAGGCTTTAAAATTTTCATTCTAGTGTCTTTCGTTTGGGAGAAAAATGCAAAGGTACAATACAGCTTTTCCTTGTCGATATCTCTCTTTTGCAAAGAGCTAGGCATTGGAAAATTCAGGGCTATAACGTGTAGATAAAGCACTAACAGTAGGATTTAAAATTTTCATTCTAGTGTCTTTCGTTTGGGAGAAAAATGCAAAGGTACAATACAGCTTTTCCTTGCCGATATCTCTCTTTTGCAAAGAGATAGGCATTGGAAAATTCAGGGCTATAACGTGTAGATGAAGCACTAACAGGAGGCTTTAACATTTTCATTCTAGTGTACTTCGTTTGGGAGAAAAATGCAAAGGTACAATACAGCTTTTCCTTGCCGATATCTCTCTTTTGCAAAGAGCTAGGCATTGGAAAATTCAGGGCTATAACGTGTAGATAAAGCACTAACAGTAGGATTTAAAATTTTCATTCTAGTGTCTTTCGTTTGGGAGAAAAATGCAAAGGTACAATACAGCTTTTCCTTGCCGATATCTCTCTTTTGCAAAGAGATAGGCATTGGAAAATTCAGGGCTATAACGTGTAGATGAAGCACTAACAGGAGGCTTTAACATTTTCATTCTAGTGTACTTCGTTTGGGAGAAAAATGCAAAGGTACAATACAGCTTTTCCTTGCCGATATCTCTCTTTTGCAAAGAGATAGGCATTGGAAAATTCAGGGCTATAACGTGTAGATGAAGCACTAATAGGAGGCTTTAAAATTTTCATTCTAGTGTCTTTCGTTTGGGAGAAAAATGCAAAGGTACAATACAGCTTTTCCTTGCCGATATCTCTCTTTTGCAAAGAGCTAGGCATTGGAAAATTCAGGGCTATAACGTGTAGATGAAGCACTAACAGGAGGCTTTAAAATTTTCATTCTAGTGTCTTTCGTTTGGGAGAAAAATGCAAAGGTACAATACAGCTTTTCCTTGCCGATATCTCTCTTTTGCAAAGAGATAGGCATTGGAAAATTCAGGGCTATAACGTGTATATGAAGCACTAACAGGAGGCTTTAAAATTTTCATTCTAGTGTCTTTCGTTTGGGAGAAAAATGCAAAGGTACAATACAGCTTTTCCTTGCCGATATCTCTCTTTTGCAAAGAGATAGGCATTGGAAAATTCAGGGCTATAACGTGTAGATGAAGCACTAACAGTAGACTTTAAAATTTTCATTCTAGTGTCTTTCGTTTGGGAGAAAAATGCAAAGGTACAATACAGCTTTTCCTTGCCAATATCTCTCTTTTGCAAAGAGCTAGGCATTGGAAAATTCAGGGCTATAACGTGTAGATGAAGCACTAACAGGAGGCTTTAAAATTTTCATTCTAGTGTCTTTCGTTCGGGAGAAAAATGCAAAGGTACAATACAGTTTTTCCTTGCCGATATCTCTCTTTTGCAAAGAGATAGGCATTGGAAAATTCAGGGCTATAACGTGTAGATGAAGCACTAACAGGAGGCTTTAAAATTTTCATTCTAGTGTCCTTCGTTTGGGAGAAAAATGCAAAGGTACAATACAGCTTTTCCTTGCCAATATCTCTCTTTTGCAAAGAGCTAGGCATTGGAAAATTCAGGGCTATAACGTGTAGATGAAGCACTAAAAGGAGGCTTTAAAATTTTCATTCTAGTGTCTTTCGTTTGGGAGAAAAATGTAAAAGTACAATGCAGCTTTTCCTTGCCGATATCTCTCTTTTGCAAAGAGATAGGCATTGGAAAATTCAGGGCTATAACGTGTAGATGAAGCACTAACAGGAGGCTTTAAAATTTTCATTCTAGTGTCTTTCGTTTGGGAGAAAAATGTAAAAGTACAATGCAGCTTTTCCTTGCCGATATCTCTCTTTTGCAAAGAGATAGGCATTGGAAAATTCAGGGCTATAACGTGTATATGAAGCACTAACAGGAGGCTTTAAAATTTTCATTCTAGTGTCTTTCGTTTGGGAGAAAAATGCAAAGGTACAATACAGCTTTTCCTTGCCGATATCTCTCTTTTGCTAAGAGATAGGCATTGGAAAATTCAGGGCTATAACGTGTAGATGAAGCACTAAAAGGAGGCTTTAAAATTTTCATTCTAGTGTCCTTCGTTTGGGAGAAAAATGCAAAGGTACAATACAGCTTTTCCTTGCCGATATCTCTCTTTTGCAAAGAGATAGGCATTGGAAAATTCAGGGCTATAACGTGTAGATGAAGCACTAATAGGAGGCTTTAAAATTTTCATTCTAGTGTCCTTCGTTTGGGAGAAAAATGCAAAGGTACAATACAGCTTTTCCTTGCCGATATCTCTCTTTTGCAAAGAGATAGGCATTGGAAAATTCAGGGCTATAACGTGTAGATGAAGCACTAACAGGAGGCTTTAAAATTTTCATTCTAGTGTCTTTCGTTTGGGAGAAAAATGCAAAGGTACAATACAGCTTTTCCTTGCCGATATCTCTCTTTTGCAAAGAGCTAGGCATTGGAAAATTCAGGGCTATAACGTGTAGATGAAGCACTAACAGTAGACTTTAAAATTTTCATTCTAGTGTCTTTCGTTTGGGAGAAAAATGCAAAGGTACAATACAGCTTTGCCTTGCCAATATCTCTCTTTTGCAAAGAGCTAGGCATTGGAAAATTCAGGGCTATAACGTGTAGATGAAGCACTAACAGGAGGCTTTAAAATTTTCATTCTAGTGTCTTTCGTTTGGGAGAAAAATGCAAAGGTACAATACAGTTTTTCCTTGCCGATATCTCTCTTTTGCAAAGAGATAGGCATTGGAAAATTCAGGGCTATAACGTGTAGATGAAGCACTAACAGGAGGCTTTAAAATTTTCATTCTAGTGTCTTTCGTTTGGGAGAAAAATGCAAAGGTACAATACAGCTTTTCCTTGCCGATATCTCTCTTTTGCAAAGAGATAGGCATTTGAAAATTCAGGGCTATAACGTGTAGATGAAGCACTAACAGGAGGCTTTAAAATTTTCATTCTAGTGTCCTTCGTTTGGGAGAAAAATGCAAAGGTACAATACAGTTTTTCCTTGCCGATATCTCTCTTTTGCAAAGAGATAGGCATTGGAAAATTCAGGGCTATAACGTGTAGATGAAGCACTAATAGGAGGCTTTAAAATTTTCATTCTAGTGTCCTTCGTTTGGGAGAAACATGCAAAGGTACAATACAGCTTTTCCTTGCCGATATCTCTCTTTTGCAAAGAGATAGGCATTGGAAAATTCAGGGCTATAACGTGTAGATGAAGCACTAACAGGAGGCTTTAAAATTTTCATTCTAGTGTCTTTCGTTTGGGAGAAAAATGCAAAGGTACAATACAGCTTTTCCTTGCCGATATCTCTCTTTTGCAAAGAGCTAGGCATTGGAAAATTCAGGGCTATAACGTGTAGATGAAGCACTAATAGGAGGCTTTAAAATTTTCATTCTAGTGTCTTTCGTTTGGGAGAAAAATGCAAAAGTACAATGCTGCTTTTCCTTGCCGATATCTCTCTTTTGCAAAGAGATAGGCATTGGAAAATTCAGGGCTATAACGTGTAGATGAAGCACTAACAGGAGGCTTTAAAATTTTCATTCTAGTGTCCTTCGTTTGGGAGAAAAATGCAAAGGTACATTACAGCTTTTCCTTGCCAATATCTCTCTTTTGCACAGAGCTAGGCATTGGAAAATTCAGGGCTATAACGTGTAGATGAAGCACTAACAGGAGGCTTTAAAATTTTCATTCTAGTGTCCTTCGTTTGGGAGAAAAATGCAAAGGTACAATACAGCTTTTCCTTGCCGATATCTCTCTTTTGCAAAGAGATAGGCATTGGAAAATTCAGGGCTATAACGTGTAGATGAAGCACTAACAGGAGGCTTTAAAATTTTCATTCTAGTGTCTTTCGTTTGGGAGAAAAATGCAAAGGTACAATACAGCTTTTCCTTGCCGATATCTCTCTTTTGCAAAGAGCTAGGCATTGGAAAATTCAGGGCTATAACGTGTAGATGAAGCACTAACAGTAGACTTTAAAATTTTCATTCTAGTGTCTTTCGTTTGGGAGAAAAATGCAAAGGTACAATACAGTTTTTCCTTGCCGATATCTCTCTTTTGCAAAGAGATAGGCATTGGAAAATTCAGGGCTATAACGTGTAGATGAAGCACTAACAGGAGGCTTTAAAATTTTCATTCTAGTGTCTTTCGTTTGGGAGAAAAATGCAAAGGTACAATACAGTTTTTCCTTGCCGATATCTCTCTTTTGCAAAGAGATAGGCATTGGAAAATTCAGGGCTATAACGTGTAGATGAAGCACTAATAGGAGGCTTTAAAATTTTCATTCTAGTGTCCTTCGTTTGGGAGAAACATGCAAAGGTACAATACAGCTTTTCCTTGCCGATATCTCTCTTTTGCAAAGAGATAGGCATTGGAAAATTCAGGGCTATAACGTGTAGATGAAGCACTAACAGGAGGCTTTAAAATTTTCATTCTAGTGTCCTTCATTTGGGAGAAAAATGCAAAGGTACATTACAGCTTTTCCTTGCCAATATCTCTCTTTTGCAAAGAGCTAGGCATTGGAAAATTCAGGGCTATAACGTGTAGATGAAGCACTAACAGGAGGCTTTAAAATTTTCATTCTAGTGTCTTTCGTTTGGGAGAAAAATGCAAAGGTACAATACAGCATTTCCTTGCCGATATCTCTCTTTTGCAAAGAGATAGGCATTGGAAAATTCAGGGCTATTACGTGTAGATGAAGCACTAAAAGGAGGCTTTAAAATTTTCATTCTAGTGTCTTTCGTTTGGGAGAAAAATGTAAAAGTACAATGCCGCTTTTCCTTGCCGATATCTCTCTTTTGCAAAGAGATAGGCATTGGAAAATTCAGGGCTATAACGTGTAGATGAAGCACTAACAGGAGGCTTTAAAATTTTCATTCTAGTGTCTTTCGTTTGGGAGAAAAATGTAAAAGTACAATGCAGCTTTTCCTTGCCGATATCTCTCTTTTGCAAAGAGATAGGCATGAGAAAATTCAGGGCTATAAAGTGTAGATGAAGCACTAACAGGAGGCTTTAAAATTTTCATTCTAGTGTCTTTCGTTTGGGAGAAAAATGCAAAGGTACAATACAGCTTTTCCTTGCTGATATCTCTCTTTTGCTAAGAGATAGGCATTGGAAAATTCAGGGCTATAACGTGTAGATGAAGCACTAACAGGAGGCTTTAAAATTTTCATTCTAGTGTCCTTCGTTTGGGAGAAAAATGCAAAGGTACAATACAGCTTTTCCTTGCCGATATCTCTCTTTTGCAAAGAGATAGGCATTGGAAAATTCAGGGCTATAACGTGTAGACGAAGCACTAATAGGAGGCTTTAAAATTTTCATTCTAGTGTCCTTCGTTTGGGAGAAAAATGCAAAGGTACAATACAGCTTTTCCTTGCCGATATCTCTCTTTTGCAAAGAGATAGGCATTGGAAAATTCAGGGCTATAACGTGTAGATGAAGCACTAACAGGAGGCTTTAAAATTTTCATTCTAGTGTCTTTCGTTTGGGAGAAAAATGCAAAGGTACAATACAGCTTTTCCTTGCCGATATCTCTCTTTTGCAAAGAGCTAGGCATTGGAAAATTCAGGGCTATAACGTGTAGATGAAGCACTAACAGGAGGCTTTAAAATTTTCATTCTAGTGTCTTTCGTTTGGGAGAAAAATGCAAAGGTACAATACAGTTTTTCCTTGCCGATATCTCTCTTTTGCAAAGAGATAGGCATTGGAAAATTCAGGGCTATAACGTGTAGATGAAGCACTAACAGGAGGCTTTAAAATTTTCATTCTAGTGTCCTTCGTTTGGGAGAAAAATGCAAAGGTACAATACAGCTTTTCCTTGCCAATATCTCTCTTTTGCAAAGAGCTAGGCATTGGAAAATTCAGGGCTATAACGTGTAGATGAAGCACTAACAGGAGGCTTTAAAATTTTCATTCTAGTGTCTTTCGTTTGGGAGAAAAATGCAAAGGTACAATACAGCATTTCCTTGCCGATATCTCTCTTTTGCAAAGAGATAGGCATTGGAAAATTCAGGGCTATTACGTGTAGATGAAGCACTAAAAGGAGGCTTTAAAATTTTCATTCTAGTGTCTTTCGTTTGGGAGAAAAATGTAAAAGTACAATGCAGCTTTTCCTTGCCGATATCTCTCTTTTGCAAAGAGATAGGCATTGGAAAATTCAGGGCTATAACGTGTAGATGAAGCACTAACAGGAGGCTTTAAAATTTTCATTCTAGTGTCTTTCGTTTGGGAGAAAAATGTAAAAGTACAATGCAGCTTTTCCTTGCCGATATCTCTCTTTTGCAAAGAGATAGGCATTGGAAAATTCAGGGCTATAACGTGTATATGAAGCACTAACAGGAGGCTTTAAAATTTTCATTCTAGTGTCTTTCGTTTGGGAGAAAAATGCAAAGGTACAATACAGCTTTTCCTTGCCGATATCTCTCTTTTGTTAAGAGATAGGCATTGGAAAATTCAGGGCTATAACGTGTAGATGAAGCACTAAAAGGAGGCTTTAAAATTTTCATTCTAGTGTCCTTCGTTTGGGAGAAAAATGCAAAGGTACAATACAGCTTTTCCTTGCCGATATCTCTCTTTTGCAAAGAGATAGGCATTGGAAAATTCAGGGCTATAACGTGTAGATGAAGCACTAACAGGAGGCTTTAAAATTTTCATTCTAGTGTCTTTCGTTTGGGAGAAAAATGCAAAGGTACAATACAGCATTTCCTTGCCGATATCTCTCTTTTGCAAAGAGATAGGCATTGGAAAATTCAGGGGTATTACGTGTAGATGAAGCACTAAAAGGAGGCTTTAAAATTTTCATTCTAGTGTCTTTCGTTTGGGAGAAAAATGTAAAAGTACAATGCAGCGTTTCCTTGCCGATATCTCTCTTTTGCAAAGAGATAGGCATTGGAAAATTCAGGGCTATAACGTGTAGATGAAGCACTAACAGGAGGCTTTAAAATTTTCATTCTAGTGTCTTTCGTTTGGGAGAAAAATGTAAAAGTACAATGCAGCTTTTCCTTGCCGATATCTCTCTTTTGCAAAGAGATAGGCATTGGAAAATTCAGGGCTATAACGTGTATATTAAGCACTAACAGGAGGCTTTAAAATTTTCATTCTAGTGTCTTTCGTTTGGGAGAAAAATGCAAAGGTACAATACAGCTTTTCCTTGCCGATATCTCTCTTTTGCAAAGAGATAGGCATTGGAAAATTCAGGGCTATAACGTGTAGATGAAGCACTAACAGGAGGCTTTAAAATTTTCATTCTAGTGTCTTTCGTTTGGGAGAAAAATGCAAAGGTACAATACAGCTTTTCCTTGCCGATATCTCTCTTTTGCAAAGAGCTAGGCATTTGAAAATTCAGGGCTATAACGTGTAGATGAAGCACTAACAGTAGACTTTAAAATTTTCATTCTAGTGTCTTTCGTTTGGGAGAAAAATGCAAAGGTACAATACAGCTTTTCCTTGCCGATATCTCTCTTTTGCTAAGAGATAGGCATTGGAAAATTCAGGGCTATAACGTGTAGATGAAGCACTAAAAGGAGGCTTTAAAATTTTCATTCTAGTGTCCTTCGTTTGGGAGAAAAATGCAAAGGTACAATACAGCTTTTCCTTGCCGATATCTCTCTTTTGCAAAGAGATAGGCATTGGAAAATTCAGGGCTATTACGTGTAGATGAAGCACTAACAGGAGGCTTTAAAATTTTCATTCTAGTGTCTTTCGTTTGGGAGAAAAATGTAAAAGTACAATGCAGCTTTTCCTTGCCGATATCTCTCTTTTGCAAAGAGATAGGCATTGGAAAATTCAGGGCTATAACGTGTAGATGAAGCACTAACAGGAGGCTTTAAAATTTTCATTCTAGTGTCTTTCGTTTGGGAGAAAAATGTAAAAGTACAATGCAGCTTTTCCTTGCCGATATCTCTCTTTTGCAAAGAGATAGGCATTGGAAAATTCAGGGCTATAACGTGTATATGAAGCACTAACAGGAGGCTTTAAAATTTTCATTCTAGTGTCTTTCGTTTGGGAGAAAAATGCAAAGGTACAATACAGCTTTTCCTTGCCGATATCTCTCTTTTGCTAAGAGATAGGCATTGGAAAATTCAGGGCTATAACGTGTAGATGAAGCACTAAAAGGAGGCTTTAAAATTTTCATTCTAGTGTCCTTCGTTTGGGAGAAAAATGCAAAGGTACAATACAGCTTTTCCTTGCCGATATCTCTCTTTTGCAAAGAGATAGGCATTGGAAAATTCAGGGCTATAACGTGTAGATGAAGCACTAATAGGAGGCTTTAAAATTTTCATTCTAGTGTCCTTCGTTTGGGAGAAAAATGCAAAGGTACAATACAGCTTTTCCTTGCCGATATCTCTCTTTTGCAAAGAGATAGGCATTGGAAAATTCAGGGCTATAACGTGTAGATGAAGCACTAACAGGAGGCTTTAAAATTTTCATTCTAGTGTCTTTCGTTTGGGAGAAAAATGCAAAGGTACAATACAGCTTTTCCTTGCCGATATCTCTCTTTTGCAAAGAGCTAGGCATTGGAAAATTCAGGGCTATAACGTGTAGATGAAGCACTAACAGTAGACTTTAAAATTTTCATTCTAGTGTCTTTCGTTTGGGAGAAAAATGCAAAGGTACAATACAGCTTTTCCTTGCCAATATCTCTCTTTTGCAAAGAGCTAGTCATTGGAAAATTCAGGGCTATAACGTGTATATGAAGCACTAACAGGAGGCTTTAAAATTTTCATTCTAGTGTCTTTCGTTTGGGAGAAAAATGCAAAGGTACAATACAGCTTTTCCTTGCCGATATCTCTCTTTTGCTAAGAGATAGGCATTGGAAAATTCAGGGCTATAACGTGTAGATGAAGCACTAAAAGGAGGCTTTAAAATTTTCATTCTAGTGTCCTTCGTTTGGGAGAAAAATGCAAAGGTACAATACAGCTTTTCCTTGCCGATATCTCTCTTTTGCAAAGAGATAGGCATTGGAAAATTCAGGGCTATAACGTGTAGATGAAGCACTAATAGGAGGCTTTAAAATTTTCATTCTAGTGTCCTTCGTTTGGGAGAAAAATGCAAAGGTACAATACAGCTTTTCCTTGCCGATATCTCTCTTTTGCAAAGAGATAGGCATTGGAAAATTCAGGGCTATAACGTGTAGATGAAGCACTAACAGGAGGCTTTAAAATTTTCATTCTAGTGTCTTTCGTTTGGGAGAAAAATGCAAAGGTACAATACAGCTTTTCCTTGCCGATATCTCTCTTTTGCAAAGAGCTAGGCATTGGAAAATTCAGGGCTATAACGTGTAGATGAAGCACTAACAGTAGACTTTAAAATTTTCATTCTAGTGTCTTTCGTTTGGGAGAAAAATGCAAAGGTACAATACAGCTTTTCCTTGCCAATATCTCTCTTTTGCAAAGAGCTAGGCATTGGAAAATTCAGGGCTATAACGTGTAGATGAAGCACTAACAGGAGGCTTTAAAATTTTCATTCTAGTGTCTTTCGTTTGGGAGAAAAATGCAAAGGTACAATACAGTTTTTCCTTGCCGATATCTCTCTTTTGCAAAGAGATAGGCATTGGAAAATTCAGGGCTATAACGTGTAGATGAAGCACTAACAGGAGGCTTTAAAATTTTCATTCTAGTGTCTTTCGTTTGGGAGAAAAATGCAAAGGTACAATACAGCTTTTCCTTGCCGATATCTCTCTTTTGCAAAGAGATAGGCATTTGAAAATTCAGGGCTATAACGTGTAGATGAAGCACTAACAGGAGGCTTTAAAATTTTCATTCTAGTGTCCTTCGTTTGGGAGAAAAATGCAAAGGTACAATACAGCTTTTCCTTGCCGATATCTCTCTTTTGCAAAGAGATAGGCATTGGAAAATTCAGGGCTATAACGTGTAGATGAAGCACTAATAGGAGGCTTTAAAATTTTCATTCTAGTGTCCTTCGTTTGGGAGAAACATGCAAAGGTACAATACAGCTTTTCCTTGCCGATATCTCTCTTTTGCAAAGAGATAGGCATTGGAAAATTCAGGGCTATAACGTGTAGATGAAGCACTAACAGGAGGCTTTAAAATTTTCATTCTAGTGTCTTTCGTTTGGGAGAAAAATGCAAAGGTACAATACAGCTTTTCCTTGCCGATATCTCTCTTTTGCAAAGAGCTAGGCATTGGAAAATTCAGGGCTATAACGTGTAGATGAAGCACTAATAGGAGGCTTTAAAATTTTCATTCTAGTGTCTTTCGTTTGGGAGAAAAATGCAAAAGTACAATGCTGCTTTTCCTTGCCGATATCTCTCTTTTGCAAAGAGATAGGCATTGGAAAATTCAGGGCTATAACGTGTAGATGAAGCACTAACAGGAGGCTTTAAAATTTTCATTCTAGTGTCCTTCGTTTGGGAGAAAAATGCAAAGGTACATTACAGCTTTTCCTTGCCAATATCTCTCTTTTGCAAAGAGCTAGGCATTGGAAAATTCAGGGCTATAACGTGTAGATGAAGCACTAACAGGAGGCTTTAAAATTTTCATTCTAGTGTCCTTCGTTTGGGAGAAAAATGCAAAGGTACAATACAGCTTTTCCTTGCCGATATCTCTCTTTTGCAAAGAGCTAGGCATTGGAAAATTCAGGGCTATAACGTGTAGATGAAGCACTAACAGTAGACTTTAAAATTTTCATTCTAGTGTCTTTCGTTTGGGAGAAAAATGCAAAGGTACAATACAGCTTTTCCTTGCCAATATCTCTCTTTTGCAAAGAGCTAGGCATTGGAAAATTCAGGGCTATAACGTGTAGATGAAGCACTAACAGGAGGCTTTAAAATTTTCATTCTAGTGTCTTTCGTTTGGGAGAAAAATGCAAAGGTACAATACAGTTTTTCCTTGCCGATATCTCTCTTTTGCAAAGAGATAGGCATTGGAAAATTCAGGGCTATAACGTGTAGATGAAGCACTAACAGGAGGCTTTAAAATTTTCATTCTAGTGTCTTTCGTTTGGGAGAAAAATGCAAAGGTACAATACAGCTTTTCCTTGCCGATATCTCTCTTTTGCAAAGAGATAGGCATTTGAAAATTCAGGGCTATAACGTGTAGATGAAGCACTAACAGGAGGCTTTAAAATTTTCATTCTAGTGTCCTTCGTTTGGGAGAAAAATGCAAAGGTACAATACAGCTTTTCCTTGCCGATATCTCTCTTTTGCAAAGAGATAGGCATTGGAAAATTCAGGGCTATAACGTGTAGATGAAGCACTAATAGGAGGCTTTAAAATTTTCATTCTAGTGTCCTTCGTTTGGGAGAAACATGCAAAGGTACAATACAGCTTTTCCTTGCCGATATCTCTCTTTTGCAAAGAGATAGGCATTGGAAAATTCAGGGCTATAACGTGTAGATGAAGCACTAACAGGAGGCTTTAAAATTTTCATTCTAGTGTCTTTCGTTTGGGAGAAAAATGCAAAGGTACAATACAGCTTTTCCTTGCCGATATCTCTCTTTTGCAAAGAGCTAGGCATTGGAAAATTCAGGGCTATAACGTGTAGATGAAGCACTAATAGGAGGCTTTAAAATTTTCATTCTAGTGTCTTTCGTTTGGGAGAAAAATGCAAAAGTACAATGCTGCTTTTCCTTGCCGATATCTCTCTTTTGCAAAGAGATAGGCATTGGAAAATTCAGGGCTATAACGTGTAGATGAAGCACTAACAGGAGGCTTTAAAATTTTCATTCTAGTGTCCTTCGTTTGGGAGAAAAATGCAAAGGTACATTACAGCTTTTCCTTGCCAATATCTCTCTTTTGCAAAGAGCTAGGCATTGGAAAATTCAGGGCTATAACGTGTAGATGAAGCACTAACAGGAGGCTTTAAAATTTTCATTCTAGTGTCTTTCGTTTGGGAGAAAAATGCAAAGGTACAATACAGCATTTCCTTGCCGATATCTCTCTTTTGCAAAGAGATAGGCATTGGAAAATTCAGGGCTATAACGTGTAGATGAAGCACTAACAGGAGGCTTTAAAATTTTCATTCTAGTGTCTTTCGTTTGGGAGAAAAATGCAAAGGTACAATACAGCTTTTCCTTGCTGATATCTCTCTTTTGCTAAGAGATAGGCATTGGAAAATTCAGGGCTATAACGTGTAGATGAAGCACTAACAGGAGGCTTTAAAATTTTCATTCTAGTGTCCTTCGTTTGGGAGAAAAATGCAAAGGTACAATACAGCTTTTCCTTGCCGATATCTCTCTTTTGCAAAGAGATAGGCATTGGAAAATTCAGGGCTATAACGTGTAGATGAAGCACTAATAGGAGGCTTTAAAATTTTCATTCTAGTGTCCTTCGTTTGGGAGAAAAATGCAAAGGTACAATACAGCTTTTCCTTGCCGATATCTCTCTTTTGCAAAGAGATAGGCATTGGAAAATTCAGGGCTATAACGTGTAGATGAAGCACTAACAGGAGGCTTTAAAATTTTCATTCTAGTGTCTTTCGTTTGGGAGAAAAATGCAAAGGTACAATACAGCTTTTCCTTGCCGATATCTCTCTTTTGCAAAGAGCTAGGCATTGGAAAATTCAGGGCTATAACGTGTAGATGAAGCACTAACAGGAGGCTTTAAAATTTTCATTCTAGTGTCTTTCGTTTGGGAGAAAATGCAAAGGTACAATACAGTTTTTCCTTGCCGATATCTCTCTTTTGCAAAGAGATAGGCATTGGAAAATTCAGGGCTATAACGTGTAGATGAAGCACTAACAGGAGGCTTTAAAATTTTCATTCTAGTGTCCTTCGTTTGGGAGAAAAATGCAAAGGTACAATACAGCTTTTCCTTGCCAATATCTCTCTTTTGCAAAGAGCTAGGCATTGGAAAATTCAGGGCTATAACGTGTAGATGAAGCACTAACAGGAGGCTTTAAAATTTTCATTCTAGTGTCTTTCGTTTGGGAGAAAAATGTAAAAGTACAATGCAGCTTTTCCTTGCCGATATCTCTCTTTTGCAAAGAGATAGGCATTGGAAAATTCAGGGCTATAACGTGTAGATGAAGCACTAATAGGAGGCTTTAAAATTTTCATTCTAGTGTCCTTCGTTTGGGAGAAAAATGCAAAGGTACAATACAGCTTTTCCATGCCGATATCTCTCTTTTGCAAAGAGATAGGCATTGGAAAATTCAGGGCTATAACGTGTAGATGAAGCACTAACAGGAGGCTTTAAAATTTTCATTCTAGTGTCTTTCGTTTGGGAGAAAAATGCAAAGGTACAATACAGCTTTTCCTTGCCGATATCTCTCTTTTGCAAAGAGCTAGGCATTGGAAAATTCAGGGCTATAACTTGTAGATGAAGCACTAACAGTAGACTTTAAAATTTTCATTCTAGTGTCTTTCGTTTGGGAGAAAAATGCAAAGGTACAATACAGCTTTTCCTTGCCAATATCTCTCTTTTGCAAAGAGCTAGGCATTGGAAAATTCAGGGCTATAACGTGTAGATGAAGCACTAACAGGAGGCTTTAAAATTTTCATTCTAGTGTCTTTCGTTTGGGAGAAAAATGCAAAGGTACAATACAGTTTTTCCTTGCCGATATCTCTCTTTTGCAAAGAGATAGGCATTGGAAAATTCAGGGCTATAACGTGTAGATGAAGCACTAACAGGAGGCTTTAAAATTTTCATTCTAGTGTCTTTCGTTTGGGAGAAAAATGCAAAGGTACAATACAGCTTTTCCTTGCCGATATCTCTCTTTTGCAAAGAGATAGGCATTTGAAAATTCAGGGCTATAACGTGTAGATGAAGCACTAACAGGAGGCTTTAAAATTTTCATTCTAGTGTCCTTCGTTTGGGAGAAAAATGCAAAGGTACAATACAGCTTTTCCTTGCCGATATCTCTCTTTTGCAAAGAGATAGGCATTGGAAAATTCAGGGCTATAACGTGTAGATGA